>NC_037672.1:7808319-8108319 GCF_003255815.1 Theropithecus gelada
AAATTTCAAATAAAAAAAAAAAAAAAAAAAAAAAAAAAAAAAAAAAAAAAAAAAAAAAAAAAGAAATGAATCTGATAAAAACCTACGCAGTGGCAATGGCTAGACTGCTGCCTGGGAAAGGCTTCCTTATTCTCATTTCTTCCTTCAGCCAACATGCCCTGAGCTTGTGTTATGTGTCAGACACTGGGCTGGGAGCCCAAGAAGACAGGTAGCCCTACTGGAATAGGGACTACATGTTCCAACTGCCTTTGCAGGTGGGAATGGCCATAGGACTAAGTTCCAGCCAACAGGATGTGAGAAATGATGTGTGCACTGACTGCTTCTCCTTCAGCCCCTGTAGGCTGTGATGCCCACCTGAAGCCCTGCTGGAGAGGACGGCACTCCAAGGAGTAACAGAGGAACCAGACAGAAGTAGCTATGGTCTGGGACAACCTCATGTAGCAAAATGGCCTACCTGGCCTGGAGTAGGTATATACACCACCTCCTAAGAGAGCAGGCTGCTAAGATGTCATGGAAGCAAAGCAGGAGCTTTACAGGTGTTCTGGGTGTCCAGTCCTATTTAAAGGAATCATTTGTTGCAAGGACTATGAGACATATAGATAGATTTATGAGAGATATAAGCAAAACTATATGCACAGTTCAGAATAATACATAATAAACATGCTTGAAAACTAAGTAAATGTATGCATTTTCATTCCAAATAGAGAGTCCGGTTCTTAACTCTTGCAAGTAGAGCTCTAATATCCACAGAAATAAATTTTCCAGGTATTATTGGAAAGGATTGAGACAAGGGAGACTCAATGAACATTTGAAATCCAAAGCCTGCTGCTAAAAGAAGGCAGATGAGAGCTCCCTTCTCCTGGTATCTGAGCGAAGACTCAGGTATTGCCTAGGGTATTCATGCTGCACAGGTTTGTAGCCTCGTAGCTATTGGCTACTCTATTGCTTTTTGTCAGGGACGGGATCATGCGTTTAACCTGGCCACCCTAAACTGGACTTCCTCCCAGCCCCCTGCAAGGCTCATTTTCAATCAGAAAGCCTCCAGGTTCATGCAAAGGATGACAAGTGAAACTCTACCTCGCTTACCTTTGGTCTCCTTAGCGGACAGCAGAGGGTGCAAGCCCCCAGAAATGCGAGCCATGGTTCTTCATGGCTGAAGGAATTGGTCACCTAACACTGACATGATCTGGACGAATTATTTTGAAGTAAGCACATTCCTTCTACTTCTTACATAATGTTAAGTGCCATCCAGTCTCTGCAAGAGAGAATGGCGGAACTTGAGGGTCCGCTGTGCTCCAGATGAAGTCGGCTCCAGGTCTTGCCCTCTTGCCTGGCTCACAGATGGATGAAGTTTTATAAGGTTCTTCTAATTCTGTGCAAAACAATAAAATATAAAGCAACTACTTATCTGTGCTAAGTCTGCTTGGCTTTCCTGGAACGCTGACTATGGAAAGATCGTGGAAATTATGGTTTAAGAGTTCTGTGACTCTAACAAGGGGATGAGCACATGACTCTTGTTACTTCTCAAATCCCAAATGTAGGCACAGAAATATGAACTGGGATTCTTTTTCTGCCTTACATGTACATGAGTAGAGTCTTGTGGCTGCTATTCCTATTGCTGAGAACACAATCAAGTAATCACCATACTTGCATTTGGAGCCATAAACCCTAAAACCGTAACATTTAATTTTACGTAACACGATCATGCTGTAGAAGCTAATGTGATTCCCTGGAGCAGGGTATCTTCTGTGCCAAGCCATTTTGTAGAGTCTGCTATATCAGATTTTGTTATCGTTTATGTTAAGCCTATTTTATTTAAAACTTGAGTCTGGTTTGCTTAGAGTAAATACCGTCTGCTTGCACTCAATTTCAATATGTTCTGTTTGGCAGCATTGTACATTGTAAAGAAAAAAAAAGATAAAGGCTGTTTTGTGGCACACCAAGATAAGAAATAGTTTGCACATCCAGTTCTGTTGTTGAAAATCATCTCACTCAGATAGCAAATTATCCATAATGACTTAAAAATAATTTCAAGAGCAATCTTATTGTTAAGAGTCGTGTGTGTGTGTGTGTGTGTGTGTGTGTGTGTGTGTGCATGAATGCTCACTCAAAATAGGGGTCCATAAATTGCTACTAATGTGGTGTGTCTGCATTTCTTGGCATTATAAAACTTCCCTAGAGGCATTTTCATAGTTGGGAACTTGGTAGCCCAGCAATTCTGAGCTTCTTGTTCTTACATTAAAACGATTTGCATAGTAGCTCCATGGTGACCTCAAATTAAGTGTTTGTGGAGAATTCTAGCTGTAATGTGAACCAGGCTGGGTCAGAAGGAAGGCTCCGTAGCTGCCAAACGCAACATCCATGCAATGTATTTCATTGTATTCTTGCCTGGGTTTATAGGGATTCTTAGGGGCTTAAGGGAGTCGTCATGAACACTCTGAAACTGTACTTGAACTTGTGTGTGTGTGCATGTGTTGTCTGCTTGCACGTATTTAAGTATTTTTATAGGAAGAGAGTCAAAATCTGTCACAGCTCTTTAAAAGGCTCCATGAACCCACCCATTTCCCTGAAGAAAAGGACTCAGAAGCACTGATGTAAAGAATCGTTTATATCAACGAGAAGAGACTCATCTTTCAGAAGGCAGGAAACACACATGGCAGAAGTGATAGCAATGACTTACTAAAAGGCACTAGACACAGTCACATGACACATAACGACGTTTCCATCAAGGACAGGCCACACGCCCAACAGTGGTCCCAGGAGATGAGAGTACTGTATTTTTCTGTACCTTTTCTGTGTGTGCATACACAAATACTTGCCATTGTGTCACAGTTCACAGTTGCCTAGGGTATTCATGCTGCACAGGTTTGGAGCCTAGGAGCTAGTGATTACACCACATAGCCGGGGCGTGTAGTCAACTGTACCATCTTGGCATGTGGAATACACTCTATGATGTTCACACAATGATGAAATCCCCTGACAATGCATATCTCAGACCATGTCCCATGGTGAAACAACACCAGTGTGTGGCCTACAAGGCAGGAGACAGGCCTTAAAAGTTCTACTGCTTGGCCAAGCACAGTGGTGCCTGTAATCCCAGCACTTTCGGAGGCTGAGGCGGGTAGATCACGAGATTAAAAGATTGAGACCATCCTGGCCAACATGGTGAAACCCCATCTCTACTAAAAATACAAAAATTAGCTGGGCGTGGTGGCAGGTGCCTGTAGTCCCAGCTACTCAGGAGGCTGAGGTAGGAGAATCGCTTGAACCCAGGAGGCAGACGTTGCAGTGAGCCAAGATCGCGCCACTGCGCTCTAGCCTGGCGACAGAACGAGGCTTCGTCCCAAAAAAAAAAAAAAGTTCTACTGCCACCGCCTCATCATGTGCCCTGAGAGAAGTCACTTCCCCTCTACAGGCCTCATTTTCCCCATCTGTAAACTGAAAAAAATGAAGGAGTTGGGCAGTGCGGCAGAGACACCTACTTGTTCGTGGTATCCACTTACCCCTTCTTTCTTTTTACAAATAGAACCTACACCCCCAGCGTTAGCTGAGCACATGGCCACCGGGCTAGAGACCACATGTTCCAATTGCCTTTGCAGGTGGGAGTGGCCATGGGACTAAGTTCCAGCCAACAGGATGTAGGAAATGACATATGTACCCACCGCATCTCCTCCCACTCCTGCAGGCTGTGATGACCAACTGAAGACCTGCTGGGGAGGACGGCACTCCAGGGAATAACAGAGCAACCAGACGAAAGTAGCCGTGGTCTGGGACAGCCTCATGTAGCAGAAGGGACTACCTGACCTGGACCGCCTACCTGCCTCTGGACTGTTAAGAGAGGATAGACACTGTCTTGGTGATGCCACTTAACAGTCGTGTGCGGCATCATGACATTTTGGGCAGCAATGGACCACATGTACAATAAGATTATCACAGAGCTCAACATTCCTATTGCCTGGTGACATGGCGGCCATCAAGACTTCGTAGCACAATGCATTCCTCACGTGTTTGCAGTGGTACTGGTGTAAACACACCTCCTGCACTGTCAATCATAGAATTTAGCACATAGAATTACATACAGTACCTAACACCTGATCATTATAATAAATGACCATGTTACCAGTTTATGTACTTACTATTCTTTTATCATTATTTTAACATGTGTGCCTCCTATTTATGAAGAAAAAAGTTAGTTATGAGGCAGCCTCAGGCAGGTCCCCCAGGAGGGATTCTGGAAGAAGGCATTGTTACTTCGGAGTGACAGCTCCATGCGTGTCATTGCCCCTAAGACTGTCCAGTGAGCCAGATGTGGAAGCAGAAGTTGATGATCCCGACCCTGTGAGACTTAGGCTAATGTGTGTATTTGTGTCTTAGTTTTTAACACAAAGTTCTAAAATTTTTTTAAGTAGAAAAATGCTTATAGATTCAGGTTATAAAGACAGAAAGTGGCCAAGTGTGGTGGCTCATGCCTGTAATCCCAACACTTTGGAAGGCTGAGGTACACAGGAGGATCACTTGAGTCTGGGAGTTTAAGACTAGCCTGAGCAACATAGCAAGACCCCATCTCTACCCAAAAAAAAAAAAAAAAATCTGGGCATGATGGCATATGCCTGCCATCCCAGCCATTCAGAAGGCTGAAGTGGGAAGATTACTTGAGCCCAGGAGTTGGAGACTACTGTGAGCTATGACCATGCCACTGCACTCCAGCCTGGGCAGCAGAGCAAGATCCCATCTCAAAAAAAAAAAAAAAAGAAAGAAATTTTGTACAGCTGTACAATATGTTTGTGTTTTATGCTATGTTATTATAAAAGAGTCAAAAAGTTTAAAAATATTTTAAAAGTTTATGAAATAAAAAAGTTACAGTGAGTTAAGGTTAATTTACTATTAAAGAAAGAAAAATATGTTTTTATAAATTGAGTGTAGCCAAAGTGTAGAGTTTATGAAATCTGAAGTACAGTACGGTCATGTCTTAGGCCTTCCCATTCACTTACCACTTTACTCACTCACCCAGAGCAACTTCCAGTCCTGCAAGCTCCATTCATTGTAAGTACTATCCAAGTTTAGCATTGTTTCTTTTATACCTTATTTTTATAGTCTTTTCTGTATTTAGATAGATTTAGATATATGAATACTTTATGTTAACAAATGCATTGCGTTACAGTTGCCTATGGTGTCCAGTATAGTAGCATGCTGCACAGGTTTGTAGCCCAGCAGCAGTAGGCTAGACCATGTAGCCTAGGCGTATAGTAGGCTCCACCACCTAGGGTTGTGTAAGTGTGCCCTATGCTTTGTGCAGCAATGTTTGCACAATGCTGAAACTGCCCGACACACGTTTCTGAGAATGTATCCCCGTCATTAAGCCATGCATGACTATGTCTTGAATTTGGGGATTCCTTTGGTTCATCAGCTTAATCCATGTCTAAACAAATGCAGATTCGATGAGGCCAAGGTCATCATTGTCATCATCATCCTTCCTTACATCCAGAACGATGTAGGTACATAACAAATGTTCAGCAAAATGAAAGAATGAATGAACAGCTGAATGGTTTTAATTGGTATGCCAGGAATTTTATGGGGATGATTCATGAACTAGCTTGGGTAGGGATGAGGTCATGTCTAAGCAGTTTTCCAATACTGAAATTCCATCATTTTGTTTCTAAGAACTGAGAGTCACTTGGGAACACAGTGTTGGCTGGCATTTTCTTAGCCAAGGGTCTGGCAAAGCAAAGATGTATGGGTGGGGAGGTCTTAAAGGGAGCAAAGAAAGGTAACACACACTCCCTCCCCTTTCTGTTCCTTCAGTTATCCATTCATTCACCCAACAAACATGTGCCCATTACATGCCAGGCACCAGTGGGAATAGAAATGAATAATAGGTCCTCATGCCCACCCTCACAGCCCAGTGAGGAAAACAGTGCAGTGGTAAATAAAAGCAGTGCCATATCTGAGTAGAAGCTGAAACAGGCTGAAACATGGTGACATTTTAATCTCTGAGTCTTCAATGTGTCCCCAGAGGCACTATCTAGGAAACCATCTTTATCTTCAACTTTAACACAGACGGGAAAGAGGGTTTGCTTTAGGGAAGTTCGTTTGTCAGAGCCCTTTCTTGGAGTCCTCCAGGCACCCTCAGTCCAAATCCACTTCCTTTGTCTGTGGAGTAATTGACATTTATTAGCAGTGAACCGGGAGTTCTGGAGGGCTCAGGGTTCCAGCTAGGGAATCAGAAGAGTTGGTTGTGACCAAGACCACACTAGCTGTCGGACACCCATTAATTTATTCAGTCACTCAACTTGAACAGTTACTTTCTTTCAGTTTCTTCATTTGTAAAGTGGGGACAATTTTTCCTATCTTTGTGAGCTTTGAATCTAAGTACCCAATAGAGTGGTTGTCACCTACCAGGGGCTTAATAAAAATGAATGGGTGCTGATTTGTTAGCGTGAGAAATATTGCTGTTGCCCAGTACTTCTCAACAGGGGTGATCCCCCACCCAGGAAACATTTGGCAATGTCTGGGGACATTTTTGATTGTCATGACTAGGATGGCGTGAAGTGGTGCTACTAGCCCTAGTGGATAGAGACCAGGGATGCTGCTCAGCATCCTACAGTGCACTGGACAGCCACCCACAACAAATGAATATCCCTCCCAAAGTGTCAATAGGGTCAATAGCTCAGACACCCTGCTCCAGACCCTCAAAAATGCCAATTTGCACAAGACGCATCCACACTCTTGCTAGAGAGCTGTTGTGTGCAATTTTAAATTCTACCCTTGGCCAGGCGCAGTGGCTCATGCCTACAATCCTAGCACTTTGGGAGGCCAAAGTGGGCAGATTACGAGGTCAGGAGTTCAAGACCAGCCTGGCCAACATGGTGAAACCCCGTCTCTACTAAAAATACAAAAATTAGCCGGGTATGGTGGCAGGCACCTGTAATCTCAGCTACTCGGGAGGCTGAGGCAGGAGAATTGCTTGAACCCAGGAGGCGGAGGTTGCAGTGAGCCAAGATCACACCACTGCACTCCAGCCTGGATGACAGAGCAAGACTCCTCGAAAAAAAAAAAAAAAAAAAAGATTCCACCCTTGCCTTGGTATTTAATATATAATTATAAAACAGTGTTTCTGTGCCTTTCAACTGGAATTTTGGAAGCTTTTGCCTCAACATACCAGTGACACAAGCTTTAGTTCCCTCTAGCTATATGTGAACTGTTGCTGGCAGAACTTAATCTTAACTTCTTAGGCCTCCTTGATGACTCAGCAAGAAACAGCAGCATTTTCTACTCTGGCCTGCAATGTGGAGTTTATTTTCTGACTTCAGAGAGATACCTGGACCCAATTTGCATAATCAGAACCAAAAGGGGCCTGCTATGTCGAGGATGATGATTTCCAGTGCAAATGTGATGATTGAAGTATTTTTTCCAGCCAGTATTCACTGAGCACCTACTACATGTCAGGGCTCTGCTCAGTGCTGGATACTCAGTGGGGGACAAAACAAGCATAGTCCCTGTGCACACTGCACCCAGCAGCTTTCAGATTGGTTTAGCATCTATAGTATTATTTTCTCTTTACACAAACTTTGAGCTAGGCAGGAGTGGTATTTGTTAAAGGTAAGGAAGTTACACTTTTTGAAAACATACATTAAAAAGCATTAAAGTTTTTTTCTAGCCAGGCACAATGGCTCACGCCTGTAATCCCAGCACTTTGGGAGGCTGAGGCCGGCAGATCACCTGAGGTCAGGAGTTCAAAACCAGCCTAACCAACATGGCAAAATCCTGTTTCTACTAAAAATACAAAAATTAGCCGGGTGTGGTGGCACACACTTGTAACCCCAGCTTCTCGAGAGGCTGAGGCAGGAGAATCGCTTGAACCTGGGAGGCGAAGGTTGCAGTGAGCTGAGATCGCACCACTGCACTCCAGCCTGGGTGACAGCGAGACTTCATCTCAAATAAATAAATAAATAAAATAATAAATAAATAAATAAATAAAATAAAATTTATAGATCCTTTAATTTGTATTTCTGATGAAAATACATTCTAATTGTACAGACTTTGAATACAAGTGTTTAAAAAGATCCTTCAGCTCGTCGAGTATGCATGCACGTCTCTGCTGGGAAGTCCGTCACCCAGCCTCCAATGTCAGTCTCCACCATCTCCTCATCTGGAAGTGACTCCACCCTGATCCCTGACTCTGACAAAGAGCAGAGTGCCTCTCCTGCCAGGACAGCACTTTGGGCAGCCTATGGTTAGGTGCAGGCACAGGTGTGGGTGGGGGCCTTCACCCAAAATATTGAGGAGCCAGACATAGTCTAGCATATTGTCCGCCTTTCATCCCTCCTGCCTCTCCTGCTGTGTGATGTGCCAGCCCATTACCCACTCATTGAGCAATTACTATGTATCAAGTACTATAATTAAGCATGTTGCAAACATCTTCTTAATTTAATCATTTACTCAAGCTAGAAAGATTATTTTTCCATTATAATATGTGAGAATAAGGCTAAGAAGTTGATTCACAGATTCATGTCTTCAATGAATGTATATGCAGACTATGAAACCGGCACCGACAGGTGTTGGGGATAAAATAAAAAGGAAAAGGTGTGTGGTGCTTAACAACTTCATGATGCTGTGAAGCAACGTGGTGCTGAAGTTCTGTCGCTGGTAAGTGGCTAGACCAAGCATATCGAACCAAGGCCTGCAGGGCTCCACATTCCTCTAAAATACCTCCCCATTGGAGCCAATCCATGGGGCACAGGTTTCCAGACATCAGGGAAGTACTTCTGGGACTCCAGAAAAAAAATTTACATCTAACTGTGAAAATGCATCGTTAGCACCATTCAAAGGAAGTCACTGATGGCCAGTGGAGTGGCCGGGAGCAGACCCCAGCAGGGAAAAGCCCAGTAAATCCAGTGCTACTGACATTACTCCAGGACTTCTATGACCAGGCTGCCATGAACATTCATTTAGAACCAGTGTCTGACGATGGAGCCTGGAGAAGAATCCAAGATGCCCCTCCCGCCTACCTGATGGATTTGTTCCAGGGCTGAGACCAACATTCTCATCAGCTGAATGAGTGTGGGGATGTCTGAACCTATCGCTCAAGCAGGAAAATGTGAAGATTACTCTGTAAAACATCTGACACGTACCCAACAGGCAAAGTTGTTTTTAAGTGTTAAGATCAATTTTTGCAGAGCATCAGGCACAAACTGTGGTACTATTCATCGGGAAAAGGAAAAAGCCGAGACCGATAGCCCTGCAGGAGTGTGGCGCTTATATAAACCATGGAAAGAATGTGTTCTTTCTGCTATTCCTTCATAAAATATTTGTAGGGAGGGGAGCACATAGAATATTTTTGGAGTGCTGCAGGCAGGCAGGGGAACTGTGTGTGCAGAGGCCCAGCGGCCAGCAGGAAAGTGACAGATGGAAGGCACAAGTTTTGTAAACATCTGACGCCACATATAAGAGAGAGGTTATCACTACAGTGTGTTTGGTGAGAAAGGCCGGATTAATTTCCATACATTTTCTGGTTCATTTTTCAAAAGACTTAATTCCGTAGTTGCAAGAGTCGCAGTGGCTGCTTAATAAATCTCTGCTGAACAGATGAATAAGCAACTTTCTACGTAAGAGTCCAAAGCTCCAGCTAGGTGAAATGGAATTAGGAAAGCTGTGTAACAGCATGAAATCCACGTCCCTGCCTGGAAACGTATGCGACATTCCTCAATCTGCTTTTTTCCCTTTTCTTCTTCTTTTGTAAAGTGTCCATTACAGAATTTTATACCATGTTTAGGGCCTCACATCTCCTGCACAGCAGTGAATTTAGCTCAATTCACAAAGTACCTTTTGAAAGTTTGTGAGAAGTACATAGCCAATGTGAGTTTCCATTTTTTTGCATGCCCCCAGCAAATGAAGATGGTTTAGACACCTCCCCTACCACAAAGAACATTGGCTCTGGGATCCAGCAGGCCAGGCCATCAGTTGGCAGCTGTGTGACTTTGCCGCGTCTTGTCACCTCTTCCAGCCTCAGCGTTTCAAGTATAATCTGAAGGTTTTCTTCTCATCTCTCAGGGTGGTTGTAAACAGAGTGCACCGGAAGTAACAGCTGCAGTGCTCAGGGGTGCTTCCGCCCTTCTTGTCGTCGTTATTCTTTGCCACATGCAAGCCCCACTCTCAGAAACTATGGCCTCCTCATGAAGGAACAAAAGGGACCATTCAAATTCAAAAGAAAAAAAAGTTGCTCACACTTAACACCGCTTGCCGTGTCAGCAACGAGAAGAGGCTGAGCCAGTTTCTGAATTGCTTTCTGTCCAAGGTTTAAGTTGTTCTCGCTCACTTCCTGCCCTGGGGTATGTGTTGGCTACGGGGCTTCCTGAAAGGACACAGGCCAAAACACTCAAAATGCTTCCCGAGGGAGGAAGCCTTACCTTCCCAGAAGCTGCAGTCCACAGGAACCTGGAGGGAGAAGCAGGGTTTCCAGGGGCCATGGCCCAGCTAGGGAAATGCTTGTTTATGGTGACCGTGCTGCAGCTGCGGATGCCATGTCACCGACCATGTTGTAAGTGGAAAAGCAACCAAGGGCATCATTCATTCCCTCATTCCGCCAGCGTTCTTTTCCTTCCACGAGGCCCCTGACCCTGGGGCCCTCATAGGCCAGTGTGTGGGGTGTTTGGTGGTTGCGGACTGTGTCTGTGGGGCTGGAAGTTACATAAATAATAATAGCAAATCTCCAGTACTTACCTTACACCAGCAGTAGCCTCATGCCTTTGTATATATTGGCCATTTAATCCTCTCTCAGCCCCGTGTGAGAGGTAAAAGTGTGGCCTCCATTTTATAGATGAAGAAATGAGATAAAGCCACACAGCTGGGAATGGAAAGAGCTGCTTTGTGAGCTCAGAGAGTTCAACTCTCTGGTTTGAGTTTAAATCTTTAAATCAAACTGGGCCTCTAAAGGACAGAAAGTAGAAGGGTGGTTGCCAGGGTCTGGAGGGAGTGGGGAGTGGGGAGTTAATGTTTAATGGGGACAGAGTTTCAGTTTGGGAAGATGAGAAAGTTCTAGAGATAGGTGGTGGTGATGGTTGTACAATAACATGAGTGTATTTAACACCAAATTGTAAAAATTGTCAAAATGATAAATTTTATACTATGCATATTTTACTACAATAATGTTTTTTCATAGGTACAGAGGGAAAATAATATAGCTCTAGAAATTGGTCATCTTTCATTATAACAGAAATCATTAAAGGTGGAAAATGCAGTTTAGGGGTTTTTGTCTTTTTTCTTTCTTCTTTTTTTTTGAGACAGTCTTGCTTTGTCACCCAGGCTGGAGTGCAATGGCACAATCTCGGCTCACTGCAACCTCTGCCTCCTGGGTTGAAGCAATTCTCCCACCTCAGCCTGGGACTACAGTTGTGCACCACCACGCCTAGCTAATTTTTGTATTTTTAGTAGAGACAGGGTTTCACCACGTTGGCCAGACTGCTCTCGAACTCCTGACCTCAAGTCTTGGCCTCCCAAAGTGCTGGGATTACAGGTGTGAGCCACCACGCCCAGCCAGGTTTTTTGTTTTTTGTTTTTTGTTTTTTTTTCTTTCTAGGAGCTCAGGAGTCATAACTGGCTACTGGTCTCAAGTTCTAATTTCAAAGGACCTATATATGTTGTATATGCAACTGATACAGAAAACATATTTGTTTAGCTAAGTCAATTCTGTTAATTTGTTTTAAAAAATCTGCTAGGTGAACCATTCAGCATTCTATCAGCAAAACAAAGTGGGGAAAACATGCAGTCTGGAATGCAAGGTGGAATCTGCTCCCAGTTGGGGAATTTTCTAAGTGCTCCAGAGTCACAGATCTGGGGAGAGCAACCAGCTTTGAGAGGGCAGCCCCTGTCTGTCTGAAACTGGGCCTCCACTGAAATCCTCACACCCACAGCTGGGTGAGGAATCTGAGGAAGGCACTGTGGCCCTGGTGTCAAGCACCTTCTCGATATCGCAGGCCTGCTAAGTGGGACCCTGCACTGCCCATGAACCCACACTCAGGCCACTGTAGTATGCAAAGAGGATTTGGCATTCTCATGATTGGCCCCTTAAAAGCAATGAATCACCAAATTTATAATGGAGAACAGACCCCAGACATCTTTATCTCTTTTCTTTTTTTTCTTTTTTTTTCTTTTGGAGACAGAGTCTCCTAGACTGGAGTGCAGTGATGCAATCACTGCTCACTCTAGCCTTGACCTCTTGGATTCAGGTGATCCTCCCACCTCAGCATCCCCAGTAGCTAGGACTACAGGCATGTGCCACCATACCCAGCTAAGTTTTGTTTTGTTTTAACAGAGACAATGTCTTACTATGTTGCCCAGACTGGCCTCAAACTCTCTAAATAAAGTCATCCCTCATTTTCCAAGGAAAAGTAAAGTTCAAAGATACGTGAGGGACTTGCCCAGAGTCCGACAGTGTGATGGTTAATTTCATGTGTCAACTTGACTGGGTCACAGTACTCAAGAGAAATATCTTTATTATTTATCAAGCATTATTCAGGACGTTTCTGTGAAGGTGTTTTTAACATCAGATGAACATTTAAATCAGTAGATTTTAATTAAAGCAGATGATACTCCATAATGTGGGGGGGCCTCATCCAGTCAGTTGAAGGCCCAGAAAAAGTCTAAGACCCACCAAGCGCAAGAGAATTCAGCCTCTGGATGACCTTCAGACTAGAGCTTCAACATCACCTCTCCCCTGGGTCTCCAGCCTGTCAGTCTGCCCTGCAAAATTTGGATTTGCTGAGCTTCCACAATCATGTGACTCAATTATTTAAAATCAGCCTTCTCTCTCTCTCTCTCCATGTATATGTATAGATGTGTGTGTGTGCATATGTGTATACACACACACATTCTCTTCCTCAGGAGAACCTAATACACACAGCTTGTTAGCATTCATGTAAATTACCTTTTTCCTTCTTGCCTTCTCTCCACCCTTCAGTGAATACGTATTGAGTCCCTCACCTTAAGTGGCAGGATGATGTGGTAGTTAGGAACACAGATTGAACCTAGCTGTCTAGATTTGAACCTGGTCTCCCCTATTAGTTAATGGTATGACCTTGAGTAAGTTACTTAACTTCCCACCCTCTGGTTCCTCTTCTGTGAGGTGGGGCTGTGATAATACCAACTTCTACCTTGTAAGGATTTTATGAGGACTGCTTTGGTTAAAGTGCCTAATGCCCTATGAAAAGCAGACACCCAGCTCACACTGTATCCACATTAACTATTGTTTGTTTCCAGGCGCCCAGACCATCATGCTAGGATATGACAGCATGGCAGAAAAGTTTCATCAACTTCACAATGTTGCCAGATGTCACTCACATCTTCTAAAAGTATTCCATTCAGTATCCATGCTAGGTCTAGGGGATTCGGAGATGACCAGCTCAGCTCCTGCTATCAGGAAAACCCAAATCTGATAAAGAAATTGACACATCCTTAGAAGGCAGCATGGGTAATATGGCACATGTGTTACTAGCTTGAAAAATCATCAACCTCAGTAAATAACCTCGAATAATAATGCATTGGTCCATGTATTGGTTTTCTAATGAGTTGCTGTGTGTATTAGTCCATTTTCACACTGCTATAAAGAACTGCTCAAGACTGGGTAATTTATAAAGGAAAGAGGTTTAATTGACTTACAGTTCAGCATGGCTGGGAAGACCTCAGGAAACTTACAATCGTGGCAGAAGGTGAAAGGGAAGCAAGGCACCTTCTTCACAAGGACACAGAAAAGAGAGTGCTGAGCAAAGGGGGAAGAGCCCCTTACAAAACCATCAGATCTCATGAAAACTCATTCACTATCATGAGACTAGCTTGGGGAAACCACTCCCATAAGTCAGTTACCTCCACCTGGTCTCTTCCTTGACATGTGGACATTATGGGGATTACAATTCAAGATGAGATTTGGGTGGGAACACAAAATCTAACTATATTACTGTGTAACAAATGACCACCAACTTGAAGGCTTAAACAACACCATTTATCAGCTTGCAGCTCTGGAGATGGGTGTCTGGGTGGGAGTCTGCTGAGTTCCCTACTCTGGCTCTCACAAGGCCAAAATCAAGGTGTCAGCCAGTCTGGGCTCCTCTGCAGGAGCTGTCATGGAGGACCCACTTCCAGGGATTGATAACAGACCTTTCCTGGTTGTGTCAGATTGTTAACAGAGCCCCAATATTTACAGCCACAGGCCTCAGGTTCCCATTTCCTTGCCAGTGTCAACCAGGGGCAACTGTCTACTTCTGGGGTCCGCCAGCATCCCTTCTCTTGTGTCTCCCTCCACTGTCAAGCCCGCAACACTGGGTTGAATGTTTTCCACACCTGAAATTTCTCTGACTCCCTCATCTGCTACCAACCTGCAAAACTTACTGTTTTAAAAGGGGTTATGTGGTTGCATTAGCATCACCTGGCTTATCTCTCTTTTGATTAACTCTAAGTGACTTTTATTACAACTGCAAGATCCCTTTGTCATGTAACTAACCTAACCACAGGAGAGATCTCATTCTATTCATAGGCGTCCCCACACTCATTGGGGGGGGTTCTGCAAGGGTCATTGGGGATGATATGGTTAGGATCTGTGTCTCCACCCAAATCTCATGTTCAGTTGTAATCCCCAATGTTGGAGGTGGGGACTGGTGGAAAGGGATTGGATCATGGGGATGGTTTCTCCTGAATGGTTTAGCACCATCTCCCTTGATGCTGTCATCATGATAGTGAGTATTGCTGAGACCCGGTTGGTTAAAAGTGTGTGGCACCTCCTGCCTCTTGTTCCAGCCATGGGATGTGCTGGTGCCCCCTTTACCTCCCACCCTGATTGTAAGTTTCCTGAGGCTGAGCAGATGCCAGCGTCATGCTTCCTGTATAGCTTACAGAACCATGAGCCAATTAAGCCTCTTTCCTTTATAAATTACCTAGTCTCAGGTATTTCTTTATGGTAGTATGAGAATGAACTAGTACAGGGATCATTGTAGAATTCTGCCTGCCACAGTCAGGATGGGCTAGATTACACTGCTGTAACAAACAACTCCTAGTCCTTACCACAGATTGACTGGGGCATCACGCTGGGTCTTCTCCACCACAGTTTGAGGCTGATAGAACATCCACCACATGAATTGCTTTTCATAATCTCTGCCCAAAAGCAAAGCCCAAGCAAAACTTGGGTGGTCCCATGACAGAGAGAAAGCAATAGCATTGTAGAGCATGTAGAAAAGGAAGCACAGGCTCTTACAGCTGCCGCCTGGAAGTAAACCCATCACTTTCTCTTACATTGCTTCATATAAAATAACCTATGTGACTCTATGTAACTTCAAGGGGACAGGGAAACTCAATCCTGGCCTGGGTCCAGGAAAGAGAGAACTGAACATATTTGATGACCAGCACTGAGGATTCGTACAAATAGAAAATCATCCAAGAAAAGTAACTAAGTTAGCTGGGCGAGGTGGTGAGCACCTGTACTCCTATAGTCCCGGATGCTCCTGAGGCAAAAGGAGGCTTAACCTCATGAGATTGAGGCTGCAGTGAGCTAAGATCGCTCCACTGCACTCCAGCCTGGGTGACGGAAGGAGGCCCTGTTTCTAAAAACAAAGTAACTGCTGTAAGAACTCCAGCTCCCCGCCAAGCCCTCTGCTGGGTGCTGTATTGGTCAGACTCTTTCATTTGCAAGGGACAGAAAGAAACCTCACTGAAATCAGCTCAAGCTGAAGGAAACCTGTGTTTGCTCTGTAGCCAGAAATGACCACAGGGCAGCTGATGATGTCCAAGAAGGAGACGCAGGTCTCAGGCTCTGGGTCTGGAAGCAGGGATGCAGCCCGTTCAGATCCTCTTCCTCCATCCACCTCCCCGCTCTGTTTGTGTACCTCCTGGTCTTGCACACTCCAGGGCAGAAGACTTAACTGCTGGCAACCACAGCATAGCCACGGTAGTGGCATGAGAGGGCAGCTCTCATCCTGTGTGCATCTTTCAACCCCAGGTAGAGACACTGATTAGTCCCTCCTGGACCATGGGCCCATCGTCACTCCTGTAGCAGGAGGGAGGAAGTAGACCAGGATGGGATTATGGAACAGATAACCAGCAAGAACAAAAACAAAAACCACAGTCACTCCAGCTTTTCATGTTTATTTCTCCTTCACAAAAACTGCAGTGTTATAAACCCCACATCAAAGGAGGATGAGTAATGGCCACATTTGCACAGCTGCATGGTAACAGAAGTGAGATCTAAATTGAAGTCTGTATTACTCCGAAGCCCATAGTCTCTCTCCTAGGACAAGCTGGGATTCTTCTTGAAGGACTCTGAGTCCTTTCTGTGTACCAGGCCTGGGGGAATGTTTGGGACACAGCTCCTCCTGCCTGCTGTTTCTCGTTAAAGTTCAAATCCATGTTTTGGGGGCTTATGAAGGAATCTCTCTTCTAAAACATGAATCGCTTTTCATAATCGCTGCCCAAAAGCAAAGCCCAGCCTTGGTGTTTGTGTTCGTTCCTTCACTCTGGGCCGTGTGGGCCAACTTTCCACCTGGGTTTGCCAAGAGCAAAAGCAACAAGCTCAAAAACACATCACATAAACAGGGGAAGATGTGTTGCTTTTAACCAAAGGAATACCAATATCAACAGGAACACCAGAGGCAATGTCCAGCTAGGCACTCAGTCTACCCCAACCCCAACACCTCCTGGCTGTCAGCTTGATTAGTGGCTCCTGACCTCAAATGCAGGCAGAAGTGAGGGGACAAGAAGTAACCCTTTGCAAGCACTGATGTGTTCAATGCTAGGCTCTTACCTTAGCACTCAGACTCTTCGTGTGGTCTAGTGCAATGGAAGCTGCTGCTGGACTCTTCTAATCCTTGTCAAAGATAGCTATTGGCTGCAGGTTGGGCAACAGAAGACATTTGAGATTGGGGATGTCCATTTCAGCCTGGGTTTCCATCACAAGTGGGCACAGGATGGGAACACAGGGAGCAGGCAAGACAGGTGATATTCTGCGTTCCAGCCATGTCACAAGAGGCCAGAGCCAACAGCAGGTTGCTGTTTCTTACAGTTCCCTGGTGATATGGTTTGGCTCTCTGTCCCCACCCAAATCTCCCCTTGAATTGTAATAATCCCCATGTGTCAAGGGCATGAACAGGTGGAGATCATTGAATCATGGGAGTGGTTTCCCTTATACTGTTCTCGTGATAGTGGGTGAGCTCTCACAAGGTCTGATGGTTTTTTTTTTTTTTTTTTTTTTTTTTTGAGGCGGAGTCTTCACTCTGTCCCCCAGGCTGGAGTGCAGTGGCACCATCTCGGCTCACTGCAAGCTCCGCCTCCCGGGTTCGCGCCATTCTCCTGCCTCAGCCTCCCGAGTAGCTGGGACTACAGGCGCCGCCACCGCGCCCGGCTAATTTTTTGTATTTTAGTAGAGACGGGGTTTCACCTTGTTAGCCAGGATGGTCTCGATCTCCTGACCTCGTGATCCGCCCGCCTCGGCCTCCCAAAGTGCAGGGATTACAGGCGTGAGCCACCGCGCCCGGCCGGTCTGATGGTTTTATAAGGGGATTCCCCCTTTGCTCGGTTCTTAGTCTCTCTCCTGCCACCCTGCTAAGAGATGCCTCCTGCTATGATTGTAAGTTTCCTGAGGCCTCCCCAGCCATGCAGAACTGTGGATCAATTAAGCCTCTTTTCTTATAAATTACGCAGTCTTGGGTATTCATTCATAGCATCATGAGAATGGACTAATACAACTGAGGAACATCCCACAAACTCTCCTCACTGAAAACCAAGAGTATTTCCCTGGTTACCTGTATCACTTGTTGGAATATGCCTGTCTGAACAGCTAGCAGGAAAGGGTTAAATACTCTTTCTCCTGAAATGATTTTTAAAAGTCTCAGATCCTGAAATTACTAGATCACAAGAAGAAAACAGAACATAATTAAGCAACGGGGAGCTGAGGTTTGGTATCTGCTAGAAGGATCTCCTTATACTATGTATGTCTGTTGCTGGGATAAGGCCTGCACTGGGAGGGAATTGTGGAGGCCTGGAAGGGAGGCGGCTTAAGAGAGGTGTCAGTCATGGGACATGGTGTCTTGGACCATCGTGGGCTGTGTTAGAGAAAGACAAGCGTACTTGAAATTGTGGTGATGTCTCTGCCCCTAACTCACCCCATCCCAGGGTATCTCACCTTCATGGCCCATTAGTGGGCTAGGCCAATATGTGTGATCACATTGGTCTTGCCCTAGTTTAGGGGGCAGGGCTCCTCTGTTGCACCAGTACCATAGTCTCAGTTTGGGTTTTCCCAAAAGCTGACTCTGAAACAAGGATTTGAGTGCAAGAGGTTTCTTTGAGAGTGAGCCCAGAAAACACTTGTAGAGAAGTGGGAACGTGAGGCACAGAAGGGCAGAAAGCCAACACATCCATGGATTACCACCAAGCAAATTTTCACCATGGACCCCTGGAGCTTGATCCTGCTGGGGGACTTTGGGAGACCCTGTAGAACTCACCTCAGAGCTATCCCACCAACAGGGCAAAGAAGTAGGGATATTTATACACCAATGAGTCAGGAGCTCAGCTGAGCTGAGACAGAGCTGAGCTGCAGGTGTCTGAGCAGCCAAGTTAAAGCAACAGCCAAAAATGAGAGTTAAGCCTTTGGTCACTCACTGCAATGGTCTAAGGAAGAGGCCAAACCAGAGGAAGCCCAGCTCCCCCGTTCCATCTACCCCCTGGACTGGTGCATCCTCACATCCTCACATCACTATGGAGGATCAAGTGCACCAGCACAGATGTGGAAGTGGGGGGTCGTTTCACTGTTGAGGGAGCTCCAGCAAAAGGTTCCTGCTGGTCTATGGACCCTGCGGTAGTGGGAGGCAGGGAAAGGGCCCCTAGTAGAAAAGTGCTGGGTCCTGAGTCAGAATAGGAGGAAATGGTGTCAAGGATTCCCCCTCCCATACTCGGACATCTCTGCAGAGGCACCTGGGGAGGACCTGGCCCAAGTCCTCAGATAAAGAGACCCATGAATGAAGGTGCCAGGCAAATAGGTAAAGGGTTTGGCCAGCCTGGGGACCTGAGTGTTTTATAGCAACCCCCTTCAGAGATTGCATGCAAAGCTCTGGCTCTGTCCCAACCTGGGGTTGGGAGGGCAGCTCCCCCGATCCCCTTGGGGGCCTGCTGTGTAAAGCCGTTGTAACTGCCCATGGATGACACATAGGTTTTTAACCAGAAGCCAGACTCTTCCCAACTTTCATGAACCATCGGTTGAGGGCTACTTCTGGGGGGCATTAATAGTCCCCAATACTCTGGCTTGCTCTAATGTGGGCAGAGCAGACACCTATGGCCAGAGGAAGGCCTGAGGCAGAGGGTGGTGCTGGCAGGTGAAGCCCAGCCCAACTGCCCTTAAATGTCGGGGCTGAGGAGGCTTGGACAGGGCATAGGCAGTGTCTGCTTCCAGCACAAAGCTCAGGACTTTCTTCAGTGGTCACAAGGGAGACCCTACTTCTCAGGACAGGGCCTGGCTTTGGGATGGAGCTAATGGTATATGTGACAGTTAGAGTTCAACCCAAGAAGCATGACCAGTAGAAGAGAGACATTAAGAGATTTATTACAAGGAATTAGCCTGCATGATTGTGGACATTGGCCAAGTACAAAATTGTAGTAGGGTAGGCTTTCAGGAAGTGCAAGCTGGAAGTCACCGGAACAGGCAAAGCTACTCCACAAGCAGAACTCTTTCTTCCTCAGGGAAGCCTTGGCTCTGTTCTTAAGACCTTCCAACTGATTAAATCAGGCCCACCCAGATATCTGAAATCATCTCCCTTACATAGAGCTTATTGCATAAGGACTCTAATCACATCTACAAACACTATCACAGTAACACTGGATTAGTGTTAGAATAACTGAGGATGGTAGCCTAGTCAAGATGACACATGGAAACACTATCACAATATAGAACAGAGAAAGAGAGATGATTTCTTAGTGACTTCATTGAGTTCCTGGATCAAACCATTCCTGAGCTCCACACTCCCTCTGTATTTTCAAATTGCACTTTCCAGAAAACCCAGACTTTGGTGTCTCATGCTGAATTTTCTGTAACATGCAACCTACAGTCCTAACTGACATAGGAAAGGCTCAAAACAAGGATGTAATAGCCTCATTCTGACCAGATCTCCCAGGAAGGGTTGTGTTCCAGTCTGGGTCCCACATAGTGTAAGACACATTGACACACAGCAGGGTTTGTGTCTGGGAGCAAGGGAGACTTTGAAACAAGGAGGGGCAAGATTGAATTTCTGCTTTAGAAATGGCCACTGGGAGGAGATAGGGCTCTAGGCAGAGAGGCGTTAATCGTGATGTAGTTGAAGGATCTTGAGGCCACTTCTCATTAAAAGGGTTCAAGAAGTGGGGATGGTAGCTCCAAAAGAGAGTTGACTCTGTTGTGAGGGGCAGGGAGGAGTGGAGGTAGAGACACTGAAGAATGAGATGGTTTTAACATCACCACACTTCTGTTCTGTGTAAGAAGGTACAGGACTTGAAGGCCTGCGCCAGGGTGTCATCACATCTCATCTCCACCCTGGGCAGAATTTGGAGCTGCCCAGAGACTGAAGGGAAGTCATAAGAGGCAAAGAGCTCCCTGTCCAGGGAGAGATGCAAGCAGACTCTGGACGAGCACTTGACAGGGAGACTGTAAAGGAAGGATAAGCTGGAGGTAGGTAGATCTGGATAATTTATAGGTTCCCACATTAATTTCTGTTATTCTACCAAACCCCAGAGAGATGGTGTGCTTGTTTCCTGTGGCTGCCGTAACAAATCACCACAAACCGACGGGCTGCAAGCATCACGAATTTATGATCTTACAATTGTGGGCTCAGAGGGGTCTAACTGGGCCCCTTCTGGAGGCCCTAGGCAGGAATCTTTCTTTGCATTCTCTGCTTCTCAAGGCCTCCTGAATTCCTTGGCTTGTGGCTTCTTCTTCCATCTTCAAAGCCAGCAGCACGATATCTTACAATCTCCCTCATTCTCTGTCTTTCACAGAGACATATACACACACAAACACACACACATATACACACACATGCCTTCATACCCACTCCACTTGCCCACTGCGTTCCTCACCTTTCAGCTCTCACCTGATAGGGAGCAGCTGCCAGTGATGGGTTAGGGGCTCCAGAAACACCAGGATTTCTGCCATCACACCACTTACCTAGAGTGTCAGCTGCCCTCATCAGTCTCCGAGAGGACAGCAACTCTGTCTCTGTCATTCACTGTCTTTTCACCCATCTCAGTGCCTGGCACACAACAGACTCTCGATAAATAGACACACATCTGGCAAATGAAGAATCCATCCAAAGACAATGGCCAATATCTACCTGAGGGATGTTCACCTGCTCGTTAACTCTAACTCTTCAGCTCTCCTGGCATGATGGGGTCTATGCCCGATCTAAGACATTAAGAAAACCAGAAGAGACCTCTTGGCAGAGACAAGGGTTTACCTGATATGTGGGAAAATTCCTGCCTGGATTTTTAACACTCAGAGCAGCCGACTGCTGAAGGAGCCTCAGAAGGGGGCAGAGAAAGAGCTGGTGGGAGGATTCAGGTGACTCATGGTAGACATTTGAGAACAGAACACACGTGTGGGGTTCCACCAGCCTGTATCCCGTGCAGCGTCTCACAGGGAGCTCATGGTGGGGAACCACGTCAGGCTGTCCTGCATAGGTTTCTTAGCTTGTGCCTTAATCTCTGAGTAACATGAGCAGTCACCAAGTCCATTCAGTCACACCTTACTGTTCATCCGCTCTACCTGGCTGTGTGCTGGGTGCTGAGAAAGACCATTCCTCTCTCCTGGAGAAGGGCATGGTCATTAAAGGAGAGAGATGCAGGGGGAAAGTCAATGTATCATGCTTAGGATGCAGGGGGAACCCTCGAGAGGGCCAGAAAGCAGACAGAATTCCCGGATGCACACTGGCACGCACTGGGCTCGGCACGCAAACTTGTGCATGTTGGGCTCGGCACAGGCTAATCCTCCTCGTCTCCATCTGCCCTGGGAATCAGCACGAGGCACGCTCTCCTCTGGGGTGCTTCCTGTTCACCCCACTCCCGGCTTGGCAGAGTGAGAGGTGGCGATTTTCTTGCACCTGGCCCAGTGCACAGCAGCCTCATTCCTTGTCTCCCCACTGATTGTGACTCCTCAGGGGCCCAGCATCCACCATGTCTCAGTTGGTACCAGTGACAGCAGATGGCTACAGTCAGTCACTCATTCATTCTCATGCTCAACGGGAAGGCCTATAAGCCTCCTTGCAGCTCTGAACTCAGCTGATTTACCCAAGAAGTCCCATGAATAACTGCACACGGTATTGCGGGTGGAACAAGGTCAAAGCTCCCAGCAGCACATTTATCCCAACTTCGGACTCACAGACGACTCCTGTTTTCCAGCACAGCAATGTCTCCTTGATCAAACGGACTTATTTCGTCCATGGGCTTGTTTTTCTTCCTTGCTCTGAATTTAAGCCCATTCCATGAGCACATCCAGAAGCCCTGGAGCATTTTAAGGCAGACCTAGAGTCCCCAGCTGCGGCCAGCTAGTCTGCCAGGGAGGCCGATGCCCCAGGCACTACCATGGAGGGAGTGTGGAGACTCCTTCACCCAGAAGAAAACACATCTGTGCCTCCACCTGCCACCTCCAAGCACACACAGTTCTGCCCTGAGAGCCGCAGTCCGTGTGTCATCTTGCTAAAGGTGTTTGCAGAACACATTCTCACCTACAAAACAGGAAGGCACAGCTTACAGTCCCTGCCCAGGGCTTTTACCACCAGAAACTAGATAAATAAAACACTGGGACTGGAAGGAACTTCAGACATCACCCAGGGTGATGCTATCCTGTTTACGGACAGGGAATGGAGGCCAAGTCGAGAAAGGATTTCTCCTGGCAAATACAGTGGGGACAAGCTGGAGCCGGGCTTCATCCCTGTGGTTGATCCTCAGTCCAGCCCTGTGTCCAGGATGCCACGCTCTGGTTCACCCATCTCTGTGGGCTGCGTCTTTGGTTGTTTTGTTCTGGGAATGTGCAGCTTGCCCAGGACACTCCCCTTTCCTCCCTTGTTGGAGGAAGCTTTGGGGACAGGAAGGTCCAGACATAGCTCCAGGGCTCCACTACTCTTCCCAGCTTTATATCCCCTGAGGCCTTCAGTTTCCTCACCTGGGAAATGGGACTAACCCTATTCACTTCATTGGCTAGCTGTGAGGCTCATGGCATTCCCGATGGCAGCTGGCCTGGTGGCTGCTGGTATGTAAGTCACATTCAGTGTTAAGGAAGAATCTTCTTCTCCCTTTTGACAGTTCCTTCTTGCTTGTTACCTGATCTTGGGCAGCCCGAGGACCCCAGCTCATCTCTGCCTACAAGAGTCCTGCTCCTCACCCATTCTGCGCTGTGGGGTGGAAGAATGGCAGGAGGACAGAGCATGAAGTCTCATCCCAACCCATATGCCTCCAGCTTTGTGACCTCTAGCAAGTTGCTGGCACTCTTTGAGCCTCAGTTTTCCCACCTGGAAAATGAGACTCTTTTCTGTGACACCTATCTCACAGAGACACTTCCTGGATTTAACGGAGACAATGCTATTAGCTCCAATCACTTGGAAATACACAATGAGCCTGGCATGAGGCTTGCTCAGTCATGCTGTCTCCCGCTGATTCCTCACTATGGCCTTTTGAGTGAGCCATTCTTACCATCCTCATCTCACAGATAAGGAGATGGAGGAAACACTGAAGAAATCTGCCCAAGGTCAAAGCCAGAAGGGAGTGACCCTGCTTTCCACCCAGGGCGGCAAAGTGGAGAGCCTACACCTTTACCTGCCACTGTCTTGGGAGGGCAGCCCTGAGGGAGACGCACTTCTTGAAAACTAACCCTTCTTGAGGGACTGCTCTCCATCGGGGCCTGTGCTAGGAGCTTGAGGTGGAAGAGGGTGGGGATACTCACAACTCCCACACCTACAGCCGCGGAGTGAGACTGTCCTTCAGACCAAGAGTCACACACATGGCGTCTCAGAGGCTGGCAGGAGGGCGGGGGGGCCTGGCCCAAGGCTCACCTACCTGGTTAGTGATTGATGGAGCCCAACACCGGTGGCCTGACCTCAGCCCTGCATCCCTGCTCCACTGCGGGCTGCCTGGAGGGAGTGATGCTCAGTCATCCCCTCTAGTCCCTTTCCTTCCTGGCACTATATCCGTTTTGACAAATGGTGCCATTCAAACCCAGGCCTGGTGCCCACTCCTCTCCCCTGACCCTCCCCTCCTTCCATCTCTGTCCTCCTCTTATCCCCCACCCCTCTCCATCTGCTGTTCCCGCCATTTCAGGAAAAGTCCCCGTGGAGAGAGAAATTTCTTGCTGAAAGTGTGGGGGAGGCAAAGCCACCCTTTGTCACCCCCTCCTCCAGGCAGCCCCTCCTCTTAACCTGGGGCTTTCGTGTCTAAGAGGATTCCTGTCCCGGCCCTGCCCGGTGGGCGTGCTGGCTTCCTCTCTCCCACCCTGGATGGACGGCAGCCTGCGCTGGCCCCACAGGAAGTGGAGGCGTGGAGTCGCCCTGGACCACCCCCAGCCTGCATAAAGGGGCGGGCGGCGAGGCTGCACTAGCGCCTGGCACCATGAGGACGCCTGGGCCTCTGCCCGTGCTGCTGCTGCTCCTGGCGGGAGTCCCCACCGCGCGGCCCACTCCCCCGACCTGCTACTCCCGCATGCGGGCCCTGAGCCAGGAGATCACCCGCGACTTCCAGCTCCTGCAGAGCTCGGAGCCCTCGGTGAGTCCCCCGCGCGCCCAGGACAGGGGTGCATGGCAGATTCAGTTCTTAAATCCTTGCCTTTAGACAAGAAAAAAAAAGAGAGAGAGAGAGAAGGATATTTTTCTTTTCTAGTAAATGTAAATCTCAGGAGTGTTTGTGTTTTATTCATCTCCTATTAAATATGATACCAGTGGTTTGCTTTCTTCAAAACACAAGAAAAAGTAAAGACATCACAATTTTTGTAACTTACTAGCAAATATCAAAAGATCTGTTGTAAAATGTAAAAAAAAAAAAAAAAAAAAAAAAAAAGGACTGGGAGGAGGGGGAGAAAAACAGCTCCCCGTAGAGTCTGGAACATCAGAGTTAAGGAGAACGGAGGAATGAAGCTTGTGTATTCCTTTTGTTAGCCTGGTGAGGAGTGTGCCCAAAGAGGTGGCACAGAATTGGCTTCCACCCCTCATCTGCTGAGGGACCCGGGCAAATTCCTCAGCCTCTGCCTCTCAGTTTCCTTGTCCGTAAAATGGGATGACAGTAGCACCCCTCCCTTTAGAGTGCCTTTGACAATCAAAGGCAGGTGTGAACACAGGCACGGGTCACAGAGCCAAGCCTACAGGAACAAATACTCAACAGATGCCAGCTGATGTGATCACGATCTTCAGAGGGAGACCTGGGGACTCAGAGAGGGGAAGTCCCAGAAGGGCTGTTGGGGACTAGAACCCAGGCCTCTGCCTGCTTCTCCATTGAAACAAAATGCATTAAACTTCATTAAAAGCTTTGGTAAAGTTTAAAAGTGTCTTTTAATCACTTGCAAATGCTTCAAACAAAACATAATGTTTCTCAGATGTTGGGGTTTACAATGCCCTAGGTAACACCTTCTTGGTATTTTCTTTTTAAAAGTTAAATAACATGTATTTTTTTTCCTAATTGTAAAAGTAGTGTACTTTGTAGAACAGTTGGAAAATGTACAAAGTACAAAGAAGAAAATAAATCTTGCTTGTAATTCTACCAGCTAGAGGTAGCTGCTGCTGTAGCATTCTGGAGGATCATATTTCAGCTTTCTGTCTGCATATAGGTATTCAAATACGTGTGTGTTGTGTGTGTGTGTAAACAAAATTTGGGTCAAACAGCACAAGCAGTTTTGCAACTTACTTTTTAATGACACTATCAAATAAGTTAATTTTTGTTTTAACGTTTTGTTGTACAGTTTCACCACAATTTACCCACAAGTTTCTTATTATCGAATATAGACAGCAATCATCTTGTAAAGGAATCTGATTTTAAAAGGTTTAAAAAATTCAGAGGCTCTGAACTGCGGAGCGGGAAGAAAGTGGAAAGATTATGCATTCTAACTCTCTAATTTCACAACTGAGAACTGAAGGAAGGCACTTGCCCATGGTCACACAGGGATTACTGAGAGGGCAGAGCACGAGGGCTTTTGCCCTTCAGCCCTGCACAAAAATGGAAGCCCAATATAGAAATATAAAAGTATGCATATATATGCACTTTGATATTACTATATTATACACTATATACAACAATATATTAGCTATAGAATGCCTACATAACTAATACGTATAATTACATATATCTTATGTAAGTATATGTAATGTCTATAATTACATGCAGTTATACAACTGTTATGTAACTAAATAGTTATAGAACTGTTTTATAGATGTACATATATACTGTGTATATATACTTGTATTCCTGTATTATATTACTATTTCTATATTACAGTTATGGGACTGCTTTAATGTATATACGTGTATGTATATTTCTGAATGGGTATGCATAGAAAACATCTCCCTAATTCATAGCAAATGATATAAAGGTTGTATTCTAAAAGTCTAACTCTGGAAGCGCAGTCGCCCATTTCTGGAGGAGTGACATATGGCACAAGAAAGTACCGTGCATGTCGTAGCATGAGGGAGGGCTCCAAGGATCTGGGCTGGTCTGGCTGTTGAGAGGGCCACCAGGGAGACTTTTGTGACCAGGTGTGCCCCTGTGGGCACCCCAGAACCTCTTATCCCTTTCCACAGGAGCCGTGTGTGAGATACCTGCCCAGGCTGTACCTGGACATACACGTAAGAGGGCTCTCCCTGGGGGAGGGAAGTCTGGGGCTGAGGAACTCAGGTCTGAACCTCTGCTGCTGGCTGTGTGGCACAGAGTCAGGGAGAGATCTTACGCAGCTCAGCCCCGTCCCTCTCACTACTGACTTCTCCCACAAGCCCCCTCCCTGTTGCCCACTCCCAGAATTACTGTGTGCTGGACAAGCTGCGGGACTTTGTGGCCTCGCCCCAGTGTTGGAAAGTGGCCCAGGTGGATTCCTTGAAGGACAAAGCGCGGAAGCTGTACACCATCATGAACTCGTTCTGCAGGAGGGTAAGTGGATGCCATTGAAAATCCATTTTCTACTTGCTATCAAAGAGCTTTTCAAAGAGGAGGGTTGGGAGGAGACAGGGACAAGGAAGAGGAGCAGAGATGTTTCGCAGATGCTTTCAATTCACAAAGCCCTTTCTCAACCGTGGTTGCCTTGTTGATGGGGTTCAGGACAAGGCCCTTTGTCTCCATGAGCTGCACACTGATGCAGGGGTTACACCCCAGGACCAGACCCCAGCCACATAGATAGACTCTGCCAGGAGCCAAGTGAGGCAGGTTAGAGGAGACCCTGCAGGAGGGGGTTCAGGTGTGCTGTGATAAGAGGATTCTGGTAGGAGAGGGGAAAGGACAGAACATCAGCAATAGTTGAAATGTGAAAAGTAGAGGCATGTGATTGCAGGGCACAGACTTCAGCAACAGAGAGCCCTGAACTTGAGTCTGTATCTCCCTGCTTCCCAAGTGGGAGTGCCTGTCTTAGTCTGTTTCTGCTGCTATAACATAACACCACAGATTGGGTACTTTATTTTTTAAAAAAAGAAGTTTGGTTAGCTTATGGTGGAGATTGGTGTGGAGTCTAAGAGCATGGTGCTGGCATCTGGTGAGGGCCTTCTTGCTGCGTGATACCATGGCAGACGTCATCACACAGCAAGAGGGTAAGAGCCAGGGAGAGTTCACTTTTTTAACAAAGCCACCCTTGCAATAAGCAACCCTCTCTCAAGGTAGTGACATTAATCCATTCATAAAAGCAGAGTGCTCATTAATCCAGTCATTAAGTCAAAGCCTACATTAGTTCATGTACAAAGGCAGAGGGTTTAAGTTTCCAACACATAAACTTTTGGGACCACATTCAGATCACAGCAGTGTCCCTTCACTCCTCTGAGGCAAAGTTTCCTCAGTCCTGAACTGAGGACACAGTAGTGCCATCTCATGAGATGGATGATAATAACTACACCCATATCTTGTGTGGGCTCTGCAGTAACTCCCTTGATCCTAAGAAGCCTAGTAGGGTGACTAAATACGGAATTCCTAGCACCATGCTTAGCCCAGAGTAAGCTCCTCTGGAAACCGTAGTAATTAGCTATTAAGTTATAATTTCTTGATCCTATATGAAAGATGTGTTATGAATTTTCCCCCATGCCCACACCCAGTTTCCTCCTCCTCCCTGCTCCTTTTGGTTTGTGGGGGAAGATAGGAAGCTGATACAATTATGATAACAGTGTGATGAGTAGTGGTATTGACTGAAGTGAGGGGAGGTGAGAGCTGGCCTGATCTTCCTGGTCATTCCAATTCCTGGCCCAGGATGCTGCTCAGCAACTAAGGTTCATTCATTTATTCCCTCCCTCACCCATTCATCTATCCATCTGGTCAACCAATGTATGTGTGAATTCCGTAAGTGATAACAATCTTAAAAAACATGAAATTCTATTGGAATGTGAAGCCAGAAGTGACTAGCTCTTTTTGGGGAAGTAAGGGATGGGAAGTTTTCACACAAAGGGGAACAACTGAACGGCCTTTGAGGATAACCAAGAGCCCTACAGTTGCATATGGACTCCGTGGCCACCTTCAGTAATTTTCCTGCTCATTGCACATCTTTTTCAGGACTTGGTCTTCCTGTTGGATGACTGCAATGCCTTGGAATACCCAATTCCAGTGACTACGGTCCTGCCAGATCATCAGCGCTAAGGCAGCCCAGACCGGAGAAAGAACCCAAGAGAACTGAAGTTATGTCAACTACTCAGACTTAATGGGCCAGAGCCATGACCCCCACAGGTCTTGTGTTAGTTGTATCTGAAAGTGTTTTGTGTCTCTCTACCTTCTGGAAAACAGGGCTGGTATTCCTACCCAGAAACCTCCTTTGAGCATAGAGTTAGCAACCATGCTTCTCATTCCCTTGACTCATGTCTTGCCAGGATGGTTAGATACACAGTGTGTTGATTTGGTCACTAAAAAGAAGAAAAGGACTAACAAGCCTCTCTTTTATGAGCAACTATCTTGAGAACACACAAAATAGTATGTTTTTATTACTGGTTTAATGGAGTAATGGTACTTTTAGTCTTTCTTGATAGAAACCTGCTTACATTTAACCAAGCTTCTCTTATGCCTTTTTCTAACACAAACTTTCTTCACTTTCTTTCATTTAAAAAGAAATTAATGCTCTTAAGATATATTTGCAAGTTTTTTACGTAGTACTGACAGGACCCACTCTTTCACTGAAAGGTGATGAAAATGAAATAAAAAAATCTCTTCACAATGAGAAACACGTGTCCTGCTGTATCTGTCCAAGGTGGGTGTCAGGGTTGTGTTTTTTTCACACTTCTCTTGAAAACTCCTGCTCTAAGCATGATGCAACTTTCTCCCGCTTTCAGTCAGACTCAGGTGTCTCTGGTTCTGCTTCATCCACCTGCATGAATGTCTGCTCTTTAAGTGTTGGGGATGCTGATTTCTATTGAGGACAGCTGTTTCCTTTGGGGATCTACACTGGGGGCAGATTGCATCATACCCACAGGCAGTGCTTTGCTGCACTTATCACGAATATCAGCTATTGACTCCACACAGCAAATATGCAGATGGGCATGGAAGGAGGCTGAGGCTCATGTAGGTCAAGTAACTTGTCCGAGGCCACTGGCTGCTAAGTGAGGAAGCCTGGGTTGAACCCAAGCCTGTATAACTCCAAAGCCCATGCCCTTCGCAGTGTAGCCACCCCAGCGCGCTGCAGGTGAAACATGCTTGTTAAATTAATTTATGAACCCAACAATAAAATCTCAGTTAAGAAACGGGATTGTTGAAAAAATATCTCAAATGTTGACTTTGCTAAATTCCACATGTTATATTGGAGTCTTTTGGCTTCTTTTCCTCTTTTTTAATTTTTATTTTTTTTTTAATTATTTTTTATTTTCCATAGGTTATTGGGGTACAGGTGGTGTTTGGTTACATGAGTAAGTTATTTAGTGGAGTAAGTTATTTAATGGTGATTTGTGAGATTTTGGTGCACCCATCACCTGAGCAATATACACGGCACCCTATTTGTAGTCTTTTATCCCTCACCCCCCCCGACCCTTCCCCTGAAGTCCCCAAAGTCCATTGTATTATTCTTAATGCCTTTGTGTCCTTATAGCCTAGCTCCCACATATCAGTGAGAACATACAGTTCTTGGTCTTTTGGTTTGGTTTTCCATTCCTGAGTTCTTCACCTAGAATAATAGTATCCATTCTCATCCAAGTCACTGCAAATACCATTAATTCATTCCTTTTTATGGCTGAGTAGTATTCCATCACACATATATATACATATATACACACATATATACATATACACATATATACAGATATATACACATATATATACACATACATATACACACACATACATACACACACACACACACATATATATGTATACATATATACACACTACAGTTTATTCCCTCAACTGGCATCCACGATTTTGCAATTGTGAACTGTGAAGCTATAACATGCATGTGCAAGTATCTTTTTTGTATAATGACTTCTTTTCTACTAGGTAGATACCCAGTGGTGGGATTGCTGGATCAAATGGCAGTTCTACTTTTGGTTCTTTTTTTTTTTCTAGTTTTTTTTTTTTTTTAAATTATACTTTAAGTTCTAGGGTATATGTGCACAATGTGCAGGTTTGCTACATATGTATACATATGCCATGCTGGTGTGCTGCACCCATTAACTCGTCATTTACATTAGGTATATCTCCTAATGCTATCCCTCCTCACTCCCTCCACCCCATGACAGGCCCCGGTGCATGATGTTCCCCTTCCTGTGTCCAAGTGTTCTCATTGTTCAATTCCCACCTATGAGTGAGAACATGCGGTGTTTGGTTTTTTTGTCCTTGTGTTAGTTTGCTGAGAATGGTGGTTTCCAGCTTCATCCATGTTCCTACAAAGGACATGAACTCATCCATTTTTATGGCTGCATAGTATTCCATGGTGTATATGTGCCACATTTTCTTAATCCAATCTATCATTGATGAACGTTTGGGTTGGTTCCAAGTCTTTGCTATTGTGAATAGTGCCGCAAGAAACATACATGTGCATGTGTCTTTGTAGCAGCATGATTTATAATCCTTTGGGTATATACCCAGTAGTGGGATGGCTGGGTCAAATGATATTTCTAGTTCTAGATCCCTGAGGAATCACCACACTGTCTTCCACAATGGTTGAACTAGTTTACAGTCCCACCAACAGTGTAAAAGTTTTCATATTTCTCCCATCCTCTCCAGCACCTGTTGTTTCTTGACTTTTTAATAATCACCATTCTAACTGGTGTGAGATGGTATCTCATTGTGGTTTTGATTTGCATTTCTCTGATGGTCAGTGATGATGAGCATTTTTTCATGTGTCTGTTGGCTGCACAAATGTCTTCTTTTGAGAAGTGTCTGTTCGTATCCTTTGCCCACTTTTCAATGGGGTTGTTTGATTTTTTCTTGTAAGTTTGTTTGAGTTCTTTGTAGATTCTGGATATTAGCCTTTGTCAGATGAGTAGATTGCAAAATTTTTCTCCCATTCTGTAGGTTGCCTGTTCACTCTGATGGTAGTTTCTTTTGCTGTGCAGAAGCTCTTTAGTTTAATTAGATCCCGTTTGTCAATTTTGGCTTTTGTTGCCATTGCTTTTGGTGTTTTAGACATGAAGTCCTTGCCCATGCTGATGTCCTGAATGGTATTGCCTAGGTTTTCTTCTAGGGTTTTTATGGTTTTAGGCCTAACATTTAAGTCTTTAATCCATCTTGAATTAATTTTTGTATAAGGTGAAGGAAGGGATCCAGTTTCAGCTTTCTACATATGGCTAGGCTTCTTTTCCTCTTTTCTCTACATATAGGCCAGGCTTTTCCACCTTAATCCTCGATGCCTCTAACTTCTCAAATGATATATGAGAAAGATTTATAAGTTTTATTCTCTATTTAGAAGCGCAAGTCCACAGAATTATTAGTTTCTGGGGCTGCCGTAATACGGGACCACAAACTATGTGGCTTGAAAGTAGAGACATGTATTGTCTCATAGTTCTGGAGGCTAGAAGTTCTGAAATCAAGGCTTCATCAGGGACACACTCCCTCTGACGATTTCAGGACAGGATTCTTCCTCATCTCTTCCTGGCTTAGGGTTGTTGGTGGCAGTCTTCACCATGCCTTGGCTTTTAGATGCATCCCTTCAGTTTCTGCCCCCTCAACATCTGGTATTCTCCCTATGTCTGTGTCTCTGTGTTCAAAATGGTTTCTTTTTATAAAAAGAGTAGTTATTAGATTAGGAGCCACTCTAATCCAATATAATCCCATCCTAATCTGATAACATCTACAAGGACCCTATTTCCAAATGAGGTCACGTTAACAGGTACAGAGGGTTAAGACTCAACATATCTTTCTGGGAGACACAATTCAACCCACAACAGTCACTCTTTCAGTAAATAACCTTTTCGCAAAGGAAAATAACACAACAGACTGACTCTTGTTAATCACCACCACCGCCGCTGTCGTCTGCCACTTCCTGGCTGATGCTGAATATGGCGGCATGGAACCCAGCACACAGCATTCCTTAGCCTACTGATTCTCCACAAAGATGCCACAGGATGGGGGCTGTAAGCCCTGATTTACAGTGGAGGAAACACAATGGGGTTCAAAGGTTAAGTGATTTCTCCAGACAGCTAATGCATGGTGGTGAAGGGATTCCAGACAAACAGGCAAGTGCCACAGTCATTTCATAGTTCTGCTAACCCTTTGCTAGGTTCAGGCGGTAAAAGCAAACCAGTGAAGACAGGAACTAATTAAAGCATTTCAGGGATTTATTTGTGGTTTTAAAAAAATTTTTTTTAACTTTCAAGTTCAGGGTACCTGTGCAGGTTTTTCATATAGGCAAACTCTCGTCATGCGGGTTCGTTGTGAAGATTGTTTTGCCACCGGGTATTAAGCCTAGTGTCTATTTTATTTTTCTGGATCCTCTCCCTCCTCCCACCTTCCACCCTCCAGTAGGCCCCTGTGTCTGTTGCTACCCGCTAAGTGTTTATATGTTCTTATTATTTAGTTCCCACTTACAAATGAGAGCACGCAATATTTGGTTTTCTCTTCCTGCATTACTTTGCTAAGGATAACGGCCTCCAGCTCCATCTGTATTCCTTCCAAGGACATTTATTTGTTTGTTCACTTCTTCAATATTTACCAAGTACTTACTATGAACTCAACAAACACTGAGATGAAAAGTAAAGAATTTCTCTTTTTAGGTTACCAAGGGAGACAAATGCAAAATCTGAAAGACAGCAGAGGGAGGCACAAATAACGGGCAGAAAGATTTCTTAGAGGATCTGCAATTTGGGCAAGGACATGCAATGCAACGGGGAGCTTGTTGAGCTGAAAAGGGGTGGAGGCAGGAGCTATAGTATCGCCACAGGCATGGAGTCTTCCAGGGGAAGTGAATGGCATGGTTTGGATGCCATTGTGTGGTTAGGGAGGTCGAGAAGTGGAGCTGAAAATGTAGAGGGATCCAAATGTAAGTGGCTTTGCTTGCAGTAAAGTCTGACATGCAGTGCATCCCTACCCCATCACTAGTTGCATGACCAGGGTCATGTAAAGAAGAATCCTTTTCTGGGCAGAAAGATTGGACATGGTTGGAGGCTGTCACTCCCTGAAGGGGCATTGATTTGGGTTAAAACAGTAACAAAACAAGGACACTGCTCCTCCCTCTGTGTCCCAGCCCATGGCCACCACCCTGGACTCCTTCTCCAGCTTTGTTTACAACCAGCTGGTTATCCCTGTTTCCTCTGTATCTCTTGACTTCTCCATTGGCTTGTTCTGACTCAACGTTAGTTCAAAAGCTTCTCAGAGCAAACATCGGGTTGTGTCTGTGCTCAGGACTCAATCCTCTGGTGGGTCTTACCCCACGATTAGTTCTTGTCCCAAGTGAGGGTCTGCCAATCGCTAGTCCTTCTCCCCTGAGGCTTTCCCGTCAGAAAGGGGACTTGCTTCTCATGGGCTTGTCAGTCATTAGGGCCTATGTTCTACTTTCTCAGCTGATTTGCCTCACCTCGTGAAACAAAGCAGAGCCACGGAAGTGGTGAGTGCAGAGCTTTCGTCCAGCTCTGCTGCTTCTTAGCTATGTGCAGGTGCACAATTTACTTAGCATCTTTGTGCTTCAGTTTTCTCCTCTGAGAAGTGAGGATGACAATAATACAAATGTCATAGGCTTATTTGGGAGGTGACATGAATTGACACATTTCAAGCACTTACAGGATCTGATGGAAGTAAGAGTTGTAATCAGCTCTAATTACCATCAAACGGCAACACAGTAGTTGCTGAAGAGTCCAAGGTTACTCTTGGATGAGAGTACCTGCAGTACAAAAGTTCATGCACTCCCTTTTCCAAGATAAGAGCACAGTTGAACATAAACCCTTGTTCCAGCCTCCTACCTGGACAACAGCAACAGCTCCCTGCTGTATGTCCTCATGTCTTCCTCCCTCCCTCCAAATCCACCCTCCACCCACAAACCAGAGCGATCTTCCTATGGTGCACATCTGCTTCCAATATTCCTCTGCTTCATGCCCACCAGTTGCTCCCCTAAGACTCACCTCATCTGGCCTTGGCCTTCCCTGATCTCACCCACTGCTAATTCCCCCCTACACCCACACACATGCCCACTCCTCACAACAAAGTGTTTTCTGAATGTAGCATTACCTCCATGTCTAAGCACATGCCGGGCTGCCTTCCCACCTCCCATACCCTTGGAAACCCCTACAGTCTTTCAACTGCTCAAGTGTAACTTGTACCCTGAAACTTTTGCAGAATCCCTGATAGAAGGAACAACTCTCTTTTCTGGACTACCTTTCTCTCTTGTACTTATTTCATCCTTGTATGTTCATCATACTCATCATCAAACCTGCCCCAGCTGATCATTTCCTCCTCCTTGATGTACTTTTCTCACTTGGCGTCCAGGGCCCCACCTCTCCAATTCTTCCCACCCCACTGGCTTCTTCTTGTCTACCTCTGCTTCTAGGTCCTCTTCCCATGACCTCTCGGCATTGGGGTGATCCAAGCTCAGCCCTCACTCCCTTCCTTTCCTCTGCGTGCTCTTTACACTCTTTGGGATCTCATGCTTCATGGCTTTAGAGACCATCTTTGTGCCTGTACCACAAAGCGTGGTGCTAAATTTGGCTCCTTTCTTTCTCCCATAACTTACTTTCAAGGCATCAGAAATCCTGCTCTCTCTAATGCCTAAATAACCCAGAATGTGACCAATTCTTAGCATTTCCCCAGCTGCCCACCTGATCCAAGTTCACTCAAATTTGTTTCCCCAGATGACTGCAGTGGCTACCTAGATTGTTTCTCTGCTTCCGTCTTTGCCCCAACACAGCTTATTCTCAGCACAGTGGTCAAGGTGAGCCATTAAAATGGAAGGCAGATCATGTCCTTTGACTGCTGAAATCAGTATTGCACCTTCACACCCAGGGGCAATTTAAACCAACTGAGAATTATTAGGCAAAAATTCTCATCATTTAAGCCTAGTTGATTTGCAAAAGTGCTAAAAAAGCAAAATCCCCTTCTGCATTTACAGAATGTTCAGTTCTGTAGATTGTCAGATCAAGAATGCACAGGATAGAGGAAGGGACTGTCCTGACATCAATTAAGGGTTAGAGGAGAGAAGATAAAAAAAAGAAATAGAGTACAATTATGTGGAAAATGTTCAAGTCAGCAGAGTCATAACTTAGATTATGTTTCTTCATGGTGAAGGCATCCCAGGCATTATTTGGGCACTTGATATGCGTTCTAAAATGTTTGCAATCAAATTCCTGAATTGCAAGTCTACTTATTTTTTTGATAATTTCCTGGCTGCCACACAAAGACAAGGAAACTTGCTCCAGAGTCATTGCTTCTTAATTCATTTGATTCCGATCCCACTTCTGCTGCCTCAATCCAGCTCAAGGCATTCCTAAGTCAGAACATGGGCTCAAGTTTTTGGCACTTTCTCAGCAGCCGGCGTCCTTCCTCTGGCCTGGGCAGTTGTACATATTCTGAGTTTAGAAATTATTCTCCTGTGGAGAGGAAGGGTCTGAAGTTAGAATGAGTGGATTAGGACAGTTTGTCTCTATCTTTAGATTTAAAAGTGAAGTTTTAAGTAAATATCCTTTTATAGCTACAAACATGCTTAAAAATCCAAAATCTGACAATATCAAGTGTTGATGAGGACATAAGGCAACATGTCCTCTGGACAGACATACTGCTAGTAATACGGCTACATGGAAAAGCAATTTCTTGTTACCTGGAAAATTTAGAAATGTGCATATCCTATACCCCAGCAAGCTGTAACCCTAAAATGTACCCTAGATGAATTATTTTACCTATGGACCAGCAAATATGTCTAAGGATGCTCATGGCAGAATGTTTATAATAGCGAATGACTGGAAACAACCCAAATGCCCATCAATGATAGAGCAGATATATAAATTGGTGTCAAGTCATACAATGATAATGATAATTAATACATTACAATAACATGTAATGATATGGCTGAATCTCAGGTACATAAAGTGAGGAAGAAAATACAAGCAGCAGAAGAAGATATACAGATCAAATACAGGAAAAGTATAAAATATATATTTTGGGGCTAGAAATATGTGGGTTAAAACTTCAAAGAAATTAAAGAGAGTGATTAAAACAAATTTGAGGACAGAATCCACCTGAAGAGTAGAGGAAGAGGACGAGATAGAGGAGAACAATAATATTAAAGAAGGACTTTAAAATTAATAGCAATACTTTATTCTTAAGCAGAGTAGTAGGTACACAACGGGTCACTGTTTTACCGTTCATATATATACATATATATACATACGCATTTATACATTTATTTAATTAGTTAAAATTTTATAATAAAAATGAATGGTATTCACATAAAGTATTAAAAACTAATTGGAAAATTCAATTTTAAAATTAATCTTATTTATAATAGCAGAAAAAAGAAGGTACCTAGCAATAAATATAAGAAAATATGTATACAAACTTTATGGAGAAAATGATGAAACTTTGTTAAAGGACATTAAAAATGTCCTCTATAACTAAAATGATAGTCATGTTTATGAATCTCAAATTAACATAAATTCTGTGTATCCAGTGGACATCCCAACAGGATGGGTCTTGATGTACTCTAAAATCTACAGACAAATGTAAAAGGTCAGTAAGTTTTGAGAAGAAGAATGGGAGGGAGATGAATTTCCCTATAAGGTATCATGATTCCTTATAAAGTTATAGAAATTAATCAAATGAGGTATTGATGCAAAGATAGTAAATAACCAGTGAAACAGAAGAGAGATCCCAGAAACAGACCCATAGAAATTTGGTAAATTGCTGAGAATACAAGACCAGTCAGAGGGAATATAATAAACAATACAATAAATGGTGTTACGATAATAGGCTATCCACTTAAAAAAAATTATCATATCTCTTCCTCACACAATAAACAAAAATAAATTTGAGAGTGATGACAGAGTTAACAAGTAAAACAATAGTATCATATAACACACAAGACAATATCTTTGCGTATTAAGATAAGGAAAAAATCCTTAAACAAGACATAAATAGTACACCCACGAAAGAAAAACACTGAGAAGACGGTATAAAAAGACAGTATAAAAACGTTTGAAAGGCACAATAAGCAAAGCTAAGAAAAAGAAAACAGAAATTAGAAAGGTAATGTGTTAATTCACAACTCTATTTATCCAAATTGCCTACAAATCAATAAGGAAGAGAGAAAAAAAATGGCCAGGATACAGACTGCCCCATCCAGAAGAATAAATTGTATGGTTGTTTAAATACATGAAAAGAGGTTGAACCTTTCTAGTAACCAGAGAGAGACATATTAAAACTATGTGATAAAATTTTACACCCATCAAATAGGGAGAAAAAAATACAGTCTGATAATATCAAATGTTAGTGCAGATAAGAAAAACAGAAACTCTCATAAGCTGCTTTTGAAATTGTAAATTGATACAAACTCTTTTTTTAAATTGTATTTTTTTTAGGTTGACAAATAAAAATTAAATTTATTTATAGTGTACTACATGATGTTTTGGAATATGTGTACATTGTGGAATGACTAAATCAGAGTAATTAACGTATCCATTACCTAACACACTTATTTTTTGTGGTAAAACATGTAAAATCCACTCTTTTCACAGTTTTCAAGTATACAATACAATAGATCTCTTGTCTAAATGAAATTTTGTATCTTTGGACCAATGTCTATGCAGCCCCCCACACCAACCTCTGGTACCACCATCCTACTCTATTTCTATGAGATCAATGTTTTCAGCGTCCATGTTTGAGTGAGATCACATGGCATTTGTCTTTCTGTGTCTGGCTTATTTCTCTTGGTATCATGTCCCTGAAGTTCATCCCTCCTGTCACAAATGAAAGGTTTTCCCCCCTTTTTGGCTGAACAGTATTTCGTTGTGTACACATATTAGACTTTTTAAATTTTTTTTTTTTTTTGCAGTTGCAAAATTTAATAGAGTGAAAACAGAGCTCCCATATAAAGGGAGGGGCCCAAAGAGGGTAGCCATTGACGGCTGGAGTGCCTGGGTTTCTGTCCCGATCATTGTCCCTCCCGCTGTGCTCTCAGGCGATAGATGATTGGCCATTTCTTTACCTCCTGTTTTTGCCTAATTAGCATTTTAGTGAGCTACTATCTGATTGGTCGGGTGTGAGCTAAGTTGCAAGCCCATTGTTTAAAGGTGGAAGCGGTCACCTTCCCAGCTAGGCTTAGGGATTCTTAGTCGGCCTGGGAAATCTAGACAGCTGGTCTTGTCTCCCATTCCTGCCTCTGGACAGGAAAACCCAAGTGCTGTCGGGAAGGTTGGCCGTCGGCCATTATATTACATTTTTTTTATCTATTCCTCTGTCCATGGAGAACTTAGGCTGATGTTGTAAGTTGGTCTGGGCAATATCTTGAGTATTATCCAAAAAGCACAGGCAATGAAAGCAAAAATAGACAAATGGGATGGCATCAAACTCAAAAGCTTCTGCACACCACAGGAAACCATCAGGAGTGAAGAAACAACCTGCAGAATGGGAGAAAATGAATCAGATGCCCAAGATTCAATTTGCATTGATCTTAAAAACCTTTGCCTAATAAGAAAACCAGTTGCAAAAGTGTATGTCCATTGGGCGAATGGACTGGAAACACATCACATGCGTGAGACTAGTTGCTTCTGCAGAGTAGGGAAGAGGATATGGTGCCCCACAACTCCCACCCCTCCTCAAGGTGTGTTGGGATAGTCGGTGGCCTCCTGGGCCCACCCTTCCCCTGCTGGCCATCCACTCACCCACTGGGCCAAAGCAGGGGTCTTGGGCTCATCTACCAGAAAGTACCAGAAGAAGCTGTGGGAGTGAGAGACGCCCTTCCTCACCTCCTGCGAGAAGAACATTCCCTGCCTTCCTCACAGCGCCTCATCATCTACAGCAGACCCACGTCACAGCCGGGCGTCCCACCTGCTCCCTGAGGAAAGGAGGAAAAAAAAAAGGTCGAAGGATCCCAGGCCTCGAAATGATTCTCCGGTCATCCCTGCTGGTTTGGCTGTCCCTGCGGACCCCTGGCTCTTTATCCTTTGCTGTTGGGTGTGGACTTTCACTCTGTGTTCCCTTTGTGTTCACGTCTTCAGCCACTTGTGAGAATTCCCTTCCCCAGCCACGGACTCAATGGGCTGTTCCCACCAGACAAGTCTGCCACCTTCTCCTCCCTCCGTCCTTCCTCTTTCCTCCCCTCTCCATGTGCAAGTCCGTAAATTCTGGACCAACCCTCTGAGTTCCACCCCTGTGTATCCACGAGCTCTCCAAGGCTCTGCTTCGTACATTTTCCAAACCCCCAGCACCTGACCCCCCATGCTTCCCTCCCAAACCACCTCTCCTCTGCTGAACTGCACGTGGAAAGGTCTGCAATCATTCCGCAAGTTCACACCCTCAAGCAGTGTATTTTACTTTTTTAAGTGTTGTTTTGATTAAAAGTGGGAAAACAAGGAACCGTTTACTGTAAAATTATTCAAATACAGTAACTCTTATGAAGGCATAATATCATGGGTAAGACACTTATCTAGCAAAGAAAATTAATTTGTAAGCACAGTTATGACGCTGGAGAATTTATCTGGAGCCATAGTACCCCGGTGACAAATTGAAAACCTGTTCTGAGGAGGATCAGCGCAGAGGGTTATGGGCCACCAGGGAGAGGACGCCCTCCACTCCTGTTGGTCTGCTGAGCTGAGACCTTGGCCAGCACAGCCTTGTCTCACTCCCCGGCCCTCCGTGGCTCCCCACCGCCAGCCCCTGTGGTGTCGTGAGCCTCTTATCAGTGTTGCAGACCACCTGAAATCACTGATAAGCCTCTCACATCTGGCCTGGCCTCTCTTGCACTGCAGCCTGGCATAGGAGGGGGGTTCCAGATGCCATAAAGCCACACGTGCTGTCTGAGTGACCTCTGTAAAATGAATCTATAGCTTCTGCTTATCTCTGGCCACAGGTGGTGCTTCCTCCAAGGAGACTGGGCCCTAGGAATAAGTGTCCCCTTCAGAGCGGGGATCCATTCGAGGAAGGAGCTGCCGCCCCTCCCCAGTCCAGCCTCAAACCTGTGGGCCACCCCCATCCTCACTGCACCTCTATTTTTTTCTCTAATGATCTGCAGTTTACAGAACATGGACAGACATGGTGGCTGATGTTACACCTTGTGTTTCAAAATGCAAAATGAATGAGAGATGTGTTCAGAACACAGTGGATATCTCCCATCCGAAAGATGACGATGAAATGGGATTTTTAGACAGTGATGTGGCTCACCTGAAGGCACAGGTGTCTGGCAGAAGCAGGCTTTGGGCCAGTTCCTTTAGTTTTAACACAAGGCTCTTCCCACCAAGCGCCTTGGCCTCTCAGCTGTAGAATAACCCCACTCCCTCCTACCTCCATGTTTTCTCTTCTCTTTTTTGAGACAGAGTCTCACTCTGTTGCCCAGGCTGGAGTGCAGTGGCACAATCTTGGCTCACTGCAACCTCTGCCTCCCGAGTTCAAGCAATTCTCGTGCCTCCGCCTCCCAAATAGCTGGATTACAGATGCGTGCCACCATACCTGGCTAATTTTTGTGTTTTTAGAGAGATAGGATTTTGCTATGTTGGGCAGGCTGGTCTCGAACCCCTGGCCTCAAGGGATCTGCCTGCCTCGGCCTCCCAAAGTGTTGGGATTACAATGTGAGCCACCGTGCCTGGCCCTGCCTCTATGTTTTCAAAGATTGTATTACAAAGTTCTCTTGTGTCCTGTGTTTCGGGATTGAGATGGTTAAATGCTGCCACCCCTAGGTGGGTGGGTGGCTGGGGCAGGAGGCAGAGGGGAGCTGGGGATACTTCTTGGGGTTCCACAGGAGGCGTCCAGCTGCACGGAGTGAGGATTGTTTTGACCTTGAAGTCTTCCAACCTACTGGCTGCTTCTTGGTCAAAAAACAAAAACATAAACAAAACAAATTTGACAAACCCATGGACTGTGCACTGGTATCACATAGGGGACAGTGGCATCAAAAAGTGGGCACACGTCAGGACTCACAGAGTGGAGCGAAGGCCCGCGGTGGGCCTGGTGAAGGGACGCAGCTGTTCTGCAGAGAGCAGTGTGGAAAGCAATCTTCCTCGGCTGCATGAACCATGAGCACAGAACTCCCGACAGTTACCAACAAGGGGCCTGATGCGGGAAGACTTCCTGGAGGGGAGGACATAAGAAGACACCCTGAATTGCCAGACAATGAAAAGAGGGGCAGGAAAGGCATGGGGGACGGATGGCATGGCAGGGTGAGCCAGCCCGAGGGTCCAGAAGGCTATCACATGGCTTAGTGCTGGACACAGGACAGGATCCAGGCTAAGAAGATGCACTTCTTGCTAAGGAGACTGGGAGGTTTGGACTCGGTGGAATTCACCCCAGCATGACAAAGCAGCAGTGACCAGACTGCTTCTCTAGATTCCTCCTCATTGGGCAGGGCATCTCTGAAAGAAAGGCAGCAGCCTCAGTCAGGGGCTTATAGATAAAACCCCCATCTCCCTGGGACAGAGCACCTGGGAGGATGGGCAGCTGCAGATGCACTTCAGCGGACTTAATCTTTCCTGCCTGTTGGCTCTGAGGAGAGCAGCTGATCCTGCCAAAAGGGATTCTCCCTGCACAGCGCCACAGCTCTGCTAAGGTCAGAGTGCCTCCTCAAGTGGGTCCCTGAGCCCTGTGCCTGCTAACTGGGAAAGACCTCCCAACAGGGGTTGACAGACACCTTATACAGGAGAGTTCCAGCTGGCATCAGGCTGGTGCCTCTCTGGGACAAAGCTTCCAGAGGAAGGAGCAAGCAGCAATCTTTGTGGTTTTGCGGCTGCCATTGGTGATATCCAGGCCAACAGGGTCTGGAGTGGACCTCCAGCAAACTGCAGCAGGCCTGCAGAAGAGGGGCCTGACCATTAGAAGAAAAACTAACAGAAGAAAGCAACAACAACATTACCAAAAAGATTCACACACAAAAACCCCATCCAAAGGTCATCAGCCTCCAAGATCAAAGGTAGATAAATCCATGATGAGGAAAAACCAGTGCAAAAAAGCTGAAAATTCCAAAAGCCAGAATGCCTCTTCTCCTCCAAATGATCGCAACTCCTCTCCAGCAAGGGCGCAAAACTGGACAGAGAATGAAATTGATGAATTGACAGAAGTAGGCTTCAGAAGGTGGGTAATAATGAACTCCTCTGAGCTAAAGGAGCATGTTCTAATCCAATGCAAGGGAGCTAAGAACCTTGATAAAAAGTTACAGGAACTGCTAACTAGAATAACCAGATGACCTGATGGAGCTGAAAAACACAGCATGATAATTTCCTGAAGCAAACACAAGTGCCAGTAGCTGAATCAATCAAGCGGAAGAAAGGATATCAGAGATTGAAGACCACCTTGCTGAAATAAGGTGTGCAGACAAGATTAGAGAAAAAGAGAACTACAGACCACTGCTCAATGAAATAAAAGAGGACACAAACAATGGAAGAACATATCCTTGCTCATGGATAGGAAGAATCAATATCATGAAATGGCCATACTGCCCAAGGTAATTTATAGATTCAATGCCATCCCCAATGACTTTCTTCATAGAATTGGAAAAACTACTTTAAAGTTCATATGGAACCAAAAAAGAGCCCGCATTGCTAAGACAATCCTAAGCCAAAAGAATAAAGCTGGAGGCATCACACTACCTGACTTCAAATTATACTACAAGACTACAGTAACCAAAACAGCATGGCATTGGTACCAAAACAGACACATAGACCAATGAAACAGAATAGATACCTCAGAATTAACACCTCACATCTACAAGCATCTGATCTTCAACAAACCTGACAAAAAGAAGAAATGGGGAAAGGATTCCCTATTTAATAAATGATGCTGGGAAAACTGGCTAGCCATATGCAGAAAACCGAAACTGGACCCCTTCCTTACACCTTATACAAAAATTAACTTGAGATGGGTTAAGGACTTAAATGTAAAACTAAAAATCATAAAAATCCTTGAAGAAAACCTAGGCAATACCATTCAGGACATAGACATGGGCAAAGAATTCATGACTGACACACCAAAAGCAATTGCAACAAAAGCCAAAATTGACAAATGGGATCTAATTAAACTAAAGAGCTTTTGGACAGCAACAGAAACTAGCATCAGAGTAAAGAGGCAACCTGCAGAATGGGAGAAAAATTTTGCAATCCACCCATCTGACAAAGGTCTAATATCCAGAATCTACAAGGAACTTAAACAAATTTACAAGAAAAACAAATATCAAAATGTGGGCAAAGGATATGAGCAGGCACTTCTCAAAAGAAGCCATTTATGTGACCAAGAAAGATATGAAGAAAAGCTCATCATCACTGAGAAATGCAAATCAAAGCCACAATGAGATACCATCTCGAGCCAGTCAGAATGGCGATTATTAAAAAGTCAGGAAACAACAGATGCTGGAGAGGATGTGAAGAAATAAGAACACTTTTACGCTGTTGGTGGGAGTGTAAACTAGTTCAACCGTTGTGGAAGACAGTGTGGCGATTCCTCAAGGATCTAGAACTAGAAATACCATTTGGCCCAGCAATCCCATTACTGGATATATACCCAAAGAATTATAAATCATTCCACTATAAAGACACAGCGCATGTATGTTTATTGCAGCACTATTTACAATAGCAAAGACTTGGAACCAACCCAAATGCCCATCAATGATAGACTGGATAAAGCAAATGTGGCACTGTAGAATCCTATGCAGCCATAAAAAAGAATGAGTTCATGTCCTTTGCAGGGACATGGATGAAGCTGGAAGCCATCACCCTCAGCAAACTAACACAGGAACAGAAAACCAAACACCACATGTTCTCACTCATAAGTGGGAGTTGAACAGTGAGAACACATGGACACCAGGGAGAGGAGCATCACACGCTGGGGCCTGGGGCCTGTTGGGGGTCGGGGGCAAGGGGAGGGAGAGCATTAGGACAAATAGCTAATGCATGCACGGTTTAAAACCTAGATGACAGGTTGATAAGTGCAGTAAACCACCATGGCATATGTATATCTATGTAACAAATCTGCACATTCTGAACATGTATCTTGGACCTTAAAGTAAAATAAAATAAAATAAAACAAACAAACAAACAAAAAATGCCAGAAGACTGGGTATAAATTGAACCAGAAGTCTGGGTTTAAATCCTGATGCTGACTCCTCGAAGCATCTCTTGGCTTCAGTTTCCACAGTAAAATGGGGTTGATAATAATACCTACTGCATAGAGTTGTGTGAACAGTCGTGTGAGTTATTTCGTGGAGAACATTTGGAGAAGAGGCTGGCACACATCAATGGCTCACCACCTATGGTAGCAACTGTCCTCAGGAGAGTGCCCCCAGGAAGCAGGGAGACAAAGCTGGCGGCAGACAGATCAAGGAGCCTGAGCAGGGCCTGGACAGGAAAAGGGTCAGGGAAAATGTAGTCAGGGGAAGAGTGAAAGCTTGGCCTGGATACATGGAGCATCGACAGCAAAAGCCAGAGCCCCCGAAGCCAGCCAGGCTGTGGAGGGGAGCCCTGCCAAAAATGATTAATTATAAACAGATTTACACTTGCAAATGAGGTTCTCTGCTAGCAACTATTTAGGCAGGGAGTTTTTACACAAAGCATCAGTGTGACTCTCTATGTGCATTTCTAAAGTGATTGACGATTCTCCAAGGTCAAGTTGCAGTGGTATGTAGATTCTTAAAAATCGATCCAGGCTCGTTAATGCCACCAATAACTGAAGCTGAGAAACTTAACATTGTTTGCCTTTCACAATTATTGTCATCCAGTCTGGGCATAAAATGCAGGCCAGGACCTGCCAGCAGGCTGCTCCAGTCGGGTTCCTCTCCGACTGTTCAGGGCCCCTGCACCCACCTCTCCACCATCCGGAGGGACCTTCTCAGGACACTGATCTAACCTGGTGCACCCAGCACACCCAACCCCACAGCCTTCCGGGATCAGCTGCGCTGATGGAAGTTGCTGGGATCACAGGAAAGGTGGCCTGGGAGAAGGGCTAGTGTGGGTCTAGCAGCAAGTCCCGAGTAACCTTGGCAAACCCTTTCCTTCTTCTTTGCCTGCTTTTCCACGTGTAAGAAGGGGGTCCAGGAGGGGATCATGCTGTGGTTCTCCACGGCCCTATCCAGCCTCCCTCCTGGGTCCTCGAACGAGTTCCTTTCCTCTGGCTTGGACAAAGGGTTAGGGTTGGGGTTGGCGGTGGGGTGCTCATCGATCGTGTTCCTACTCCCTAAGTTCCTTGGCCCTCAGTGGTGACCTGGGACAAGACGAGGCTGACTGCTGATGTTGTCCCAAACTTCATGCAGCGGGAAAAGCACCGCTGCCCTCTAGCGGCCTTTGGCCAGAATGACCTTGGGCGGAGGTCCTAAAGGGCTCGCTATGGGGTTCAGTTAAATCCACATTTAACAGCCCTGAGTCCCCACTGCGTGTCAGGACCCAACGTGCCCAGTGAGGGACACATGCCTGCCCACGGGAAGCTCACTCCTGGAGAGGGACAGGTGCATGGGTCGGGTGGGCACCACACATAGTGCCTTTTAGCACTTAAGTGACCTTAATCTTTCTGCATTCCTACTTCATCGTTATAACCGGGCTAAAAATAAAATGACTTCCTTGCAGCAGCTGATCACCATGACTATGTCCCAGATCCAGCCCCTGCTCGCTGTTCCCGCTGCCCCCAGCCTGGACCAAGCCTCCAGCCTCTCTCCCTGTTTTCCCGGCTCCCGCCTTGCCCCTCACTGTTCCTTCTGCACACAGCAGCCAGAGGACACACGGAATCCCGCTGCAATCGGACCACACCATCCTCTGTCCAGCACCCTTCAGTGCTTTCCACCCCACCTGGAGGAAATGCCGAGTCCCAGCCATGGCCTCTGGGATTCTACAGGATTTGGGCCATCACCTCTCAGATCTCAGGACCCACCTCTCCCCAGCCCACCACACTGCAGTCACACAGCGCCCGGGCCTGTCCTGGAACACACCAGCCTTCCCGGGGAGTGCCCTGCCTCCAGGTAGCAGCTCACCTGATGTCCTCACCTCCAGGTTTTCCCTCTGTGTGTCCTCCCTGGATTTTCGATTTCAAATTGCAGCTGTCACCAGACACCACCACCTCCACTTCATTCCTCTCCGCCACACCTATTGCTATTACAGTGTACAGTTTATTTATTCATTTCACCTAACAGCTGCCTCCCCCAACCAGAATGTCACCTCCACGGAGACAAGGACTTCTGTCTGTTTCACCCCTGGCTGTGCCCCAGCATCTATTGTAGTACATAAGTCGTTGCAGGCGCTGGATAAATATTTGTTAATTAAACAAACAAATACATGAGTGAACAAGTTTGGATTAGTATCAGCGAGTGAATCTTGGGGGGGTTGGCAAACGTTATCTTCTAGTATTGTTTATCTGAGCTAACGTCGAATATGAAGTGACCAAGAGGGGGTGTCCTCACTGCTGTGGGGCACAGAAATCCCTTTCTCATAGTTTCCTAACCTCAGCAAGGCTCTTGGGGTGGGGGACAGGGGGACATAGAAACTGGGATTCAAAATAAATAGGAGCTTTTCCGGGTGAGGTAGATGTCCAAGCCAGGAAGCAGCAAGTGTAGAAGTCACAGAAAGGTGCCCGGAAAGGGAGCAGGGTCACCAGGGTGGCTGGGACCAAGGATGTGGGAGTCCAGGGACCCAGAAGAGAAAAGAAGGAGGAGGGCAGGTGGCCACTTGGCATGTGACTTCACATTAAAAGCAAGCTCTGCATTCAAAAGCTTGGGTAGGCTGGGCGCAGTGGCTCACATCTGTGGTCCCAGCACTTTGGGAGGCCGAGGAAGGCTGATCACAAGGTCAGGAGATGGAGACCATCCTGGCTAACACGATGAAACCCCGTCTCTACTAAAAATACAAAAAAATTAGCTGGGCGTGGTAGCATATGCCTGTAGTCCCAGCTACTCGGGAGGCTGAGGTGGGAAAATCGCTTGAACTCAGGAGGCGGAGGTTGCAGTGAGCCGAGATCACACCACTGCACTCCAGCCTAGCAAGAGAGACTCTGTCTGAAAAGAAAAAAAAAAAAAAAGCACACATGGAAGCCAGAGCTGTCCAGGGGGTGTCTGGGAATGAAATTGGCTGGCCTCGGCGTAGGAGTAAGCCCCTCATCCCAGGAGCGGCCAAGCAGAGACAATGTTACCTCTTCGGAAGAAAGTAGAGGGCGCATCTGCATTTGAGGTTGGACAAGGTGACCTGTAGGCATCCTCCCAAAACTGCAGGTTCACAAATCTGTGACTGAAATGTCCCGAGAAGGGAGCTGTGAGAAGGCCCTGAGAAGCAGCGTCTGCCCAGATTCCCACTCCCATCAGGAGAAACCTAAACCGAGAGAGCCAGCAGGCTTGAGGAGCCCGTGTCCACCACCCCATTCCAGACTGGAGCACAGAGTGGAGGCAGGATGGACTCACACAGCCTCACATATCTCACTCCTGCTCTCTCCTGCCCAGGGGGCCGAATTCAAGACCCCTAACGCCCCCGCTCAGACTGTTTCCTTACATTTCACTTGTGATTTTTTAAAAGGTTCGTTTATTTCCTATGATCGGCAAGAAGGCAACCGGTATGTGAGAGGGTGATTGTGGGTGGCTGTTTCCAGTTAAACAAGAGAAAGTTTTTCTAACTGTGTCAAAACTGTGAAGGAGAGACTGGCTGGGCTTCATTAGGATCAGCCCGCGGCGCCCAGGCCCGGCTTAGTCACTGTGGCTTCCTCACTCCTCAACACTTAACCAATATCTTTGGTCCCCCACCCCCACCCCTGGCAAATCTTTAGGCCCCGCCTGGGGTTTGGTGGCAGGCGTCTGAGGTTCTCCAGCCCCTGACAAAGGTCAGTCTGCAGGCCCATCACAGCCAGAAAGTGCGGAGGCTGTGCTCGGGCCCTGCTGACTCATGTGGGCCTTGACTCAGCCATCCAAGGCTCCACGGGCACTGCTTTGCCTCACAGGGTGTCAAGCCAGTGGCAGGGACCCACCCAGGCCAGCCAGTCTCCACTCCCAAATCCAACCCAACCCCACCCTGCTGCAGGGCTCTCAGCCTTGGGCACTGGGGGCTTTTGGGGCCACCTAGTCCTTTGTCAGTGGCAGGGCTGTGCACTGTGGGGTGTTTAGCCACAGCCCTGGCCTCCACCCACAGGATGTCAGCAGCATCACCAGATGATGGCCCAGTCATGACAGCCAAAAACGCCCCAGACGTGGCCAAATCAGGGCCCAGATCAGCCCTGTGTTGAGAAGCTCTGAGCTAGAGCCAACAGCATCTTCCCTCTTTGCCTTGTTTCCCAAATTTTCTTGTGAGGTTCTGCAGGAAAAAAAGAAAATATGTCTGAGTTTTTATGTTGGGATTTGGACATGAATGGGAGGCCACAAGCCCTGGTGTGACCCCATGGAGGTGGAGGCCATCACACATGGACCTCACCTTGCTGGCACCTAGAGGCATTGACTGTGCCATCCCTAACCCAATCCAGCCCTCTCCTATCGTGGAAGAAGAAAGTGCAGCCCAGAGAGGTTAAGCAACCAGCTGGAAGTCACACAGCAGGCTTAGTCATCTAACCCCTCATCCAGTGCTCTTTCATACCCTACGCCAAGCCTGGACCCAGCCAGCACCCACCAGGAGGCGAAAACTTTGCAGAGGCAAAACATTCCCTTCCAACAGGAAGTCAAGACGAGGGCAGAACCTCGTTTTCACGTTACAACGCTGTGAAAATGTGCAAAGCAAAATGTGGTAAAAGCATGGGCTGGAGCCAAAGTGGTGGAATGAGAAAATACTGCTTGCCATGTGAGCCGGCTAATAAAAGGAAGAGCCCGGAATTGTTTGTTGCGATTATAAGGGTCATTTTTTTCCCCCTATAAAAAAGAGTCATTTTCATTTACAGGGACCCCGGGCAATTTCCCATCTAATTTGATGTTTTATAATGTCTGCAGAGCCACACAACCTCGGTAGGCTGTGGGGGCCAGAGACGTTTTATTTTCAGATGTCCAAGGTTATTGGTTCATCAAGAGCTAAAGGAAAATGCGACCGGGTTTTCATGAGTCCCGGTAAGAAAGCGGGCAGGGGATGGTCTGGGCGAGTGGAAATGAATTTGCTGTGAAGCCCCCAACCCTCAGTTGAGTGCCACCCCCACTCCAGTAGCACCCAGAGCACCAGGCTGGTAAGGCTGGGGTACAGTCATTGCCTCAGGTAAGGAAGCGAACACCTGACCCTGCCCCGCCTTCAGTCCAGAGCACAGCGCCACCCGGCTGACCTGTCCTGCACGCACATGGCCCACCCAGCTCTCCTATTAGGAGTTTTACATGTATTTCTCATTTAATCATCACAGCAGCCCATGGAGAGTGGGGACTGCTATTATCTCTGGTTTACAGATGAGGAAACTGGGCTTAGAAAAATTAGCTACCGGCTTGAAGCCTCCCGAACAGGAGGTAAGAGTCTAAATCTAACTACTCTGTCTACACTGTGGCATAATCCTTTCACCACCACCATCATACTAGGTCCTTCCTGCTCACCCAGGCCCCACCTATTTTGGCTTCACAAAATGGGTGCAGGGTAGGGGGTGTAGGATACAGAGGTTGAAGGGGACGCAGTCTTTACCCTCAGTGCTTACAGGATTGTTGGAGACTTGGGACAGCCATCCAAAACCAATCCCAATGGACAGTGCATCATGCAGGGCCTCAGTTTCTTTTTCTAGAAAATGGGCATAACACCATTGATTTGACTGTAACATTATGAGGCTTCGATGAGAGAACACCATTGGGAAAAAACTTGGTCTTGACACTCCTGTCCTGCTGAGATAGCAAAACAAAGAAGGGATTATGGGAGTAAGGACTAGAGACAGAGGGTGAGAAAAGACGGAGTGAGGAGGAATAAGGAATGGAAGCAGAGAAGCACAAGGACAGCTGAGAGAAGAGCACAAGGTAGGGTGCCCATGGCTGGGCCTTTACTGAGCACTTAGTGTGTACCAGGCCTCGGGGTGCTTTATGTGCATAAAGCCATTCAATTTCCAACAGGGAGAGTGGAGGCAATTATTTCTACTTTACAGATGAACCTTCTAGTGCCTGACATGGGGGTGGACAACAGCCCAAAGGTTGCTGTGACAGGGCTCTTAACCTGACCTGGGGACCTGGAGGGATCACTGTGGGGCAAAAGGGCAGACAATCACATTCCCGGCTCCTGGAATAGGCCCATTCCTTCCCAAGATCTCTCTTCTTCCAGGACCATCTCTGTGCCCAGTAACACAGACTTGGTAGAAAGCAGGGAGGAGCCATAGTAAATGCAAATGTTTTTGTTTTACACAATACCTGTTCTTACGGAAATAGAGAATACCACACATGAGCTGGGAGAAAAGGAAAACCTCCTGAATCCCAATCCTTAGACACTGATGCATATATTTCTAATATTTATACCAAATGGGATCATAATGCATCTTGTATTTTGCAAGTTCTTTTTGAACTTTATTATAATGGACAGCTTTCCACATCAGTTAATATTCTTGTATAGCACTGAAATGACAACATGGTGTTCCACTGTTCAGCCACTGCAGAATGTTGTCTAACAATTTCCCAATTCAGCAGGCGTCTCTCACCCACTTTCACTTTCCCTGTGTCAGTTATCCATGATCAACTGAGCTCTGGAAATAGCTGAGTACAGTACAGTAAGATATTTTGAAAGAGAGGTGAACCATGTTCACCTAACTTTTATTATAATAGATTGCTATAATTGTTATTACAGTAGATTGTTATAATAACAGTAGATTGTTATAATTGTTCTATTACAGTAGATTGTTATGATTATTCTATTGGATTATTAATGTTGTCAATCTCTTATCATGCCTAATTTATAAATTAAACTCTATCATAGGTACGTGCATATAGGAAAAGACATAGCGCATTTAGGGTTTGGTACTGTCTGAGGTTTCAGGCATTCACGGCCCGTCTTGGAACATATCCCCTGCAGATAAGGGGATAAGCTGATATTTGTGATGATTTAGAAGGTGGCATTGGATACCCTCATCACTAAGATTCACATCATCATTTGCAGGAAAAAGACAACATCATACAGCCCTCAGGATGAGATAGGAAAGACAGAAGGGGTTTGCGGGAAGAGAAGGGAAGAGCAGCGAGCAGAGGGGCTGGTGGAATTTGCTTTCAGGTCATAGAAGATGCGGAAATTCCCTGCTTGTTAAAACAAGAGAGGAAATGGAGGGCTCTGATCTCAAGGGCACGGGCAGAGCCCAGTCAGCCCGGGGCTTGTGGGCTGCACGTTCCCTCTATCGTGCGGGGCCAGGGAGGCCCCCAGATGCTTCTGCTTCCCCCAGTCCAGCGCCAACTCCACTGAGCCTCCCCAACTTCTCTGTGTGTGCCTGACCCCAGCTGGCCTGCAGGGCCTTGAAGACAAGGACCACACTGGAATCATTTCTCTATTGCCCAAGTGCCTTGAGTAGGGCCAGGCAGAGTCACTGACAGTGAATGAGCATGTGAGACAATGAATGAGTGAGTGATTCTTGTAGAATTTAGAGAGGGCTCAGTCAGGTGCACAAGGAGAAGTAATGGGAGGCTATTTTCCAACCCTGTCGTTAGAGAGTCAGATGAATTGATGAGACATTGACTTGATTCCTTCTCAGCTGCTGGTTTATTCTGCATGTCCAACAAATTACTGAACCTCTCTGCCATCCAGTTTCCTTGTGGGTAAACTGGGGACGATAGGAGGTGGTGCTGGGGTTGATGAAGATAAGATGGGTGGCATTTTACTATATGTGATTATACCCAAAAAGAAAAAGGGAGGGTGAAAGCTCTGAGCCAGGTACCTGGCATCAACAGGATATTGATTGTTAGAAAATGCATGCATTCTTAAGGTGATCCAGGATTTGTTTTAATCAACTATGGTAAGACCCAAAGAAGTGACTGTCATGAATGAAAAAGATTTTATCTCACAGATCCCTAGAAATGAGAGGCACAGCTCTCCCTGCAAGTCACCAGGGTCAGTCAGGAGGCAGAGGGGGCAGAAACACGTGGGTAAGAGCCTTTGCTGTGGTTTCCATGGGAAGGAATGGACAAGGCAGTGTAGCTACACTGAGTTGTCTAGGGGCATAGAGGGGAACAGTGGTCCTGACTGAGAGCTCAATGGAGGAGGTGGTTGGGGTGTGGGATCTGGACTGGTTGGTTTACATCTGAAAGTCACACTCACAGGAGTGGTTTCCAATCTATAGAAATTGGCTAGCCCTGGCAAGGGGCAGTGTCTCTACGGTCTGCAAGGTCCCAGACATGAAAGCATCAGAATACAGAAAATAAAAGACATGGTTTATATACTATGAGGCCCAGTGCATTAACAGGGCTCTGAGATCAGCTGAATTCAAATCCCAGTTTCATTGCTTTCGTGTTGGTGGCTTTTCATTTTTTAATTTTCATTTTTTGAATTAGGGTCTCATTCTGTCACCCAGGATAGAGTGCAGTGGTGTGATCACAGCTCACTGCAGCCTCAACTTCCCAGGCTCAAGCAATCCTCCCACCTCAGCTTCTCACGTAGCTGGTGTGTACCATCACGCTTGGCTAACTTTTTTTTATTTTTGTAGAGATGGGGGTCTCACTTTGTTGCCCAGGCTGATCTTGAACTCCTGGACTCAAGCAGTCCTCCCAGCTCAGTCCCCCAAAGTGCTGGGATTACAGGCATGAACCACCATGCACAGTCTTGTTATGTGGCTTTTAGCAAGTCACTTAGCCATTCTGGTCCCTGTGCTATCGCCTGTAAAATGAGGACTACAGCAGCTACCTCTAGTGGTGTGTCAAGGGTGGCCAGCCAGGCCTCTGCCTGGGACACGGCTCAGTAAGGGCATGAAAACATCACTGGCATAAATCAGAAATCCAGCTCCAGTTAGCACAGGTCTCCAGTCACGATAGCTTACAGAGTTGGCCAAATGGGAGATTGAACCCTGGTCCTGCCAGTGTGGACGCTGCCTGGAATGGAAATTAAACCATGCTATTCCCTGGATGACCCACCTCAGCCGTAGATTTCTGTGCCAGGCTCCGCAAGCTGTATCCACTTGGCTCCAGTCATCAAGAGGGAATGTGAAGTTGCAAATCACAGCCAGCTGAGATTCAGAAACAGAACGAGGTATTATGTAGGGCTGTTGACCCCAGATGAGGGCTTTATTTTATTATCTACATTTTAGACTCTTTAATATGCCTCCCAAGATGCTGTCTGATTTGGAAAATCACCTATAATAAATGCACATAATAAATCTCTTATTTTGAGCATAGAGAGGCATGCAATTTTTATTAATAAAAATAAGTTCCTCTCTGCACCCCTCCAAATAAGCTTTCCACAAGTATTTAAAGACAATCTGTTGAAAGGATGCCAGCTGGTCCACCTCCCAGAGCAACTAGCCAGTCTCAGTTGGGCCTCCCCTACTCACTGGGTGAAATGAAAGGGTGTTCTGGAAGGTGCCGGCATCTGCTCCCTTCCCTGTCATTTCGTGGGTCCCAGCCATTTCCGACCCTGGGCAAATCCATCCACTCACACTGTCCCTGGAGAAATCACACAAGGGCATAGGACCTCCTTCTTCTCCCTTGTCCTGAACTAGACCCTCCCCATCCTGCCATCCCTGGGGTTCCTGGTCTCCTGTCTCGCTCCCTCCTTCATCAGACACTCTGCAAATCTCTACCCTAGGACAAGGAGAGGAAAACACCCTGTGTGTCCATTATGGGGAAAATGGAGGGGGATGCAATGCCCTGGCGTATAAGTGACAGATTTCACCACTTCACAGCAGCATGATGGATCTTAAGACCTCACACAAGCCTGAGAAGGAAGAAAGAAGGAAGGAAGGAGAAGGAAGAAAGGACAGGAGGAAAGAAAAAAGACAGGGAGAAATCGAGATATGGGACCCAATATATCCTACAAAAAATATATATGTATACAAATAGCAGCACATATTTTATAATTGAAAAGTACATGTCAAAACTGTAGAATGGTTGACTATGGGAGGAACGGAGCTGGGGTATGGAGCTAAGAGAGAAGAAATCAGTGAAAATAAAGGCTTTCTCCCACTAGATGGGGATGAGGTCAGGAAATGATCACCACAACCCTCTACATCTGAGGACCCATTAGAAATAAAACATAAGGAAAAACTAAATACAGACACACACACACAGACACACACACACACAGAGGCAAATCCTACTCTAAAAATGACCTGTTTTTTGATTATTCCAATAAGCCATGCTTGCTCCATGCCTGGCTTTGGACATGCAATTCCCTCTGCTTGAAATGCTGTTCCCCACCCTTTCAGCCACTCAACTTTGCCCATCCTTCAGCTCTCTCCATTTCCTGTCCTTCCCCCACCTGCCCCCGACCAAGCCAGGTGGCCGTACCTGTTGTATTAGTCAGCTCAGGCTGCTCTAACAGAACACTACAGACCAGGCAGCTTAAAGAACAGGAGTTTCTTTTCTCACAGTTTGGCAGGCTGGAAGTCCAGGATAAAGGTGCAACAGGGTTGGTTCCTGGTAAGGCCTCTCTACCTGGTTTGTAGACTGCCGCCTTCTTGCTGTGTCCTCACACAGCCTTTCCTGTGTGGATGCTCAACGGGAGAGGGCTCTGGTGTCTCTTCCTCTCCTTATGAGGACACCAACTATACTAGATTGGGGCCCCAAGCTGATGGTCTCATTTCACCTTAATCACCTCCCTAAAGGCCCTGTCTCCAATGATAATCACACTCTGAAGTACGGGGTTTAGGGCTTCCACATGTGAATGTGGGTGAGGGGGACATAATTTAGCCCCCAGTACACCTCCTGCCCGTGTTTGTTTTCCTTCAACACTTCTCACGCACCTGCGCATATCTGAGGCTATCCTCTGAGCACGTCCATGTCAGGACTCACTCACCTTCGATGGTCATCCTCTCCTGCTCAAACGCATCTCTGCCCCCTCCTCCTTGCTGCAAAAACCACAGGCCCACATGATGTTTCAGCTGGCAAATCTAAAGGCTCCTCTCAGCCCACAGCCCTGGGACTTCGCCATGAGAGCCTGCCTTGCCTGGCCCTTGGACTCTGCCCTCTCCTCTCCTCTCCTTTTCTCTCCTCTTCTCTCTCTGCCTTTTGCCCCAGCAGTGGCTTCTTGCTGCTTCCACATGCCAGTCTGGCTCCCCTAGACCCACTCTCATTCCTCTCTGCATGGTTCCTGGGGGGTTTCTCCACACCATGACTCCCCTCTTCCCTGGCTCACTGGCCTGGCCACGTGGATACCACAGGCCCCTCCAGCTCAGTACACCATGAATGAATTCATCCCTTTCCCTGACAAGCCTGTTCTCTGTCTGGCCCCACCACTGGTGACACTGGAGGCTAGGGCATCCTCTGTGACTCCTCCATCAATCCCGCCATTGGACCAACCACCAAATGCTGTCCTCCCATCCTGCTGCTTGTCTCAGCTCCTTGCAGGATGGGGATTGCTTTGCTGTGCAGGGACACCAAGATGCGGGAAGCAGAGGCTGGACTCAAGATTTCTGCAGGAGGCAGATTTTGAGACAAGCAAGTGAAGGTGGTCGGATAGATGGAGAGGAGGGTATTCAGCTGGTCTGCTCATGGCTCCATCTCTTCCAAGAAGCAGAGACTCTCAAACTGTGTAACTGAGATGACTTTAATACAAAGACTACTCATCAAGTTGTGAACAAGGTTTGGGTGACCAGCAAGAGACAGTGCAGAACCCAAGAGCTAAGAGGGGTGGTGTCACTGCTCCTAGGTCTGATGGGGAGTGACGGGGTGGTCACTGGAACAGAGACAGAAGAACAAGGTGGGAGCAATGGGCCAGAGCAGTGGGGTTCCAGCAGACAGAAGCAGCCAGCCCTAAGCAACCTCATGTGTTCATGGATGTATGTACGTATTATTATTACTATTATTATTTTGAGACAGAGTTTTGCTCTTGTTGCCCAGGCTAGAATGCAATGGGAGATCCCGACTCATCACAACCTCCACCTCCTGGGTTCAAGCGATTCTCCTGCCTCAGCCTCCCAAGTATTTGGGATTACATGCTACCATGCCCCGCTAATTTTGTATTTTAATAGAGACAGGGTTTCTCCATGTTGTTCAGGCTGGTCTCAAACTCCCGACCTCAGGTGATCCGCCTGCCTTGAGCTCCCAAAGTGCTGGCATTATGGGCGTGAGCCACTGCACCTGGCCATAGTATTATTATTTAGGCATGAAAAGGCCAGCAGATTGGGAGAGGACTGGCACTGAAAAGATCATTTGTCCCTTAGAGTTCCCAATGAGAAAGGGCTCACCATGCTATGAAGATCCACAGGGGAAACATCTGGGTGGGTCAGGAGACAGGGAGGGGAGATGGTAGGCAAGAGCCTCCATTGAGGTTTTGATGGGAAGGAAAAAAGAGACAGGGCAGGCAGGCTTAGGATTGCTGGTTTGAATAATTTTAGCTGATCTGGGGTGCAGAGTTACTGCCCTGCATCTTCTGGTTCCCAACCCTGGGGTAATCAGGGCAGGTGGAGTGTGACAGCTCCACAGGGGAGGAGGTGGAGGATGTGGGTTCTGGATCTGTGGGATGGCATTTGTAAAGCACACTCTTGAGTGAATTGTTGACCATTTCTAGATCAGCCTGCCCTGGGAGGGGCAGACCCTTCAGAATTAGCAAGGCCTCAGAGGTCAAATAATCTGAATACGGAAAACAAAACACGTAGTGCATACACCACACAGAGAGGGAGTAGGGGAACCAATATCCACCCTCACTCTTCTCCCCCACTCAGATCTGCGGATGTCGCCCCTTGGCCAAACCCAACAGGAATATGGAGGGTGAGGAAGATGGCTGGAACAGTCAGGGAGGGGAGTGGCTCTGAAGAGGGACTAGACTCAGCAGCCGCTAAACTAAGCTCCTGTGCAGACAAGAGTTTTTTACTCTTTTTGAAATCTTCCCAATACATGCTAGCTGAATGGAGATGCAATCAGCCTGGGGAGATACAACAGGGCTTGCAGAAGGAAACGCACCCTGAGCTGGGTTTTGAGGGATGAATAGGCATTTTCCAGGGAATGCTAGACACATAAATGGAAGAGCATAAGCAAAGGGATGGAGATTAACACAGTATGTTTGGCAAGCTGCAAGCTTTGCAACAGTTCTGGATTGTGAAATTTCTGGGGAGGAGGCTGGCACAGAGCAGATTCCCTGGGAGTGTCTCTGCCCTCGGTCATTTCATTCTCCTCTCTGGGTCTCTCTGCAGAGCAACGTGTTCATGGGTGTAAAGTGTTTCCAAGGGGGCTGGTACAGAGGGAAATGCTTGGTAAATGGTGGTGATTATCATAATGATGATTAGCATGCCTAATAACATCACCTCCCCTACTTCCCCACCTCTGGGGGGCCTCAAATAGGACAACATATTAGAAGTTCTTTGCAAAACAAAGGATCAACACAACACAAGGCAGAAACAAGGCCACAGGGCTCAGGGAACCATCTCCTGTGGGCAATAGTCTGGTTTCAGGGCAGGGGAGCCAGCCCAGAAGTCAGACCCAATGGCTCTGGCGCTCTGAGACAGGGGCGATGACTGGCCTGTTTGGGATTCGCTAGCCTCATCGATCAAATGATCCAGGGGATGAGGGAGAATGCCAGGGTCCATTTCCCATCTGTGATCAGCCTTGACTCCAAGTCCATACTCCACACCCAGTTTTCTGGAAGAGGGAGAAATAGCCCTCGGGGGCCAAAGAATATAATACCCTTGGATGCCCCGGCTGTGTGAGACCGTCTGAGAGGCCTTTATCACTGCACACAGCGGCTGCCAAAGTCAGACCTAACTCCTTCCCAGGAAATTCTTGGCTCTGCTTGTGAGCAGCCCGTCTGGTGGAATTAATTTCAGCCTATATGATGCTAACGCCATGCAAACAGAGACATATAAAACAGTCCTCCCAAGGCTTTGCATGGCAATAAAGACTGAACCGTGCTTAATTTATGCACATTGCAAGGCTACCCTCTGCAGGAAGCATAAAGCCATCCCTTGTGGGGCTGGAACAGTAAGGGGCTCCTCGTGCCCCTGGGCCCTCATGGAGGGAGCTCATTCCCTCTTCCCAGGCTCCTTCCATCTTTCTGCGTGGATTGTGGATTTCCAGACTTGGGCTCTGGCCTTTATCAGTGAGACAGCCATGGTGTAGGGGATCTGCAAGGGCTGTAGAGCTGGAGGTGAAACTATGTCCTCTGTTCCATGCAAACCACTGCAGAAGGGACACTTGGAAGGTGATCTGCATCCTGGAGTCAAAGGGGCTATCATCTGCTAATGCTAGAAAGAGATTTTGAGATCATCCCGTTCAGACCCAGGCGAGTTCAGAGATTTAAAATGACGCAACCAAAGTCATACAACACACTCGTGGAAGGATCTGGATTTTGACATCAGAGTAGGGGTGGGGCAAGTTCAAAAATTTGGAGTTGGAGAGTCCTGGGTTAAAACCCAGGATCTGCCAGATCCTTGCTTTCTGACTTCAAGCAAGTTATTTAAACTCTCTGTGCTTTGGTTTCCTTGTTCATAAAGTAAGTGCACCATGGGAATTCTGGGAGAATTAAGGGAGATACTGTCTGTTCAGCATAACCACATGCCCATCCAGTAATAGTAGCTATTGTTATTATGGCTTCTGAGTAAATGCATATTTTAGTGTGGGTTTCTTTCAAGCCAAGACAGGGATTTAGGCATAAGCAGTGATATGTTTGGGATCTGTGTCCCCACCAAAATCTCGTGTCAAATTCTAATCCTCAAAGTTGGAAGTGGGGCCCTGTGGGAGGTGATTGGATCAGGGGGGTGGTCCTTCATGAATGGTTTAGCACCATCCCCTTGGTGCTGCTCTTATGACAGTGAGTGAGTTATCACAAGATCTGGTTGTTTAAAAGTGTGGAGCACCTCCTCCCTCTCTCTCTTGCTCCTGCTCCTGTCTTGTGAGATGCCTCGATCCCCGTTAGCCTTCCACCATGATTGTAAGCTTTCTGGGGCCTCCCCAGAAGCTGAGCAGGTGCCAGAGCCATGCTTCCTGTACAGCCCATGGAACTGTGAGCCAATTAAACTTTTTCCTTATAAATGACAGTCTCAGGTATTTCTTTAGAGCAGAGTGAGAATGGACTTAAACACGTGGCTTATTAAGGAAGATGATCCCAGGAAGCAGGAGTAGGGGAACAAGGCGAGTGAGACAGGAAAGCAGAAAAGGAAACCAGTGTGAGGGTTTGCTATTGTCTCAGTCCATTCACGCTGCTATAACAAAACTCTATAAACTGGCTTTATAAAACTATAAAGCCACCCAGTTTATAAACAGTTTAAAAACAGACATTTATCCCTTACAGTTCTGGAGGCTGGCAAGTCCAAGACCAAAGCACTGCAGATTCAGTGTCTTGAGAAGCCTGCTTTATAGTTTCCAGATAAGGCCTTCTTATGATTTCTAGATGAGGCCTTCTTATGGTTTCTAGATGAGGCCTTCTTGCTGCATCTTCACATTGTGGAAGGGGCAAGGGAGCTCTCTGGGTCTCATTTGTCCCAGTCATGAGGTCTCTACCCCATGACCTAATCATCTCCCAGAGACCCCACCCTCTAATACTATAATATTGGTGATTAGGTTTCAACACATGAATTTGAAAAGATACAAACATTCAGATCATAACAGTTACCATGAATGCTGCTGTGGGCAATGGGAGCTCAATTCTGCTGGCGGACTTTATAGAGAAATTTATAAAACTATCGAGGATATAAAAAAATACCTAAATAAATGAAATGATGGAGCATGGAAGAACCAGAATGGTATTATATTGTTTTTTGTTTTTGTGTTTTTGTTTTTGAGATGGAGTCTTGCTCTTGTTGCCCAGGCTAGAGTGCAATGTTGGGATCTCAGCTCACTGCAACCCCTGCCTCCTGAGTTTAAGCAATTCTCCTGCCTCAGCCTCCCAGGTAGCTGGAATTACAAGCAGGTGCCACCATGCCCGGCTAATTTTTGTATTTTTAGTAGAGATGGGGTTTCGCCATGTTGGCCAGGCTGGTCTTGAACTCCTGACCTCAAGTGATCCACCCACCTCAGCCTCTCAAAGTGCTTGGATTATAGGCATGAGCCACTGTGCCCAGCTGGTGTTATACTGTTAAAAACAAAACTGTAGACAATTGAAAGAGTTTAATTGAACAAAGAATGATTTGCAAATCAGGCAACCTTCCGAACCACAGTAGGCTCAGAGACTCCAGTGCAGCCATGTGGTGGAAGAACATTTATGGTCAGAAAAAGGAAAGTGACCTACAGAAAATAGAATTGAGGCACAGAAACAGCTAGATTGGTTATAGCTTGGCATTTGCCTTATTTGAACAATTTGAACAGTTGGCTGTCTTTAATTCACCCAAACACAGTGACTGGCACTAGAGTAGGTTAGTCTGTTTACACATCCAATTCAGTTGATTCAGTTGCAGTTTATTACATACAGAGAAACCTTTAGACTGAACTTAAAGTATATAAGGAAGCAATTTTAGGCTAAACTTGATTTAACAATATTAGTTAAGGTCTGGCCAGGGAAAGAGAAACCATTCTGGGAACTCTAAGGATGAAGAGATATGATACAGAAGTAGAGGTTTTCATAGTCTTTGGAAAGCTGAAGGAGCAAAACCCAGGAAGGGCATGGTCAGGAATTCTGAGGTTTCTGGGATCACAGGGCAGATGCTGGAGCCTAACGTGAGTGCTCTCAAAAAGATGCTCAAAGTTGTGGTCAAAATTCCATGTCTGTGCTTTGCAATACACACAGAGTCCCAGAGAGAAGAAAGAGGCTTTCACTTCCTCCCTCCAACCTCATGCCAGTGCCTCGCATGATGGACTCTCACTGGGCCCATGAACAACAGAGTCTGGGAAACGTAGTTTTCAGGCTCCGTGATCCAGAGGCACAGGGAAGAGCTCAGGATGGTGAGGCTGGTAGTGAGAATGAACACACAATATTTGGCATAGACATAGATATTGATCTCCTTCCACCCCCAGATTTATCGGCAAATGCAATGAGATGTCAACTGAATCTTTGAGAATTGTAAGAGTCATAAAAATGAACAAAGATGTGAGGATAACCAAGATATTGTTGAATAAAAGGAAGAAGAAAGAGGCACCAGAGAAGGAGAAAGGGTGTCCTAAGACCACCCCAGGTTTAATGATTCACCAGGAGACTCACAGGACTTGACATGTGGTCACCCTCATAGCTATAACTTATGACAGTTAAGGATGCAAAGTAAAATTATCAAAGGGAAAAGGCACAGGGGCAAAGTCCAGAGGAAACTGGGTGCAAGCTTCTAAGGGTCCTCTCCCAGTAGAGACTCATGGGACTCACTTGATTCTTCCAGCAATGAGCTATGACAGCACATCTATCAGGGAAGGCCACTGAGACTCATCATCTAGGGTTTTTACTGCAGCCTGGATACATGGGCCCCCTCTGTCTGACATGCACCGAACTTCCAGACTCCTGGAAGTAAAGCAGGTGGCCAACATGAACCTAGTGTTTGCACAAATGGTTTAGGCACAGTGAGCCGCTCTTATCAGTTCTGGAAATGGTGGCAACCATCCCCAAATCCAGGTTCCCAGACATCATTCTAGGACCAACTTTGTAAGCAGGACTTTCTAAAGAGAGCAGTGTCAGGCCTGCTATATGAGCTCTTTTCTCCACAAAGGGGAACAGGTCCGACCAGAGAGCAAAACTTATTATATACTGTATTAATGACAGTGTAGTGTTGACTCAGGGGTAAGATGTAGATTAGTAAAACTGAATAAAGAGCATGAGAGAGGTAGACTTCCCCACTCCCATATATAGGTACAAAGATAGCATTACAAATATTGGAGAAAAAGTATTATTCAAGAAATGGTTTGTAATAATCAGGAAGCCTTATGAAATTAAATACATTGGATCCCTTACTCATTTCATTCATAAAAATATACTTCTCCTCAACAAAAGATTAAATATAAAAAAGACACTTTAAAATAAAAGTTTATTGAAGGTAAAGATACCTTAAAATGCAAAAAAGGAATAGGAGAGTTCATGACATTGAATTTGGCAATGATTTCTTGGATATGAACTCCAAAGCACAATCTAAAAAAGAAACAAATAGATAAGCAGGATTTCATCAAAATTAAAAGCTTTTGTGTATCAAAGAGCACTATCAACAGAGTAAAAAGGTGGCTCATAAAATGGGAGAAAAAATTTGCAAATTACGAATCTGATAAGGGATTTAAATCCAGAATAAAGAACTCCTAGAACTCAAAAACAACAAAAAAGAAACAGTACAATTCAAAAATGGGCAAAGGACTTGAATAGACATTTCTCCCAAAAAGATATACAAATGGCCAATAAACATATGAAAAGATACTCAACATCACTAATCATTAGGGAAATGCAAATCAAAACCAGGATACCACTGCACACCCATTAGGATGATTATTATTTAAAAAAAATAAAATCAGAAAAATCAAGTGCTGGTGAGAAAGTGGAGAAATTGGAACCCTTGTATATTATTGATAAGAATGTGAAATGATACAGCCACTGTGGAAAACATAATAGAAATTACCCCAAAAAATTAAAAATATGATCCAGCAATTCCACTTCTGGGTTTACATCTAAAAGAGGTGAAAGCAGGGACTCAAACAGATATTTGTACACCTATGCTTAGAGCAGCATTATTCCCAATAGCCAAAATGTTGGAAGTAACTCAACTGTTGCATGAGTCCATTCTCACACTGCTATAAAGAACTACCTGAGACTGGGTAATTCATGAAGAAAAGAGGTTTAATTGACACACAGTTCTGCAGGAGAAAATGGCTGGGAGGCCTGAGGAAACTTACAATCATGGCTAAAGACAAAAGAGAAGCAAACAACTTATTCATATGGCAGCAGGAGATATAGAGAGATGGGGAAAGTGCTACAGACTTTTAAACAACCTCCTTTTTGAGAAGAAACAATCAGATCTCATGAGAATTCACTCACTAGAATAGCAAGGGGGAAGTCTACCCCATGAATCAATACCTCCCCCCAGGCCCTCCTTTGACACGTGGGGATTACAGTTCAATGTGAGATTTTGGTGGGAACACAGAGCTAAACCTTATCATTCCACCCCAGCCCCTCCCAAATCTCATGCCCTTCTCACATTTCAAAACCAATCCTGCCTTCCCAACAGTCCCCCAAAATCTTAACTCATTCCAGCATTAACTTAAAATTCCAAGTTAAAGTCTCATCTGAGACAAGGCAAGTACCTTTTGCCTATGAGTCCATAAAATCTAAAATAAGTCAGTTACTTCCAAGATACAATTGGGTACAGACATTGCATAAATACAGATTACAGGTGTTGGGTGAATATTTCCTCTCCAAATAGGAGAAATTGACTGAAGCAAAGGGACTACAGGCCCCATGCAAGTCCAAAACCCAGCAGGTAGTCATTAAATTGTAAAGCTCCAAAATCTTCTTTGACTCCATGTCTCACATCCAGGGCATGTTAATGCTAGGAGTGAGCTCCCAAGGCCTTGGGCAGCTCCACTCCTGTGGCTCTGCAGGGTACAGCCCCCATGGCTGTTTTTACAGGCTGATGTGGAGTGCCTGCAGCTTTTCCAGGAGCATGGTGCAAGCTGTCAGTGGATCTAGCATTCTGGGATCTGGAGGATGAGGGCCCTCTTCTCACAACTCCACTAGGCAGTGCCCCAGTGGGCACTCTCTGTGGGGGCTCCAACCCCGCATTTCCCCGCCTGCACCCCCTGACACTGTCCTACCAGAGGTTATCCAAGAGGGCTCCACTCCTGCAGCAGACTTCTGCCTGGACATTGAGGCATTTCCATACATCTTCCAAAATCTAGGCAGAGGTTCCCAACCTCAACTCTTGCCTTCTGTGCCCCCACAGGCCCAACACCACATGGAAGTTGCCAAGGCTTGGGGCTTAAAGGTTTTGAAGCAATAGCCTGAGCTGTACCTTGACCCCTTTTAGCTACAGCTGGAACTGGAGCACTGGGATGCAGGATGCCATATCCTGAGGCGGCACAGAGATGCAGGGCCCTGAGCCCAGCCCACAAAACCATTTTTCCTTCTTAGGCCTTCAGGTCTGTGATGAGAAGGGCTGCCCTGAAGGTCTCTGAAATGCCCTGTATACATTTTCCCCATTGTCTTGGTGATTAACATTCAGCTTCTCTTTACTTATGCAAATTTCTGCAGCAAAAAAGACCCTGTATACATTTTCCCCATTGTCTTGGTGATTAATATTCAGCTTCTCTTTACTTATGCAAATTTCTACAGCCAGCAGCTTGAATTTCTCCCTGCAAAATGGGTTTTTCTTTTCTAGCACATGGTTAGGCCTCAAATTTTCCAAACTTTTACCCTATGCTTCCCTTTTAAACAGAAGTTCCAATTTTAGACTACCTCTGTGAACGCATATGAGCGTATACTTTTAGAAAAAGCTAGGTCACCTCTTGAACGCTTTGCTGCTTAGAAATTTCTTCTGACAGATATGCTAAATCATCTATCTCAAGTTCAAAGTATCACAGATCTCTAGGACGGGGGAAAATGCTGGCAGTCTCTTTGCTGAAGAATAGCTAGAGTGACCTTTTCTCCAGTTCCCAATAAGTTCCTCATCTCCATCTGAGACCACCTCAGCCTGGACTTCATTGTCCATATCACTATCAGCATTTTGGTCACAACCATTCAACAAGTCTCTAGAAAGTTCCGAACTTTCCCACATCTTCCCATCTTCTTCTGGCCCCTCCATACTGTTTCAACCTCTGCCCACTACCCAGTTCCAAAGTCACTTCCACATTTTCAGGTATCTTTATAGCAATGCCCCACTTTCCTGGTACCAATTTTCTGTATTAGTCCGTTCTCACACAGCTATAAAGAACTACCTGAGACTGAGTAATTTATCAAGAAAAGAGGTTTAATTGGCTCACAGTTCCATAGGTTTAACAAGAAGTATGGCTAGGAGGCCTCAGGAAGCTTATAATCAAGGTGGAAAGCAAGGGGGAAGCACCTTTTTCACATGGCAGCAGGGGAAAGAGAGAGATAAGGGGAGTGCTACAAACTTTTGAACAACTAGATCTCATGAGAACTCACTCACTGGAACAGTAAGGGGGATGTCTGCCCCCATGAATCAATCACCTCCTACCAGGCCTTCCTTCAACATCTGGGGATTACAGTTCAACATGAAATTTGGATGAGGACACCAAACTATATTAACTGTCTATCAATGGATGAGGGATAAACAAAATGTGGTACACACACACACACACACACACACACACACACACACACAAAGATTACTCAGTCTTAAAAAGAAGGGAAATTTTGATATACATTACAACATAAATGAACTGTGAAGACCTTATGCTCAGTTAAATAAGCCAATTAAAAAAGATAAATATTTTATAATTCCACTTTTAAATGAGGTACATAAAATAGTCAGTTCATAGAGACAAAAAGTAGAATGGTGGGTACTGGGGATAGGGGAAGGGGAATGGGGAGTTAGCATTTAATGGGGAAAGAGTTTCAACTGGGGAGGATGAAAAAGTTCTGGAGATGGATGGTGGTGACGGTTACACAGCAACGTGAATATACTTAATGGCACAGAACTATAGACTTTAAAATGTTTAAAATGGTAAGTCTTATGTGATGTGTATTTTATAACAATAAAAACTACAAATCACGAACATATGAATAACTGTGACTACATGGAAATTTAATGCATGTAAGACAAAAAGCACCACAAAAATGTAAAAGACAGCTTGAGAGAATATATTAGCAACCTTTAGAATAGGCAACAAATTAAAATGCTTTTAAGCCCTTGAGAATAAGACAGATAGCATAATAGAAAATAAATGGACAAAATATATGAGAGACAATTCATAGAACAGAAAGTCCAAATGGTGTATAAACATATAAAAACATGCTCGTTCTTGCTAGGAATCATAAAACCACAAGATCAAGCAATGACAATACCATACTGCTGTCACCAGACAGGCAAACAATATTAAGCCTGATAACAGTAGTGCGGATGGGATGTTTGCAGATGGGAACTTCTGCACAATTCCAGAAAGGTATGCCTATGCAGTGACTTGAGAGCAACTGGCAATATTCAGCAAAATGGAAAATGCACACAGTTTGAAGAAGTTGAAATATTTAGTTGAAATATGCATCACTGACAAAGACTTTGTACCAAAAATATATAACTGTACCTACAGAGCCATCTAACAGCTATATTATAGCCACTCTCAGATCCCTTGTGACGCCTAAAAGCACCAAAAAGAAAACCATGAAGTCCCTCTGTCTCTGGCTGGCTGGATGTTTAAGGTGGGAGGAGACAGAAACGTGTTCAATATAGGTTAGATTTTGTTTCAGTGATGGATTTCAAATTTCTTACTAAGTTATTAAAAATAATTACAAGATAGATGATAGTGTCTTAGTCTGTTTGTTCTGCTATAACAAAATACCTGAGACTGGGTAATTTATAAACAATAGAAATGTATTCTCACAGTTCTGGAGGCTGGGAAATCCAAGATCAAGGTGCTGGTAGATTCAGCGTCTGCTGAGAGTCTATTCCCTGCTTCCAAGATGGCGCCCTGTTGTTGTGTCCACACAGGGTGGAAGGGCAAAAGGGATAGAAGCTGTCCTCACATGGGCAGAAGAGATCCCATGCTCTCAAGCCCTTTTATAAGGCCCCTTGTGATGTTGTAAAATATGTATTTGCTCTTGGTCTTCATCCCAGTGTCCTGGCATCCAACTCCTAGAATCCTTAGAATCTTCAAAGTGATGTGCCTTTTTATATACTAATGAGTTGACTGATGGCTGGCAACCCTAGGTTGCTTCAGATCAGGGGTTGGAAAGACCAAGGCAAGATTAGAAGATTGGATCTTTCAGCCCCCCAACCCCCACCTCCAGAAAGGAGAGAGGGGTTAAAAGTTATCTTAATCACCAATGACTAATGATTTAATCAACCATGGCTATGTAATGAAGCTTCCTTAAAAAAACAAAAGGACTGAGTTAGGAGAGCTTCAGGAGAGTTGAACACATAGAGGTCCCTGAAGGGTGATGCACCTGGTGAGGGCATGGAAGATCTGGGCCCCTTTCCCCATATCTCAGCCTATGCATCTCTTCACCTGTATCCTTTGTAATATCCTTTATAACAGACCAGTAAATGTAAGTAGGCATCTCCCTGAGATCTTTGAGCCACTCTAGCAAATTAATCCAACCCAAAGACAGGGTCTTGGGAATCCTAATTTATAGCCAGTGGGTCAGAAGCACAGATAAGACAATCTGGAGCTTGTGATTGGCATCTGAAGTTGGCGGCAGCCTTGTGGGACTGAGCCCTCAACCTGTGGGATCTGACACTGTTTCCAGGTGGACAATGTCAGAACTGAACTGAATTACAGGACACCTTGCTGGTGTCCACTACAGAACTGACTGCTTTTTTGATGCGTGGAAGGAAAAACCCCACATATCTGGTGACAGAAACATGTTGCGAGAATTTATTAAGAGAAAGTGAGTTTGTTTATTCCCATATTCACAGAGCCTTAATTCCACCCAAAAGCTTTCACCTGCATGACTTAATCACCTCCTAACTGTCTCACCTCTTACTACTATCACACTGAGATTAAGTTTCAACATATCAATTTTGGGGGATACATTTGGACCTACATTGATAGATATATACATAAAGAGACAGAGAGATGAGAGAGAGAGATAGGTAGATAGACAGATACACAGATAGATAGATAGAGCAAACAAGTGAGCCATGCATAGATCACTAATGAGAGTTTGTTGAATCAAGAATGATAAATAGTTTAGTTTTGTGCACTAATAAAAGAAGAAAGAAACAACAGGAGAGGGAGAGATGGAGAAAGGAAAATGCATATTCGCTATGACTCAATAGGTACAGTCCTTGGTCTATATGCTAGAAGAACTTATGCACAAGAAAACACATATAAAGATGTTTCTTTCAGTGCTGTTTATAATGTCAAAGAATTGACAGCAACATCTACACCAATCAATACGGAAATGGAAAGATCAGTGGTAGTATAGTTATATGACCGAATGCCACATAATAGTTAAAATGCACTAGCCAGATCTGTTTGGATCAGCAAGGTTAGAGAGTGGGAAGAAGATCAAGTAGGAAAAAGATAAGCTGTGCAAAAATATGTACAGTAAGAAACATCTGTAAAATTTGAAGCCCAGAAAACAATATTATATGCAGTATTCTTTATGATCACATGCATATACTATAAAAACATGAAAACCTGGATAGGAAAGTCACCCTCATATTCAGAAAATAGTTGTCTCTGAGATACCACAGAGAGACTGGGCCCAGAGGAGGGCAGAGATGGGACTCCAGCTATGTCTACAGTGCTTAATTTCTTTTGAAAATAAAAATTTGAGCAAATAGGAGAAAATATTAACATTAGGAAATCTTGCTTGTGGAGCATGGGTCTTTGTTATGTTGCCCTCAGTAATTGTTTTTGTGTTTGAACATTTAAATCAAGAGCAAAATAAAAGAAAGGCTTCTATCCTCAGTAGGATCCAAGATTTCTCTCTGGAACATTTCGCAGCCCCCCTCAGTCCCAGCAGGAAGCCTAAAGCCCCAGGGAACGAAATCAAGAGGCGCCCCAGGTCCAGTTAGAGAGATTCACGAAAGTTCACTTTGACACTTGGTTCTGTTTGTTTCCCCTCTCTAAGCCTCGGTTTCCTCATCTGTAATATGAGGACGATGGAGCATCTGCCTCACAGGACTGGTGAGAATTGAATGGACTGAGCTGTGGTTCATCGCAATCCCAGCAAACGCTACAGCCTTCTGACTGTGAGCATTATTACACTAGTTATCTCTTATCCCCAATATTTACCAAATATGAAGAGGAAAATCAAGTGCCCTAAGGACTTTCTTCATTCATGACCTTTCTTTCTTAAGCTGGAGGTCAAACCCAGGACGTCTTAAATATAAAAAGATGACCAATGGAGAACAAGCAGCAGTGAATACGTCTCTGGCCACAGACTTAAAACTCAAGCTTCAGAGTGACTTGTCAAAAGCCTCCCAGCCTGAGATTTAGAGTCATTGGAATAATTCTTCGGGATAGGTCCCTGCCCTACCTCCAGTACAGATTCTGTTAGCCTGACTGTGTTTGTTCAGATTTCAGGGACTTGCCTAATCTTCTCGCCATGTGGTCTTGCCTTCCAAACAATCTCTCCTAGAAACCCCACCCTAGGTCAGCTGTCCAGATATGAGCCAAAGGCCATGGGCTAAGATCTGTGTTCCTGACTCACGCAGACCAGGCGCCCAGGGCGGAGTCTGGCCTGAGTTCCCATGAGTCACTAAAGCATGGGCCAAGGTTGACACTTGGAAGGCGACATTCTACAGTTTCCCATCAGGAGGTGCCTGCAGTGACAGCTCAGGTTCACACTGAATCTTGGGCACATGGGTGCCTCTGTGCCATGTATACCTTTGTACATGTTTAAACAGGCCAGATTTTCTATGAAATGTGAAAGGAACGAAAAGGTGGCCGTGTGTGTGCATTGCATATTCAGAGTTTCACTGTTTTCACAGCGACATTGTCAAACATGTTTCATGAATCCCTATCCTTCAGAGGTAGGAACTGAGAAAAACTCAGAGGGAAGGTCAACTGGCCACATTCCCACAGCTAGGGAGGAGCAGAACTGGGCCTGGGACTCATGAGTTCAGATTCTGAGCTGCTACTCTGCCCACTCCTCCCTCTGTGTCAGTCCAGATACTCTAAGAAGCAGATGCCCAGGTGGGATGAAATGTGCAAAGGGGAAACATCTTCCTCTTTTGTTAGGGGAAACAGCTGAAAGAGGACACAGGGAAGGCTGGGGAACTACATGGCCAGGTGCCCCCATGAAGGAGAGAGGGAAGGGAGTTTGGTGGAAGTGCCCTAGAGGTGCAGCCTAGAGAGGGTTGAGCAAAGCCACTGTCACGTCTTCAAACCAAAGTCACTGTCAGGGAACTTCAGTTTCTCCCAACCCTCAGAGAGCAGCCGCTGGGGCCCTTGGTCCATAGCTCCTTGTCTTGGAGGTCTTCACAGCACACTCATGATTGCCATACTGTCCGGTTCCCTTGAGATGTGGTTCAACATTTTGAAAAGCTATTCACCAATACATCTCAGGAAACTTAAAATGAGCACAGCCTTTGCTCTATGTACTCCCTGTTCTAATGAGTTATCCTAAGGGAACAGGATAACTCCAGGTCCAGAGATGTCTTTACACACAGCATTGCTGAGGGTAGTGTCAGTTAGAAAAATAAATAAATGTGCATGCATACAGATATACACAGAAATGATTTATTTGATAGATGAGATGGCACTTGTAGGGTCATCTGCAGAGCACGTGGGCCCCCAGCCAAGAGAGTCAAAGGTTAAGGCTGGTGATGTCACATGAATGCCCCAAGGGTATCAAAAGATTTGCTACTGACATCATGGATGTCTCTGGGGAGAGCCAGACAGGCCTCTCCAACAGGTCCAAAAATGGCTTGAGAGATTGGAAAAAGGAGACTAGCTTGGGGATTTCATTGTGGCTAGCGTGCTGGGCTGGGTAAAGGTTCCTGCGCACTGTGGGCAAGGGCTTACCTAGTTAAACCTCCCACCAATGGCAATGGAGAGAGAACCCAGATTTTTTTTTTTTAAATCAGTTTGCCCAGATAAGGAAAGGGTGGGTGAGACTTAAAAGCTGTCATCAGTCAAACATAAAAAATAAAAATAAAAAAATGACAGCAGAGGCAGACTTTTTAAGCAGTGAGAGGCTACCATGCATTCATCTACTTTTCTCAAGTGGGTATGTTAATATGTTAAAAACTACTTTCCCGTGTCTTCCATCTCTCTTTCACATCTGAAGGCTCCAAGGTATGTGAGGTGGTGATTCACCTAGCAGTTGGCCAGGTGAATGTCCTGCTGTAGGTAAAATCTCCCCATAGGGGGCCCTAAGGCAGGCCTCAGCAGGCCGGGGTATGGTGGCGAAATCAAGCTGAGTTCTCCCCTCCAGTAGTGAAGCTAAGATCTGTCTGACTCCTGAATCAATTTCCAACTTGTTTCCAGACTTTAAATTCCTTAAATCACAACATAAAAATAACCTTTTGGGCCAGGCATGGTGGCTCATGCCTGTAATCCCAGCACTTTGGGAGGCTGTGGATCATTTGAGGTCAGGAGTTCAAGACCAACCTAGCCAACATGGTGAAACTCCACCTTTACTAAAAATACAAAAATTAGCTGGGCAGTAGTGGCATGCACCTATAATCCCAACTACTCAGGAAGCTGAGGCAGGAGAGTCGCTTGAGTTTAGGAGTCGGAGGTTGCTATGAGCTGAGATTGTACCACTGCACTCCAGTCTGGGCAACAGCGTGAGACCCTGTCTCAAAAAAAGAAATAAAAAAGAAAAAAAAGAATAACCTTTTGTATATAATATGATATCAACTATGTAAAATAAAAAATAACTTGAAATACTGAGTACGGGAATATTGTCAGTGGTTGACTTTCTATGATATTTTTCTGACTTTTCTACGTTTTCCAAATGTTTTGAGTGCATATTACTTTTAAAAATTGAAATAGATTTTATTTTAACATTCTCCTCAACATTATGCTTGATCTGCGAACTCCCTTACAACAGGGTTTAGATCTGTCATGGGAGAAAATCAGAAGTGAGACTACAGAAGAAAAAAAAAAGTGACGTTCCCCAACAGCTCTGTTAGATATGAGCTCCCAAGTGAAAAATCACTACCAATGTGAAGCTTTGCAAAAGGTAATTCTTGTGCCAAGAAAAGTCTGAGCAGAAGTTTGCTTTGCTCTTTACAAACATACAAACTCTAACACCTAATCTTTTTTTTAGGCAGATAGGGTCTTGCTGTATTGCCCAGACTGGAGTGCGGTGGCTACTCACAGGTGCATTCATACTACACTATAGCCTCGAACTCCTGGGTTCAAGAGATCCTTCTGCCTCAGTCTATAGGCACGTGCTGCAGTGCTTGGCTCACCAACACCTAATTGTCTCTTAGGCTTTGGTATTCTGTTAATGTATTCATCAGGGAAGGCTAGGTGACAAGGAGTCTTAAACGTGGAGTAGCCCAACACAATAGAAGTGTGTTTCTTGCTTATGTAACAGCCACAGTGGTGCCAAAATAGCACAAGTGAAAAATGAATGTGGGAATGCCCCTTATTTGATGAAGCCACTCAGGGACCCAAGCTGACCAAGGCTTTGCCCCCTCCAACTAGTTGCTGGCAAAGTTGCCTCCATCATCTCCATTCCAGCCAGTAGGAGGGAGGAAGGCCTGTGAGAGGTTTTCATCCGCCAAGAAGGAAAATGGCCACATCACTTCTGCTCAATTCCATTTGGCTAGAACTCAGTTACTTGGCTAATTTCACTGCCACGAGATGGGGAAACATAGTGTCCACCAAGGAGCAAAAGACACGGATTTTGATGAGCCACTATCATTTTCTATTAGTGTTTTAAAAGCTGGTTCTATGCCCAGCAATTAATCACTTATAAGGGATCCAAAAATAATGCTGGATCCCACTAACCAAATCAAAAAATTAAACATCTTCAAGACTTTGAATTACATTTATAAATTGCTTACACTCAATTTGCTTTTAAATATCTCAATGATCTGACAACTCTTCCCAATACTGAAGTACTTCTTATACATCAGATAAACTTACATAAATAGTGAAGTATATATACATGATATACATATGAGATATATAAGATAGGAGATCTATATCTTATATCATAGATGTGACATCTATAAGATATGAGATCTACATCTTACAGATACAAGATCTATATCTTATATCTATATAAGATATATTTTACATATATAATATATATAAGCTTAGTAAGATTTCCACTTAAAATCACAAATATAAGTCAATTATTGAACTGTTTATTTAATTGGAGTCAAAAGACTACCACTCTAAAATATCAAATTATCTTAATACCAAATTTATACTGATTCCTTAATGTGCAAAAATAATGTGATGTGTTTTGAGTCTCTTACATACATTGGAAGCATCCTCGACTTTGTCTTGTTATGTGTGATTCTTTCTCCCTGGTCACAATTTGCCCCGGCCCACTGGATAATGACAGAATTTGAGGGTTGTTATTGGCTTAGATGCAATGAAGTGTTTTTGCAGGAGGTCTTGAGGAGGGTTGGCAGTCCCCCAATCAGCTACAACCTCAGTGAATCTCACTAGAGTTGCAAGCAACAGGAGGCGAACCTCCTCAGACAGGGGAGGAGTGCTGCTTCTGCTGGCAAAGGAAGCTTGGCAAAGTCTAGAAGTTCAAAGTTTTCATTGTCATTGGAATCTGCCCATGTGTCCATTTCCAATTCTCAAGGCCCTGCTGTTTCCCAATTAACATCATAACTTAAAGATGAAATAATAAAAATGAAAACATATGCTCATGAATGTTTACAGCAGCTTTATTCATGATAGCCAAAACTGGAAACAGTCCATTCATAGGAAAGCAGGTAAACAAGCTGTGGTATTTAAACAATGATATACTACTCAAGAAAAAAAATGAACTGCCAATACACCCACAAACACAGATAATCTCCAAAATATGATGTGAGTGAAAGAAGCCTTACACAAGAGTACATATTAGATGATTCCATTTACATAAAGTTTTAAAACAAGTTAATCTAATCTACTGTTGAGGAAACAGACATTACCTTTACAGATGTGGGGGCAGGGATCAATTGGGGAAGGGGTGGGAGGGAATATGTTGGGGCTAATGTCCAGACTTTCAACTCTGATTGGAATTTTGTCAGCTAAATGTCCACTTTCGTAGTCTACAAGTTCTGCTTTCCAAATAATGGTTGGTCACAATTCCACTAAGTCTTCTGCTGCTCTGTAACTAGGACTCACTTTACTCCAGTTCCCAATAACATGCTCCTCACTTCCTTTTGAGTCTTCTCCAGCAGCACCCATCTACCAACAGCCTATTTATGATGATTTAGATATTCTCTAAGACAATATAGGCTTTCCCTGCTGTGCCCCTTACTTGATCCTGTGTCTTCACCAGCCAAGTTCTTAACATCCCTATTTCTATTGAGAGTGGGTTCAGCACAATTCAGGCCTCATCTATCATGCTCCTGAAAATTCTTCCAAACTCCACCAATTGCCCAATTCCAAAGAGACTTCCACATTTTTAGGTGTTTCTTGTAGCAGCACCCCATTTGTGGTACCAAACATGTATTATTGTTTCCTATTGCTGGTGTCTCATATCACCACAATATTAATGGCATAAATAACAAAATTGATTATCTTACAGTTTAGGAGGTCAGAAATCCAAATGGATCTCACTGGGCTAAAACCAAGGTGTTGGCAGAACTCCATTCCCTTCTAGAAGCTGTAGAGGAGAATCATTTTCTTGTTTTTTCCAATTTCTAGAGACTGCCCATATTTCTTGGCTTGTGGCCCTATACCTCTAGCTTCAGTCAGTAATGTTGGACCACGTTCTTCTCATATTGTCATATCTTTGATTATACTGCTTCTGCCTCCCTCTTCTGCTTCGAAGAATCCTTGTAATTATTCAAAGGCTCACCCAAATAAACTAGGATAAGCTTCTCTTTTTACGGTTAACTGATTAGAACTTTAGTTCCATCTGCAACCGTAATTCCCCTTTGCCATCTCTATTAGTCCATCCTCACACTGCTATAAAGAACTACCTGAGACTGGGCAATTTATGACAAAAAGAGGTTTAATTGACTCACAGTTCTGCAGGCCTAACAAAAAGCATGACTAAGAGTCCTCAGGAAACTTACAATCACGGCAGCAGGCAAAGGGGAAGCAAGCGCCTTCTTTATGTGGTGGCAAGAGACAGAGAGAGCATGAAGGGGAAAGTACCACACACTTTTAAACCATCAAATATCCTAAGAACTCACTCACTGTCATGAGAACAGCAAGGGGGAAATCTGCTCCAATGATCCAATCACCTCCTACCAGGCCCCTCCTCCAATGTGACATGAGATTTGAGTGAGGACACAAATCCAAACCACCTCACTGCATGGAAATCTTTAGGCAGCCATTTTCCTGCCAACCACACCCAGCCTGGAGAGAATTCCCATGAAGTGACAGGGAAAGCAGTAGCCCAGATGGAGCCCAGGGATTGCCTTGAGTGGAAGTGATTGAGCTGAGAGTCCAGGGAAACTAAAGCAGGTAGAATCCACAAAGGAGATTACAAAAGAGGAATAAGAAAAAGTAGGGAATAAAAGAAAAATACCTGAGACTAGGGAAAGAACCACTAGAAAGCATTAGAGGGAACAATCTCTGGAGCTTATTTAAGTATGAGAAGAGTTCCTCTTCCCTCCAGCCAGAGTGAAAAACCTTATTATTTGTGGAACATCCAGTAGAAAAATCAGAAACATATTACTTCAGTAGTGGAGAGAAATTTATCCTAGGCTAAATGATGGTCTGGTCTCACCTCACAAGCTTAAAAGAAATAACCAAAATAATTAAACTATTTTCAAGTAACGTGCCTGTATCCCAAATGAAAGCACAAAAATATAGCAATTCTAAAATATCTAGCACCCAACAAGGTAAAATTTACAATGCCTGTCATTGACTAAAAAGTTACTAGGCATGAAAAGAAGTAGGAAAATATAACATAAAATGAAGAGAAAGAGCAATCAATAGAAACGGACCCAGAAATGACATGGGTTGTAGAATTAGTAGACAAGGGCATCAAAACAATTATTCTCACTGTATTTTATGTATTCAAAATGTAGATGAAAGATTGAGCATATTAAGAAGCAACACAAAAGATATTTAAAATCCCCAAATTGAACTTCTGGGGGTTAAAAGTACTTCTAAGATAAAAAGTACACTGGATGGGATTAAGGACAGATTTGATACCATGGAAGAAATAATTTGTTAAATTTAAGATTTAACAGAAGCTATTTAAATGGACACAAGTAGAGTAAAAGAACCCTTCTACCCTAAAAAGTAGACATGCATAACTGGAATCATGAAACAAAGGAGACAGAAAAAATGGGAAGAAAAAGTATTTGAAGGAATAATAGCCAAAAACTTCCAAAGTTGGTTAAAACCATAAACTCACATATCCAAGAAGCTCAACACAGGACAAGCACAAAAATCCTGAAGAAAACAACACTAAGAAACATCATAAACTTACTTGCTCAAAACCAGTGATAGGCCAGGTGCAGTGGCTCACACCTGTAATCCCAGCACTTTGGGAGGCCAAAGAGGATGGTTTGCTTAAGCCCAGGAGTTTGAGAGCAGCCTGGGCAACATAGTGAGATACTGTCATATCTTTGATTATACTGCTTCTACCTCCCTCTTCTGCTTTGAAATTGGTCACTAATAATGGCACATGGCTATAATCCCAGCTACTCAGGAAGCTGAAGTGAAAGGATCACTTGATCCCAGGAGATCAAGGGTGAAGTGAGCCATGATCCTGCCACCGCACTCCAGTCTGGGTAATAAAGAAAGACCTTGTCTCAAAAAACTTTCAAATAACATAAATAAATACATAAATAACAGTGATAAAGACAAGACATTGAAAGCAACCAGAGGAAAGAGCACATGTCATATATACAGGAAACATGATAAGGATTACAAGCAGACTATTAGTCAGAAATAATGAAGCCACAAGACACTGGAGCAACATCTTTAGAGTATAGAAAAAAAAAGGGAAATGTCAACCTAGAATTCTATACCCAACAAAACTATCTTTCAAAAAATGAAGATAAAATTGAAATATTTTTAAACATACAAAAGCTGAAAGAATCCCTCAACAGCAGACTTCCCCTACAATAAATGTTAAGGGAAGTCCCTTGGACAAAGAGAAAATAGTATCAGGTAACGTCTGAAGCTATGCAAAGAAAGGAAGAGCACTCAAAATTATAAATATGTAGATAAACAGGAAAAGTTTTTCCTCCTGTGATTTAAATCTCTTTTTAAAAAGAATGAACTCTTCCAATTAAAACTGATATTAATGTGGTGTTTTTATTAATAACATATATAAAAGCCAAATGTATAATAACAATAGCATGAAGACTGGAAAGAAATAGAAGTATACTGCTGTAAGGTTTTTATGCTGTACACAAAGTGGTGTACTGTTCTTACAAGGTAAATTTTGATCTATTAAAGATAAATAATATAAACAACTAAAGCAACCACTAAACACACACACACACACATTTGCACACATTTACATACATACTGATATCTAATAAGTAAACAAAAGAGGTTAAATGGGATCAGTAAAAATACTCATTTAATCCAAAACCAGGCAAAAGGATCTATAAACAGATGGAACTAATAGCAAATGAGCAGCAAGTTAAACTCAGTGATAGCAGTAAAAAAATTAAATGTCAAATGCTTTTAAATGTATGACATTTACTACACTAGTTAAAAGGGAGTGATTATCAAATAAGGAAAAAAATAAGACCTAACTATATGCTACCACCAAAACGAAAAAAAAAAAGAAAACCAAAAAATAACCCCCTCAAAAAGAAAAAATATTTAAATATGAGAACACAATAGGGTTAAAAGCAGCAGATTAGAAAAAGATACACCATGTTAATACTAATCAAAGAAAACTAGGGTGGCTATATTAACATCAGACAAAGTAGATTTCAGCAAAGAAGATAACCAGGAACAAATAGGGTAATTTCATAATGATAAAGGAGTAAATTCATTAAGAGGACGCAAAACTTCTAAGCATTTATGGACCCATAATCTCAGAGTTTCAAAACACATTAAGCAAAAACTGACAGGACCCATAAAAGGACAAATGGACAACTAGAGAAATCCATAATAGTCAGATTTCAACACTCCTGTCTCAATAACTGATAGAAAAAGTAAACAGAAAATTAGTAATATAGCTATTACTTGAACCATACTGTCAACCAACTTAGCCTAATTGACATTTAGAGAACACCCTACTTACCGACAGCAGAACACATTATCTTCAAGTGCTTCAAGTGCATATAAAATATTAACCAAAGTAGTTCATATTCTTGGCCATGAAACAAGTCTCAATAAATTTAAACTTGGCTGGGCATGGTGATTCATGTCTGTAATCCCAGAACTTTGGCCAACTGAGGCAGGTGGATTGGTTGAGTACAGGAGTTTGGGGCCAGCTTAGGCAACATGGTGAAACCCTGTCTCTACAAAAAAAGTAAAAATTAGCCACGCGTGATGGCACAGGCCTGTAATCCCAGCTACTATGGAGACTGAGATGGGAGAATCACCTGAGCCTAAAAAGTCAAGGCTGCAGTGAGCTGTGATCATGCCTACACTCCAACCAGGGCGACAGAGTGAGAACATGTCTCAAAATAAATAAATATATAAATTTAAACTCACTCAAAACATAAAAAGTATGCCCTCTCACTATAACAGAATTAAAATAGAAATTAGAAATCAATAACTGAAAAGTGTCTTTTAAAATCCCCAAACACTTGGAAACTAAATAATGCACTGATAAAGAACCCATGGGTAAAAGAGGAAATCAAAAGAGATATTTGAAATATTTTGAATTGAATAAAAATGAGAACACAACATATTAAAAGTTCTAGGATTCACCTAAAGCAATCTCAGAAGGATATGTATAATGTAAAATGTCTGTATTTAAAAAGAAGCAAGGCCTCAAATCAATGATTTCAACTTCTACCTTAAGAAATTAGAAAAAAAGATAACACATTGCAGAACGGTGAGCCAATTAAACCTCTTTCTTTATAAACTACCCATCCTCAGGTATTCTATAGCAATGCAGAAATGGCCTAACAAAACATTTAAAAATTGCTCAATGTAATTCACATTATTAACGGAACAAATCAGAAAAAACAAATATCGTTACAAATGCAAAAACACATTTTAGAAAATCCAACATTCATTGCTGATTTTTAAAAATCTCAGCAAGTCAGCATATGATAACTTCTTCAATAGATAATGATAACATATTAAAAAATTATACCCAATATTATAATTAATGGTGAATAGTCCACTGTTTTCCTTCTAAGACCAAGAGCAAGAAAAGGATTTCTGGTATAATCTCTTCTCCTCAACATTGTACTGGAGATTGTAGCCACTCTAATAAGGCAAGAAATGGGGAAAAAAGAAGTAAATATTTTGGTTCACAAATGCCATGATCCTTTATGTAGCAAATCTGATGCAATATACCAAAAAAAAGAAAAAAAAAAGAAAAAAAAAGAGAAAAAACTACTGGAGTACAGTGAGTTTATTTTGAGTTTGCAGGATATAAGATCAATATAGAAAATTCAATTGTATCTCTAAATATTAGCAATTAACAATCAGAAATTGAAATAAAAGTCCATTTACAATACTATGAAAAGCAACCCAATTGTTTAAACTGGCAAAATATTTGAACAGGCACTTTGCCCAAGATGATATCTGGATGGTATAAACAAGAAACGATGCTCAACATGATTAGTCATTATGAAATGCAAATTATATCACAACGAAACACTATTACATGCCTATTACAGTGTCTATAATTTTAAAAATTGATTAATAGCAAATTTTGACAAGAATATGCAGCAACTGGAGCCCTCATACAGTACTGGTGAAGATGTAAAATGCACAATTACGTTGGAAAACAGCAATTTTTTTAGAAGTTAGACATACATCTGATCTATGATTCAGCCATTCCACTCCTAGGTATTTAACCATGATAAATTAAATATGCATTTGTTTTTTTTTTTTTTTTTGAGACGGAGTCTCGCTCTGTCGCCCAGGCTGGAGTGCAGTGGCCGGATCTCAGCTCACTGCAAGCTCCGCCTCCCGGATTCACGCCATTCTCCAGCCTCAGCCTCCCGAGTAGCTGGGACTGACTACAGGCGCCCGCCACCTCGCCCGGCTAGTTTTTTGTATTTCTTAATAGAGACGGGGTTTCACCGTGTTAGCCAGGATGGTCTCGATCTCCTGACCTCGTGATCCGCCCGTCTCGGCCTCCCAAAGTGCTGGGATTACAGGCTTGAGCCACCGCGCCCGGCCTAAATATGCATTTGTGCAAAGATTTATGCACAAATGTTTACAGCAGCTTTATTTTTAATAATTTAAAAAATAGACTGGTCACGGTGGCTCATGCCTGTAATCCCAGCACTTTGTGAGGCTGAGGTGGGAGGATTACTTGAGCCCAGGAGTTTGAAACCAGCTTCCTCAACATAGTAAAACCCTGTCTCTACAAAAATTAGCCGGGTGTGGTGACACTTTCCTGTAGTCCCAGCTACTCAGGAGGCTGAGATAGGAGGATAACTTGAGCCTGGGAGGCAGAGGTTGCAATGAGCTGTGATTGTGCCACTGCACTCCAGCCTGGATGACAGAGTGAGACCCTGTTTCAAAATAATGATAATAATACAATCCAAATATCAATCAACAGGTAAATGGAGAAACAAACAGTGGTATACCCATAAATAGAACACACTTAGCAATAAAAACAGATGGATTAATGATGAATGCATCAACAGAGATGAACATCGAAATAATCATGCTAAAAAGAAAGCCAGACATAAATGAATATGCACCAGATGAGTCCACTTACATAAAATTCTAGAAGATGCAAAGCAATCTGCAGTGAGAGACAGATCAGTGGTTGTCTGAGGATGAGAGGGAATGAGAAGGAGATGGGAGGAGCAAAAGGAGGGATTTACAAGGGGGCACAGGAAACTTGGGGCAGTGGATTCGTTCACTAACTCCATGGTGATGGTGGCTTCACAAGTGTCTACATTTGTCAGGACTTAGCAAATTGTATGCTTTACGTGTAGTTTATCATATTCCATCATACTTAATAAAGCTACTCTTAAAAAATATTGTCTCCTGTAGCTTTCATGCTAGTGGCATGCAAAATAGAAAGTACAAGAAAGGCTGTCCAAATCCAAACTCACTGGCTCTTATCGCCACCTGACACATTCTATAATTACTCATTTGTGTGGGTTTTTTTCTTCTCCTTCCACTAAAACGTAAGCTTTCAAAAGAAAGGGACTTAGTCCACTCTCATTGATGAGATGTAACAAGATGAAGAAAAGTTCATGCTCTTGGAACCAAGTTCCTCTGAGAAACACAGTCACCCTTGCTGGAAGAATGGCCTGATTAGCTCTGAAAATTCTAGAGACCTGGGGGAGCTGCATGTGACAGGGTTGGGTGCAGGGGCTGGGTAGTCAGAGGGTGGGAAATGCCACCCGACTCAACTCCTCCACCCTCTCCAACCCCTGCCAGTTTTCTGTCTCTGCAAGATTGCAGAATGCTTGGAACCTGTGGATTCCTCTTTTCTTGCTGACTTGGTGAAGGAATTGCACTTCGTGCATCAGGGTGATGGGAGAGAATGAAAGAGAAAGAGGACGTGGGAGTTGAGCCATGAGAAAGTGAAACCAGGGTTAACAGACTCCCTGGGGAGACTTGGAGGTCCTTGGACCATGACTTGCAGTTGGAGGCATTCCTACCTAGGTCTCAGTGCTGGGAAGGCACCAATGGATACTCCTGAAACAGGTATGGAAGTGAATCTCTGCAAGGCTGAAAAGCTTGGAAATTCACAAGGTTACAATGTGAATGTGAATGAGCTGAGGATCTTGCTCTTCCTACCTCTCTGCTTTGTCTCCAAAGCTCTGCCCACAGGGGAAAAATCATTATATTCTCTTATTTGTGGTGAAGCATAAACATTGGAAAGAAAAAGAACAGAAAAGTAGCAAGCTCCTCCCCAATCTCAATTAGCTGCAGAGAGAAACTGACTTTTCTTGGGACTGGGAAGAACCCCCGGCGCAAGTGGCCTCCTGGAATCCTGGGGTAAATGGCTCCAGATTTGGGGGATGGCCCCCTGGGTGGGGGAGAACTGGCCAAATAATCAGGGCATTCACATGAAGGGCTTTGTTTGCTGTTTCAGTGCAAATTAGCAATTAGTAAGGGCTGGCGCTGGGCCACCTCCCATTGCAAGGCCAACTGGCAGCACGCGTCGTTTTGTTCTTGGCTGGGGACCTGCAGGCTGGGTGGCAGGGAACAGGCAGTGTCTAGGTCTGGACAAGAAGCACCATGGGCCTCCACCTGGCTGACTGCTCCTCTTCCCAGACACAGTGCTGAGGGATCCCCTGCATGTCACCTTCATCTGCAAGGAAATAGGAGCCCTGGTTCCACCATTGCTCTCAACAGAAGGAAACAGAGTAGGAGAATGAGTGCTTTTCATAAGCTGAATCAGCTTGGGAGGAATGGAACTGGTATCCAAACTCTCCTGCTGCCTAATGCAAGGTGTTTCGCCTAAACCAGAGGTTCTCAAACTTGAATGAGCCTCAGCAGGCCCTGGTGGGCTTGTGGAAACACAGATTGCTGGGCCCTACCCCAGAGTTTCCAATGAATTTGCACTTCTAACAAGTTCCCGGGTGATGCTGATGCCAGTGGTCCTAGGCCCACACTTTGAGAATCACTACCCTAAAACATTTCTTACAAGATCCTGAGAGAGAATATTTCCTTCCTTATTCATACTCAAAATAATTGTGGGGTATAAGCAAGGACCAGCAGGAAAAATGGGGAGCTACACAAATCATTTTGATTGGCATCAGGAAAGAAAAGAAACGGGGATTCAGATGAATGATGGATGTCACCAAAAAAGAAAGTTAGACAAACATGAGAGTTTGGCAAATAATCCACTTGGCCTGCATAGAAAGCTGGAGAAAATGGGCAAAATTAATTACTTGCAGGGATGCCCTGACTTGGTACATTTGAGGCTTAAAAGGCTTTCTGACCCCCTGCATGCCCCTCTAACCCTCTAGTGCCGAAGGAACAGTGCAGGTGAGCCACAAATGCTTTGGTTTTATTGGAGACGATTGTCCAGACCTAAAGCTGCCAGATTTAGCAAATAAAAATAGAGGGTGCCCAGTTAAATTGGAATTTCATATAATTATTCGATCTATGTATGTCCCAAACATTGCATGGAGCACACTTAGACTAAAAACTTGTATCTAGCAACCCTATGCAGCTGCTGCTCCTGCCTGTCCCAGCTCCAGTACCATTTCTGCTGACCTGCATCTAACTCACATACCAGCCTAATCCATCTCTGCAGAGACTATTAAATTATTTCATCCATCAAAGTGCTTAGAACCATGTTTGGCACAAGGGTAGTGCTCAGTGAATGGTAACTCTCCCGTCTCCTGTGTGGACAAAAGTCCTCCCACTTAATTCTCACCATCACCTTGCAAAGTTACCATAATGCCATTTTACAGATGGGGAATCCAAGGCTCCCAGCAAGTAAGGGATGGAGCTGGGTGTAAACCACACTTAATCTCACTCCAAAGCCGCTCTCCATCCACTGCAGCCAATGCTACATCCATGCACAGCTGGCCAGTGTCATTAAGCATATGTGACTGCCCCAGGAGGATCTGAGGTTCCTGAAAACGTGTCATTGTCCCCATGGCCCGGCACAGGAGTGTGGGGGTTTGGCTCATCCAGGTGCTCCCTAGACTCCCTCGAGTGGAGGTAATTTTGGCCTGGGTCTGTTGGATGCATGAGATCTTGGTTTTTCACATGAAGGAAATAACTCAGGGAAATTGTAGATATCACAGTGAAAAGCCCCCAGACTTTGGCGTCAGCCAGACCAGGCCTTCAATCCTGGCTTGGTCACCAACTGGCTATGTGACCTTGGGCAAGTGGCTAAACCTTTCTGAATCTCAGTTTGCTAATCTAAAAAATGGGAACAGCCATGCCCACTATTTCTGCTTTTCCGGGGTGCTGGGAGACTGATGTAGAATAATGGGTGACACATCCCTTTGCAGATTGCAAGGGGCTGTGTTGACGGTTTCAGGTCTTCTGGTGAGTCCTGAGGTCTCAGGGGATAGGTCAGAGCTAAATGTCCTGAGAAGGCTGGCTTTGAGATGCTGAGCCTGAGAGCAACTGAGGTTTTCCAGGGCTCATGGTGGAACTATCAACCAAGGACTGCAAAATGCCTTTTCCTGAGACATTTCAGGATGATGCATTTTAGCTGTTGTTTAAAAGGTGTTGCAAATATATCTCTTTATTTGAATGAACTCATGTAATCTAAGACACTCATTATTATTAGGGTCATCAACTGTGCTGGTTTGCCCAGAGCCTAGGGGCTTTCTGGGACACAGGACTTTTGGTTTTATAACCAGGGAAATTCCAGGAAGACTGAGACAATTTGGCCTTGCTAGTTATTGTTGGTTTTATCATTATTATCCAGCTCCTTACGTTTAGACCGATGGCTCTTTACATCTTTCTCCATTATCTCTCTGAGCCCATGCCATCAACTCCAATTCCTAGCAATTGCCATTATTGACAAGTACTGCCTGGTTTCCATAATGGTTTTACAGCCAGTATTTATTTAACTATTCAAACTGTTCCCAGGAGAAACACATTGCAATTCCTGGGAGCTCTGAGGCTGGGGAATTCATACATCTCTCTTCTCCCTGCCCCTGAAGGTATCCTTGAGGGATCCACGATTTCTCTGTCTCTCAGCTCCTAGAGATGGTCAGATCCCCAAACTGTTCCTAGAAAATGGAATGTTTAGTACCAGAAACGAATGACAACCAGAGATGGAGGAAAACTCTTGGGAAAAAAACAGAAACATCTGAACCCCATCACCCCCTTCCACAATGACTGTTGGATACAGGCAAAATCATGACTCCTTTCTGCAAACCAAGTGCCAACAATAGCCTTCCAAGGTGGAATCCAAATTCCCCTGGTGCCCTGGAGACAGAGGAACAGGAACAGGGCATTCAGTCTGAATGCAGAACCTACCACGACTTGGCTGAGTAATTAAAAGCATGAGGATGCCTAACTCGACATTCCAACCCATGGCAGGGCATGAATTAAACTCATTGCTTTGTTGCTTTGGTTTTCTCATTAATTCAATTCAGACATTGGGTTTTTGAGGAATTATAAAGTTCTTAGCACTCCAAGAGGGATCCAACAGGTTGGAAAATGGGCTCTGAGAATTAGAAGTCTTTTACTCCTAGAAACTGACCCTATAGAAATAATCCCCCCAAAAGGGCTCTGGAGTAAGATAGAACTGGGTTAGAATCTGGGATCTGCCTCTTCCCTAGGTCCTGCATCAGGCAAGCCTCCTGGCCTTTTCTGCCCTGGGAAATGGACTTCAGTACTACGTAACACAGAATTAGGTAGTTGAGAAGGAAGCTTCAACATGTGCAAGGTGCCAAGTAAAACTCCAGGCACAGGGAGGTGTTTGTAGTAATAATAGGGAGAGCAGCCAGCCTCACAAAGTGTCTGCATTCCTATATCAGCCATGTTTGGAAGCAAAATACAAAATCAAACCTTTACGTGTGTTTGTGTGATTGACCCATAATTGATTTTTAAATTATTTTAATATTTCTTGTAGCCCCTTTGACCTGTGGAGACATTCAAGAACCTCTGATCTCAATGATGGTAAGAACAATAGCAATAACCCACCTACTAGAGTACTTAGTGCAGAACAGGCACTATTGTAAGCACTGGGCATGCACTACCCACCTCAGCCAATCCTCCCAGGGAACACAAAGGAAGTGTCTGAGGTAGTTACTGGCTTTGCCCCTATGCTAAAGAGGAGGGAATTAAGACATAGAGAGACTGAATGCCTTACCTCAAGTTACAACAGCAACGGCAGGGTTTGAACCCAGACAGTCTATGTCTTAGTCCACATTCTGAACCATCCTGGTCCAGATGCTGGGCCCCAGGCCTGGAGACACCACTGATGTCCCCCTCATTGTGTGTTCTTTAGTTCATATGTGAAGGGACTTAACGCAGACACATTTGTTTCAATATAGTTGTAAAGCTTTCATTCCTGAGGTAAGATGCACAGAAAGGGTCAATGTAAAGGTTGATGGTCTTTACAATAAAAATCTCATCAAGATAAAATAGTAAGCACATGTTTTGTTCATTGAATTTTTTTTGTTTGTTTTTGAGCTGGCGTTTCACTCTTGTCACCCAGGCTGGAGTGCAAATGGCGTGATCTCAACTCATTGAGACCTCTGTCTCCCAGGTTCCAGTGATTCTCCTGCCTCAGCCTCCCAAGTAGCTGGGATTACAGACACATGCCACCATACCAGGCTAATTTTTGTATTTTTAGTAGAGATGGGGTTTCACCATGTTGGCCAGGCTGGTCTCGAACTCCTGACCTCAGGTAATCCACCCGCCTTGGCCTCCCAAAGTGCTGGGATTACAGGTGTGAGCCACCGCACCCGGCCCATTGAATTTAACTCTTCCATTCACCATCCTGCTTCAGAATCACCATTCTCCTCCTGATCAAATGGAGTTTTACTTGAGTACCAGTAGTAGAGGCTGGGTAAATGCAAGAACAGTTCTTATCCCAAAAGGAAGTTGGGAGAACTCCTAAGAAAGATGCATAGAGTGGGGAGATTAACAAATGGGCCTTGGAGTAAGCTGACTTGGGTTTAACTCTTGGCTCTGCCACCACAAGACCTGTGGCAATAAACAAGTCCCTTCAACTTACTGTATGAATCAGCTAGGGCTCTGTAACAAAGTACCACAGCCTTGAAGCCTTCAACATCAGAAGTGTATTGTCTCACAGTTCTGGAGACCAGAAGTCCAAGATCAGCGTGTGGGCAGGGTTGGTTCTTCCTGAGGGCTGTGAGGGAAGGATCAGTTCCAGGCCCCTCTCCTTGGCTTCTAGATGGCTGTCTTCTCCCTGTGTCTTCACGTGGTTTTCTCTCTGTATGTGCCTCTGTGTCTAATTTCCCCTTTTTGTGAAGACACCAGTCATATTGGATTAGGGGCCACTCTAATACCCCATTTTACTTAATTACACCTATAAAGCCTCTATCTCCAAATACTGTCACATTCTGAGGTCCTGGAGGTTAGGAATTCAACATATGGATTTGGGGGGACACAGTTCAGCCCCATAATATTGGCCAAGTCCCAGCCTTCTGATCTGTACGATGAGATTGTTGTATTCATTCCTCTTTCTCCCTTTTTAATTAAAAACTCCTTTTGGATCCTGCTCCCCAAGGCTTCTATTTGTCATCAGTCAACCAAATTTTATTTATCTCCCATTGTGTCCCACGCCCCTGTGCTAAGCTGGGCAGAACCCAGATGGCCCTGAGGGTTCCTTCAGTCAAGACCAGAACTCAGACTACAAGCAGATGCTCAGGTGGAAGAAAGTTTCAAATGCCATGGGAGCCCAGGGAACCACTCTCTCGGGCAGTCAAGGAGGAACCCCCAAACTGATCTGAAATAATGAATAAAAGTTCACTCACTAGGGAGAGCTTGGGCTGTGGGAGGGATGAGTGCATTCAGAGTAGAGGGGGCCAATGAAACATGGCTATTTTTTGGACTGCCAGAAAATCTAGACTCCCCTGTAGATCCTCCTGATGCCAGAAAAACTGGCAAGCCAGGGCCCAGCAGGACATCCAGCCCCCATCCCGTCAGATACCGTTTGGCTGTGTCCCCACCCAAATCTCATCTTGAATTGTAGCCCCCATAATTCCCACGTGCTGTGGGGGGGACCCAGTGGAAGATAATTGAATTGTGGGGGTGATTCCCCTACACTGTTCTTGTGGTAGTGAATAAGTCACAAGATCCGATGGTTTTATAAGAGGTTTTCCCTTTCACTTGGTTCTCTCATTCTCTCTTGCCTGCCGCCATGTTTAACACATGCCTTTTGCCTTCTGCCATGACTGTGAGGCCTCACCAGCCACATGGAACTGTGAGTCCATTAAACCTCTTTTTCTTTGTAAATTACCTAGTCTCGGGTATGTCTTTTTCAGCAGTGTGAAAATGGACACCATCTCTTTCAACTGTGCTCCAGCTTCTAGCCTGCCCTGCTATGGCACAGCCCCTGCCTCTGCTGCTCATGGGCCTCTTTAGCTCATTCTCCTGGCCCCCAGCCACTTCCATCCTACACTGGGCTCCAGGTAGGTGAGATTACAGGCCAAGGCAGGCTGCCTGGATAGCCCATGGAACCCCTTCCCTATCATTACAATACTATTTCCATGCACAGTTGCACACATGTGTGACAGTGTGTGTGTGGAGGAGGGGCGCTGGGGCGGGGATGTATGAGAGAGAGAGAGAGAGAGAAAGAGAGAGGTTTTATCCAGAGGAAATTAAGTCTCCCTGTGATCTGCAGTGTCCAGACCTGGTCTGTTCAGTTCAGCTATCTAAGCTGCAAGTTTCTCTACGAGCAAAATTGGGGAAATAAGACCTAAAACCTAATTAATAGAGTTAATACATGCAAAGTGTTTAAAAGTCCACCTCAATGTTCAAATAATGCTCACTGGCTATTTTTATTGTATGATTAGCGCACAGATTCGTTGTTTCAATTAAATGAGATGCTATATACAGGGACGAAAACAGTGCCAGGCAAACCAGAGCTGTTCAATGAGCGGTTGATGTTAATTTTAGGGATAAATGCTCAGGTCCAAAAACTTTGGGTTGATGACTCCAGGCAGAGTTGAAGTAGCCAAAACTCTGTCTCATTGGCCTGCATCAGAAGGTACAGGGTCAGAAACAGTAAGAGCATTAACCAACATGTGCTGAGCGCCTCTGTTTGCATTGTTCTGGTTTGTTTGTTTGTTTGTTTGTTTGTTTTTTGAGACGGAGTCTCGCTCTGTAGCCCAGGCTGGAGTGCAGTGGCCGGATCTCTGCTCACTGCAAGCTCCGCCTCCCGGGTTCACGCCATTCTCCGGCCTCAGCCTCCCGAGTAGCTGGGACTACAGGCGCCCGCCATCTCGCCCGGCTATTTTTTGTATTTCTTAGTAGAGACGGGGTTTCACTGTGTTCGCCAGGATGGTCTCGATCTCCTGACCTCGTGATCCGCCCATCTCGGCCTCCCAAAGTGCTGGGATTACAGGCTTGAGCCACCGCGCCCGGCCAGCATTGTTCTGGTTTTGAAATTACTTAATCTCCATGATATTAGAGGACAAACCATTTAATTATGCATTTCATTTACTCTCCACTACTCTTGCCCCCATCTGAAAGAGGAGGAGCCCGAGGCACAGAGAGACTAAGTGATATGTCAAGCTCACACAGCAGGAGAGTGGTGAAACTCTGCACAGGGCACAGGGCAGAGCTCTTTCTCTCAGGAAGCAGAGCTGGCCTTTATGCAGAGTCAGTTCTACCCAGCCATTCGCTCCGAGAGGCAAAGAGGGGCAGCTGCCGGACCATTTGAAGGCCCCAACCCTTGTGATAGAAATGCCTCAGCTGCCCACAGCCTGCCAAAACAGATCTTCATGTCACGGGCTGGTTCCCTCGCACACGGAGTCAACCAGCCTGAAACCACCATTGCGAATCTGTTTCCTGTTCTGACAGCTTACAATCCACCGTGCCACTGCTCTTTCCCAAGTCTCCTCTGCCAGCTGGGCTGCTTCTGAAGCTCAGTCATGCTTTTGATAAAGATCCGGTCGGGGAAATCAGTCCCGGGGAGCACTGCACAAATGTACGGGCTGAGGGGCTGCCCTTCAAATGTGTTCAGTGTCCATAGACTCCACTGTCCTCCAGGGTGCAGAGGCCTTCAGCCTCCACCAGTTTCTCAACCCCACTCTGAAAGGCAGTGGGGGATGATGAGCATTGCTTGCGGCCTGGTCCCTCAGAGTAAGAACCTGGTGGTACCACACCCCCACCCCACAACTCCTGCCTCAGCCTGGCTGTGTGTGTGTGTGTGTGTGTGTGTGTGTGTGAGAGAGAGAGAGAGAACTTTCCAGCAAACTCAAGCTCTGCCACTAACTAGCTGTGTGACCCTAAAAAGTCACTCATTTTTGGAGCTTAGTTTTCTCATCTGGAAAATGAGGGGCTTGGACCACACCATTGTCAGAATCAACATTCATCGAGCCTGGTGGGGTTCAGGCTGTTGCCATGAGAGCTGGGGTGCTGAGAGGTGTTATATCATTTTGTTCCATGCCAAATTGCTATTGCCTTAATAGTAGCTTCAGTTAACTGATAAGCAAACAAATAGCAAGTATTTAGTGCCATCGTGGGCCAGGGAAAAAGCCAGAACCAGCCTAAACTGTTCCCTGGGTTCAAATTCCACAATCTTGCTGAGCTCAGAGCCCCATCTGTAAATTGTGAATTCTAATGCTTCCCTCTGAGCTTGGGAGAACCAAGGAATTGACGTTTGGAAATGCTGGACACATCTGTGGTTGTCAATAATATGCCAATTTCTCTTTCCTCCAATTATCAAAGTTTAGGGGCTTGACCGTGCCACAGAGAATAAAGATAAGAACTTTTGGCTTGAAGAACTGTTTTTCTTGGCTGAAGAGAAAAGACAAACACTAAGTGTGGCTCTGCAAGCCTGCTAGGGATTTTTGAAGAAAACCTTTACAATCTATCTATAGAGATGAGTAATTACTCCTCAAAGCAGGTAAAACTCTGGCTTCCCAGGGTGCTTCACCTGGATATTTTTCTAGAGTTCCCCTTTGAAAGCCAATTTTAAAACCAGAGAAATGTTTTTCAAATGCATCACTGTTGTTTCCAATTCATTCATTCATCCATCCATCCATCCATCCATCCATCCATCCATCCATCTATCCATCCATTCATTCACCCAGCAAACACTCATTGGAATAAGTACTACATCTTAGTGGTTGAGATACCGCTAGGAAGTACAATTGTAAATACGACATTAAAGTACAGTAAAGTACATTTACTTTTTATGACAGTAAAGCCAGCCCTCGGTGTCCACATGGGACCCATGGGTACTGAGAGCTGATTAGAAGGTATTTGAGCATCCATGGATTTTGATATCCTCGGGGGTCCTGGACCCAATGCCCAGTGGATGCAGAGGGCCAACTGTATTCCTATTGTTATTTTGTCACAGAGGCTGTAGTTGTTGCTTTCATTACTTTTGATAATTATATCCCTGTTCTAAAGCAGCCAGTAGTCTGGATTTGATTACTTTTAACATCAGAAGTTATTTGGAGCTAAGTATAGCAACTCAAGAAACCTATGACATGGGTTAATAGGAAGCATGTCTTCACAGTGCTTTCTCATAATATGCTTTTCCATAAAATCATTTACTTCATCCTGGTAAGACCTCTATTAAAAAGGAGCTATTTTTCCTACTATACAGAGGAGAAAAATAAGGCTCAGAGAGAGAAAAGGTCTTGTAGAAGATCACATTTCTAAAAAGTAGCTGAGCTGTTATTAAAATTTTGGTCCCTGATACAAGTCGATAGGACTGTCAGATAATAACCTGGCTAGTTATCTCACAATTATGGAAGATTTCATTAATAGCCCCAAATCCTCACCCCTCCATGTATCCACACTCTTTGCCATATTATTATTTCAGCTTTATCTCTTCAGACAAACAAACAAGACTATTTCCCCACCCATTGACTTGGAGTTCAGCCACATAGCTTGCCTTGCTCAGTGGAATGCTAACAGGTGTGACATGACCAGTGGTCGGGATGTGTTTGGGTGGTTGGGTTTTTGTACCATTGCCATGAGAAGAGCACACCTGGGTTAGAGCCTTGGTCTCTGGAGGAGGATGAGAGGTCTGTGGGGCCTGAGCTGGGCTGCCCCTGGGGAGCCTGGCTGAGCATGGGCCGAGATCAGTCACCCTCCAGCTGACCTCTGAGCTAAATAAATGCGGACTGTTGTGTGCTGCTGAGATTCTGGGTTTGTTGGTTAGGTAGCGTTATTGTGGGTGATATATATATTCTCATCCTGTTTTTAGGGCTCAGTGGCAGCTACAGTATGGAGCAGTTCACCTCAGTGTGAGGTTGAGTAGTGCAGGGACTTACCTAGTGGCCAAGACACAAGATAAATGTGACATGTGTTCTTAAGCATTTATCCTTCTGAGAAGTCATTCAAAGCACTATTTCTATGTCAAAAACAGACTTGGTGTAGTATACAATAAGACGGAAGGTATGCATGAATGAAGATAAAGTATTAGATTTTTATCACATTTTTCTCATTAGAGGAACCCACTGTAAACTTTTCTCCCAGAACCCTCAGGACGGCCTTGCTCTTTAACAGGAACGTTTTCATGGAAAAACGAAACACTGGTTTAGTGGAAACTTGGACCATGAAGCACTGAGAGAAAGTTCTAGTGTTTTCCAACTGTATGATGCTAGGCAAGTCACTAGCCTCCAGAAGCCCCTGTTTTCTCATATAAGAGGGGGGCCCAGGCTCCAACCTAGGAGTGTGAGGAAAATCTCACTCTCATGCTATATAGTTATATATATGAGAGAGTTTATGTTGCAAGCATAAGGTATGGATGATGCTCATGACCTAATAAGTAAATAAAAATAACAAGTTTCCCTTGGCACGAACACGACCTTCCACCTTTCTCCAGCAGTAACTCTGCATAGAAATCCCAAGCAGTAAGTTTTGTTTCCTAGAATTCAAGAGGGACTTCTGAAATCACGGTATGCTCATGCCAAGACCCTAACGAATAGATTTAACACTGGTGCTACTATTATTTACCATCCAAGAGTGTTTACAGAGGCCAATGGGGTTTGGGGCGCTATCCAGAACCTATAGGCAGACACGGTCTCTTCCTTGCAAATAAATGAAGCCTTGAAATATTATATTTTTTATTTGTGCCATGGGTTTTCTAAAAAATAACATGCCGTGTGCAATGTTTTCCTTCCCTTGCTTAAATGCGCTCATCCTAAGCAGAAGAAAACAGTAAATGGAAGAAATTGCAGGCAGTGGGATCCAAAGGGAATTTTCAGAGGTCTCTCAACCCTGTAGTGTCTCCAAGCTCTTGAGTTCAGAAGTTAGAAAATGCAGCCGACCAGATGGGAAAGCAAGCCATGGATTGCCCTCAGCTCCCACCTGCCTCTCTGCCTCCTGCAGGCTACTCACCCCCTCTCTTGGTTGTCCCTCTGAATTCTCCCTCAAATGGAACCCTCTTGCCAGTCCTGAAGCCCCATCCAGGTCCAGCCCCCATGGCCCTAGGCTGTGACTGTTTGCATCAGTCTCATTGCCAGTTCCTCTAATCCAGCTTCCCCTGCAATGGAGTCCTCTTTCTGAACCCAAGACCTAATGGCATCTTCACTAGTTTCCCATTGACAGTGAGTAGAGTTCCAATGTCCTTAGTTTAGAAGACAAAGATGGCTTCAATCTGGCTCTAGCTTTCCTATTCAGCCTCATAAGTGCCCCTCCCTCCCAGGCACAAGACCTGTCAGCCTTGCCAGTTTGACCACAATTTCCCATCGTGCTATACTTTCTCCTGCCTCCAGTTAGGCCTATCTTACCCCCTTCCCTGCCTAGAAGACTTCCATTTAACCTATTGATCCTAAGTCAAATATGATCACGTTGGGGAAAGTTTTCTTTCATCAGCAAAAGTTTACCAAGGCCTTGGGCCCCATGATTGGTTTAATGTTTTGCTATCACAGTCTTGAAATTCTTAAGGGCGTTGTCTTTGAACTTGTGTTTTGTGAGTGAAGTTTGATGGGACAATAGAGCCTGCACATGAGCAGAGGAGACACCACAGCATGCAGTGTACCCGCCATTCCCTGCCACCCCGTTTCCATGAAGCACTCAGCAGGTCTGGAATTCTGATGGATCCATGATGCATGAGAGTTTAGCGCGACCCAGAGCAACTGCACCACAAGCATGAGGCCTCTCCATCTCAGTAACAGGGACTCCGACTGCCCCTGGAGCCCATGCTTTTTGTTACAACCCAAACTTGGGTCAAAATGCAGAAAAAAGGCCATGATGTTCAAAGAAACATGAATGACGGAGGGACCTTGTCCAATCCTTTTGTACAGATGTTGCTTCTCTGAATTAACCAGTCACTAACACTGGAGATGATGGCATTGAAAGAAAGACAGGGCAGGACACAATTCCCTTTTTGCCCAGTCCTTCCTTACTCAGCAGGAAGGCACAGATAGAGAGCATTGGTAGAATGTGCCTGTGTCAGAGGTGCAACCAAAACCAATGAGTTTGTTTTGTGCCTTGTTTCCAGTGTTTAGGTAAGAATGAAATACATGTGCCTAAAGGAGCTACAAGATAGAATAGGAATGTGTAATTCCTGAGATTCTATATAAGAGATCGATGCACTCATATTTGCATGGAAGACTGGCATCACACAATATAAAGATAAGTGATAAAATTCATGCTAATGATTTTTAGTTTTATTTTAACTTAGATTGCAGGGTTTTTTGTTTGGTTGTTTTTGTTTCTTTGAGATGGAGTCTCGCTCTGTTGCTGAGGCTGGAGTGCAATGGTGTTATCTCAGCTCACTGCAACCTCCACTTCCCAGGTTCAAGTGACTCTTCTGCCTCAACTTTCTGAGTAGCTGGGATCACAGGTGCCCACCACTAGTCCCGGCTAATTTTTGTACTTTTAGTAGAGATGGGATTTCACCATGTTGGTCAGGCTGGTCTCAAACTCCTTACCTCAGGTGATCTGCACACCTCAGCTTCCCAAAGTGCTTGGATTACAGGCATGAGCCACCTCACCCTGCCATGATTGCAGTTTAATAGTAAATTTAAAGAAACACTATCACAGAGCAAGAAGAAAACCACAAAAGGAAAGATGCTTTATATTTCAGTAACTTTTTTTTTTCCAATAGTTTTTGGGATACTGGTGGTTTTGGGCTATGTGGATAAGTTCTTAAGTGGTGATTCTGAGATTTTCGTACACCTGTCACCTGAGCAGTTACACTGTACCTAATATGTAGTTTTTTATCCCTCACCCCATTCCCAACTTCCTCCGAGTCCCCGATCACTCTTATGCCTTTATGTCCTCTTGGCTTAGCTCCTACTTATTGGTGAGCATATATGATATTTGGCTTTCCATTCCTGAGTTACTTCATTTAGAAAGGCCTCGAGCTCTGTCCAATTGCTGCAAAAGACATTATTTTGTTCATTTTTTTGGCTGAGTAGTATTCCATGGTGCATATATACCGCATTTTCTTTATCCCCTCGTTGGTCAATGAGCACTTAGGTTGGTTCCATATCTTTGCAATTGTGAATTGTGCTGCTATAAACTTGCATGTGCAAGCGTATTTTTCATATAATGACTTCTTTTCCTTTGCGTAGATACCCAGTAATGGGATTTCTGGATTGAATGGTAGTTCTACTTTTAGTTCTTTAAGGAATCCCCACACTGTTTTCCATGGTGGTTGAACTAATTTACATTCCTACCAGCGATGTAAAAGTGTTCCCTTTTCACCACATCTATGTCAACATCTTTTCTCCAGTTTGAAAAAGGGGCCCACCATTTTCACTTTGCACTCTAGCAGCCTTGCCTGGGGAGACAGACACTACGAAGAGGCACACTCTGCCCTCCAGGTCCTGAGTGTGGACAGTGGTGAGATGGACAGTTATAGCCACAGACCGCCAGGCTCACAGCTCTGCATTTATCCCTCCTTCCAGCACGTGGCTTGCGCATGGTCATTGTTCATTGTTCTTCTGCCCCCTAGACTGTAGGCCCCATGAGGCCCTGGCCCTGGCACTGAGGAGTCCTTGAGGAGTGCCTGTGAATGAACAGATGGCCTCTGACTTGCTACCTTCTCTTTGTTCACATAATCACTTGATTCCCATCCAGTGGTGTGCTTAGTTTTAGACATGCCTGTTTTGAATTAAATCCCTCTTGGCCATTCCTTTTAAGTCACACATACTGTGATTGCTTTTGATTAAGGCAGCAAGGACATGAGGATTAACAAGAGATGAGATATGCCTAGGCTCCCCAGGGATCCAACAGGAGCCACCATGCTTGATGTCTCCAGTGGATTTCCATTTCTGCACCCCGTCCTAGAGATTCAAGAACTGGTCTGGTCCTCCAGTCCTGGGAACTTTGGTAGCACAAGGGCCAATCTACTCCAGCACTGCCACTCCCAGGTAATCACATCTTGCTACGATTTCCTATTTACATGTCTGCCTGTGCAATTCATTTTGATGAATGAATGAATGCATTAATCAGTAAATCAAAAGGTGAAAGAATTAATGAAAGAATAGCAAATCAGGATAATGACTGCTGAGTTTGCTCCCCCAGCAGTAGGTCCTAGAGGGCGTGCTTGGTCAGCACTGAGTGCATGAACCGTGAGACCTCTGGCTCCTGTTGTATCGAGCTAAGCTGGGACTGGCAGCTGGACCAATCATGTCAAGGTTCAGCTTTTCAGAGGCTGCAGGGTAAATGGGGCAACAGCACAGGCATTAGAGCCAAATGGACAAAGGGTAAAACCTCAACAGTCCTGCTACTTTCTGTGATTTTGGACGAATCACTTGTTGCCTCTAAGACTCAGTTATCATTTCAGCAAAATGGAAAATATATGTATCTTATGGGATTTTTAAAAATCACTGTATATCATTTGTATTTTTAAATTGGCAATTCCTGGCATCAATTATGATTCTTATTTCCATCTGTCCCTGGATACACATAGAGATCTCAAGGCGGCTGCTATGGGAGTATCTTCCAAGGTCATAGAGCTTTCATCTGCGTTATTTGGCCCATGAGATATTTTCCATGTTCTGACTTAGCTTGTGTGATTAACTGATGGGAAAGAAGTAGAACAACTAGCAGACACTCAATGAACATTTACTGAACTGAACGGCATCCAGGGCCCTCCCCATGCCCTGCTTCCATTAAAGGCAAAGCTGTCCCCCACTTCTCAGGACCCTCCTTTTCCTCTCTTCTCCCTACTCCGTGCCATCAGCCACCAGGTGCTGCAGGTTTTGTCACTGTGTATTAGTTCACCATGAGTGCCTACTGTATGACTGGTGCGGTGCTATGCTGGCCACTGTGGATGTCATGGGGAGCAAATCAGGAGAGGTCCTTGTCCTTGTAGAACTTACAGTTTGGTAGAAGAAAACAGACCCTATACAAATACACACCAAATATTCATTACGTTACATATTGCACACAGGGCTCCAGTGAAACAGGATGGGGAGGGAAAGAGTATGAACCTTCAGTGGGTGGGAAGAAGAAAGGTTTTGTTGTTGTTATTGTTGTTTTGAGACAGAGCCTCGTCCTCTCACCCAGGCTGGAGTGCAGTGGTGTGATCTTGGCTCACTGCAACCTCCGCCTCCTGGGTTCAAGCAGTTCTGCCTCAGCCTCCTGAGCAGCTGGGATTAAAGGTGCACACCACCATGCCTGGCTAATTTTTGTAGTTTTACTAGAGACAAGGTTTCATCGTGTTGGCCAGGCTCGTCTCAAACTCCTGACCTCCCGATCTGCCTGCCCACACCTCCCAAAGCGCTGGGATTACAGGTGTGAGCCACCACGCCGGGCCAAAGAAAGACCTTTCTGAGCAGAGATGAGCTCTAGAGAATGGGAAGGAGCTGACCAGGGAAAAAAAAAAGATGAGAAGTGCTTCAGTGGCAGAGGAAATAGCACATGCAAAGTCCCCAGGGTCTGAAGGCACTCTTCAGGCCCAGCTGGAACACAGAGAGCGAGGTGGAGGTGGCATCACAGTCGCTCACATTTACCGGGCACATAGGAGGTGCCAGGCACTGTTCTATGGCTTCATAGGTCTTGCCTCGCTTAATCCTTTCAAAAGCCCTATGAGAGGTTTTGCTCACCATTTTACAGACAGAGAAGCTGAGACCCAGGGAGGTGAGGTGGCAGCCCATGACTATCCAGATACTCAGCAGCTGAGCCTGGGTTCCATCTCGGGCAGTCTTGCTCCAGGGACCGTGACTAACCCACGGAGCTGCCTTCCTCAAGAGGGGCCACGGAGGCAGGTGGCAGGCCCAAGAGGCCATGCTAAGGAGGGAGGTTTTCCTTTCAAACATCTCTTGCCTTTGCTTCTTAGCACCGACTCTGAATTCTCCTACTTGCTAAGTGGGGGGTCTTAGGCCAGTTACTCCACTGCCCTTTATTTCATTCCACAACTCTTTTTATCATGTACGTGCTATGTGCCAGGCATGTACTAGGAGCGGGGGAGACATGCAACGGAGAGCAAAAGCAGATGCGCACCCTGCCATCAAGGTCATTGCAGTCCACTTGAGGGAGAGCAAGTTAATCAAACAGTCCAATGGAGATAAGGGCTCTGAGGGCAAGATGCACGGTCCTGGAGAAGCTATATGCAAGGGGCTCCTTCTGGGCTATGAGTCAGGGAAGGCTTCCCTAAGGAAGTTGCACTCAAGCTGAGATTGGAAGGGTAGGCAGGAAATACCCAGGTAAAGTAAGAGGATTGAGACTGGGTACAGTGGTCCACGCCTGTAATCCCAACACTTTGGGAGTCCAAGGTGAGTGGATCATCTGAAGTCAGGAGTTTGAAACCAGCCTGGCCAACATGGTGAAACCCTGTCTCTACAGAAAATACAAAAAAATTAGCTGGGTGTGGTGGTGCACACCTATAGTCCCAGGTACTTGGGAGGCTGAGGCATGAGAATTACCTGAACCCAGGAGACAGAGGTTGCAGTGAGCCTAGATCACACCATTGTACTCCAGCCTGGGCAAGAGCAAGAGTCCCTCTTAAAACAAAACAAAACAAAACAAAACAAACAAACAAACAAAAGGTAAGAGGGTTGGGATAAAAATGGGGCTGCCCAGGGTTGGGTGCGATGGTTCACGCTTATAATCCCAGAACTTTGGGAGGCCGAGGGCGGGCAGATCACGGGGTCAGGAGATCGAGACCATCCTGGCTAACATGGTGAAACCCGGTCTCTATTAAAAATACAAAAATTAGCTAGGCGTGGTGGCATGTGCCTGTAATCCCAGCTACTCAGGAGGCTGAGGCAGGAGAATTGCTTGAACCAGGGAGTCAGGGGTTGCAGTGAGCAACCACTGAACTGCAGCCTGGTGACAGAGCGAGACTCTGTCTAAAAATAAATAAGTAAATAAATAAAAAATAAAAAATAAAAATAAAAATAAATGGGGCTGCCCAGGCACCCAGTTAAATTTGAATTTCAAATAGACAACAAATAATGTTTAGCATAACATTATTATATTGCATGAGATGTGTTTATAATAAAACCTTACTCATTGTTGATCTGATATTCCGCATTTATCTGCACCTCCTGTTTTTGTTTATTCATTGAGTTTTGTTTGTGTATCTGACAACCTGAGGTAGAAAGGGTATTCAGGACAGAGGGAATAGCATATGCAAAGTGATGATCATAGGACGAAGCACAATGTTAGAGAGAAACTGCAGGGAAGCCAGTGTGACTGGGCATAGCAAGCCTCAGTCTCCTCACTTATAAAGTGGAAGTTGTAATAGTGCATAACTCACAGGAGTGTACATGTAAAGTGTTTAGCATAGTGTTGGTGCACAGTTATTGCTTAATAAAGGTTAGATGCTATCATGCCTTCTCTTTCCCCTCCACCATCATCACCTCCTTCTCTTTTTCTACCAATTCCAACCAATTCTAGAGCCTTCTGGACCCTTGCAATTGCCATCTGTTAAAAAAAGAATGGTCAGGTTCTCACCAAAATTATGATTTAAAAAGCCCTAGAAGTTGAAGATTCTGTTTGGTGTCAGCCTAAGCTATTTCTGAAAATGGCCATGCTAATAAATACATTATTATTAGTCCACTCGTGTTGCTGCAAAGGAATACCCAAAGCTGGGTAATTTATAAAGAAAAGATGCTTATTTGGCTCACAGTTCTGCCGGCTGTACAAGAAGCATGGCACCAGCATCTGCTTCTGGTGAGGACTGCAGGCTGCTTCCGTTCATGTCAGAAGGCAAAAGGTAGCTGGTATGTGGAGAACACATGATGAAGGGGGAGCTGAGAGAGGGATGGAAAGAGGTGCTAGGCTCTTTTCAACAACCAGATATTGCAGGAATTAAGAATGAAAACTCATTTACTCCCACAAGAATGGCACCAAGTCATTCATGAGGGATCTGCCCCCACAACCCAAACACCTCCCACAAGACCCCACTTTCAACACTGGGGATCGAATTCCAACATGAGATTTGGCAGGGCCAAACAAGCCATGTCCAAACCATAGCATCTACTAACATACTGATTGGAAGACAGTGACTCCGGAGTGAAATTAGCTGCTACAGAGAAGCAGTATGCTACTTGGATATGGAGTCAGTTACCATAGCAGAGGCCCAAGGTAGACATTGACTTCTCCCTTACATATGCAGGCTAGCCAGGCAGCCCCCAAGGTAACAGGAACCCAAGCTTCTCCCAGGATGTTGTTCTGCCATCTCTATGATGTTGTTTTGTGGTCAGCCTCTGACCATTCCAATATCTGACATCTTTGTAGGTCTATTTCTATTGTCTTTTATTTCTGCTGGTATCCACCATGGAGTCGTATTTCTTTGTTTGCTTTTTCATTCAGGATTATCCCAGTTAAATAAATGAAGAAATTCTCCCAAAGAGTTCACCAACACACTTGTATTCCAACTAGCAGGAAGAGAAGAAATGGTGCTGGAGAGGGTACAAGGCTTCCCTTTACGGGCATAACTCAGAGCTTGTATAAGTCACACTCATACCCTTTGGCCAAAACTTACTCAAAGAGCCACAGTTGGCTGCAAAGAATGCTGCTAAATGTAGTCTTTACTTTGGGGGTGGCTGTAGGCTCAGCCAAAACGTCAGGCTTGTATTACCATAGAAAGAGAGGAGAGCGGATATCAGAACACACCAGCAGCGTGCCAACAGCCAAGGTGTAAAGTCACTTGAAATAGACTCGGCTGGCACATCTTTCCATCTGGGCTCTATTCTGGCTACAAGGAAGGAGAACACAGGGGCCCTGGAACCAGGGAGGTTGGAAAGACAGGGTTTCCTGGGAGTAGCAAAACATGGAAACAAATCTAGGGATAATTAGGACAAGCAGCTAAATGTGATGTTTAATGCCAGCCACAATGAAGAACAAGTTTTCCACTCTAGTTGCTCATAAATTCAAAACAGCTTCAAGGAAGGAGAAACAGCTTGAAAAACTTTTGTGAGTATATAAATATGGTGACAGAATATGTTATATATTATTTATACATATATATAGAGAGAGAGAGAGAGACAGACACAAAGACAGAGAGACAAAGAGAAGTAACACCTCAACTAAAATTGGTCTTTATTTTATATCTGTATTTGTGTCTGCTGATTATTGAGTGGTTGAACATTGGTGCTGCTCTTTATTTGTTTGTTTGTTTATTTATTTATTTATTTTTTGAGACAGAGTCTTGCTCTTTCTCTGTCATCCCAGGCTGGAGTGCAGTGGTACAATCTCGACTCACTGCAACCTCTGCCTCCTGAGTTCAAGTGATTCTCCTGCCTCAGCCTCTCAAGTAACTGGGATTACAGGCACCCGCCACCATGCTCGGACAATTTTTTATTTTTATTTTTAGTAGAGATAGGGTTTCACCATGTTGGCCAGGCTGGTCTCAAACTCCTGACCTCAGGTGATCTGTCCTCCTTGACCTCCCAAAGTGCTGGAATTACAGGCGTGAGCCACCTTGCCCAGCCTGGTGTTGCTCTTTAAATGAAAGCAACCTTGTGTGCAATCTCCTCCCTCCTTCATTTCTCAAAGCTTTAGGACATCCCTGCTTTCCACCAGGCCTGGCCCAAGCCAGGGCCAAGATGCAGATGCTACAAAGACTCCAGCTTCTCCCCCAGGAATATGTGCGCCCCCTAGAAGGCATAACTACTAGGCCTACCTATCGGTTCACAGCAGCACCACAGGGCTAAAGGCATTCTGGAACCTTCTGTCATTGTGTATCAACAGTCAGGTGCTCCTGTCTTGATGGCCTGGTAAGAAAACAGCCACTCTGGAGGAAGACAGTCCTGGGTTCAAATTCTTCCTCTGCAGCTTCCTATTCATGCGGCCTTACAGGAAAGAGCTTTGCCTTACGTATGAGGCTGGCACAGTGTTGAGAGCAACAGTCTTGGGAACCACGTGGACCTGGCCATCACATAGGCCCTGACTCCTCTAGGGTGACCAACTGTCCTAGTTTGCCCAGAATAGAAGGTTTCCAGAGATGCAGAAATTTCAGTGCTGAAACCACACCAGTCCCAAGCAAATCGGGACAGTTGATTGCCCTGCTACCAGACACATGCTCCAGGGCAAGTTGCTTAATGCTCTGAGGCTCAATTTCCTTGCATATAAAAATGGGCCTAATAATGTCTATCTTGCAGGAGAGCTATAGGGAATAGAAATAGTGCCTCATGCAGAGCAATCATCAGGATTATTATTAATATTATTAACTTCTCCCCCTCACTGCCTGGGCACCTCTTTTATAATAGCCAGTGTCCCAATTTACCAGAAGGGTCCACACAGCTTTATCAGGCCTTTATAAAGCAGCAAAAGTGAAGGACTTTCTCCCTAATGCATTGTTTTTCTATGCAGGGGTCAAGGAGACTCCCAGCCTCCAGGGTTCCCCACATCTCTGGGCCTGAGTGAGCCCTCAGTGTCCCTCCAGCATTGCTGAGGCCTTGAGTCAGTTATTAGCCTTCCCTCCAACCCCAAGACCACGTGGCTTTGTTCATTAAGGCTGTTGTTTGGCTCTACAGCTCTGAGACGACGCCCAGTATGACTTTGTCCACCCTCATCTTGATTGCATTCACAAGTACTTCCTAAAATTAATTACCAAGAAAAAAAAAGTCAGATACATGTTGGTGTCTCTTTGTTGCAAGAAAAAAATTCAGTATTCATTCCAAGTAAAATTACTTCATAACTCAATAATTTCATCCAGCCTCCCAGGCCCCCAGAAGGCACCAAAATACTTAGCATGTGGTTAAGTGCAGCACTCAGAGAAGGTGTGAATTTGCAAGAATGTGGAAGCTTCATTCAACTTTCTCAGTTTCATCGCAAATGACTGCCTTCCTCCTTTCTAGGCCCAGCCCTCCAGACGTCAGAACAAGAAACAGGCACATTGACTGCAAACCCGAGACCTTTGTGAAGACAGGGAGGGTACTAAAGGAAAAATGCCAAAGCCTTTTGTTTTCTTTTTTTATTATTATTATACTTCAAGTTCTGGGATACATGTGCAGAACGTGCAGGTTACATAGGTATACACCTGCCATAGTGGTTTGCTGCACCCATCAACCCATCATCTGCATCAGGCATTTGTCCTAATGCTATCCTTCCCCTAGCCCCACACCCCCCAACAGGCCCCAGTGTCTGATGTTCCCCTCTCTGTGTCCATGTGTTCTCATTATTCAGCTTCCACTTATGAGTGAGAACATGTGTTGTTGGTTTTCTGTTCCTGTGTTAGTTTGCTGAGAATCATGCTTTCCAGCTTCATCCATGTCCCTGCAAAGAACATGAATTCATCCTTTTTTATGACTACATAGTATTCCATGATGTATATGCACCACATTTTCTTTATCCAGTTAATCATTGATGGGCATTTGGGTCGGTTCCAAGCCTTAGATATTGTAAATAGTGCTTCAATAAACATATGTGTGCATGTGTCTTTATAGTAGAATGATTTATAATCTTTTGGGTATATATCCAGTAATGGAGTTGCTAGTTCACATGGTATTTCTGGTTCTAGATCCTTGAGAAATCGCCACAATATCTTCCATAATGGTTGAACTAATTTACACTCTCTCACTGTGGTTTTGACTTGCATTTCTCTAATGACCAGTGATGATGAGCTTTTTTTCATGTTTGTTGGCCACATAAATGTCTTCTTTTGAGAAGTGTCTGTTCACATCCTTCGCTCACTTTATGATGGGGTTGTTTGTTTTTTCTTGTAAATTTGTTTAAGTTCCTTGTAGATTCTGGATATTAGCCTTTTGTCAGATGGATAGGCTGCAAAATTTTTCTCCCATTCTGTAGGTTGCCTGTTCACTCCGATGCTAGTTTCTTTTGCTGTGCAGAAGTTCTTTAGTTTATTTAGAGCCTATTTGTCAATTTTGACTTTTGTTGCCATTGCTTTTGGTGTTTTAGTCATGAAGTCTTTGCCCATGCCTATGTTTTGGATGGTATTGCCTAGGGTTTCTACTGGGCTTTTTATGGTTTTAGGTCTTACCTTTAAATCTGTAATTGATCTTGAGTTAATTTTTGTATAAGATGTAAGGAAGGGGTCCAGTTTCAGTTTTCTGCATATGGCTAGCCAGTTTTCCCAATACAATTTATTAAATAGAGAATCCTTTCCCCATTGCTTGTTTTTGTCAGGTTAGTCAAAGATCTGATGTTTGTAGATGTGTGGCGTTATTTCTGAGGTGTCTGTTCTGTTCCTTTGGTCTATATATTTGTTTTAATACCAGTACTATGCTGTTTTGGTTACTGTAGCCTTGTAGTATAGTTTGAAGTCAGGTAGCATGATGCCTCCAGCTTTGTTCTTTTTCCTTAGGATTGTCTTGGCTATACGGGCTCTTTTTTGGTTCCAGATGAAATTTAAAGTAGTTTCTTCTTATTCTGTGAAGAAAGTCAATGGTAGTTTGATGGGGATAGCATTGAATCTATAATTTACTTTGGGCAGTAGGGCCATTTTCATGATATTGATTCTTCCTATCCATGAGCATAGAATGTTTTTCCATTTGTTTGTGTCCTCTCTTATTTCCTTGAGCAGTGGTTTGTAGTTCTCCTTGAAGAGATCCTTCACATCCCTTGTAAGCTGTATTCCTAGATATTTTATTGTGAATGAGAGTTCACTCATGATTTGGCTCTCTGTCTATTATTGGCATATAGGAATGCTTGTGGTTTTTGCACATTCGTTTTGTATCCCGAGACTTTGCTGAAATTGCTTATCAGCTTAGGAAGTTTTTAGGCTGAGACAATGGGGTTTTCTAAATATATAATCATGTCATCTGCAACCAGAGACAATTTGACTTCCTCTCTTCCTATTTGAATACCATTTATTCCTTTCTCTTACCTAATTGCCCTGGCCAGAACTTCCAATACTATGTCGAATAGCAGTGGTGAGAGAGGGCATCCTTGTCTTGTGCTGGTTTTCAGAGGGAATGTTTCGAGTTTTGCCTATTCAGAATGACATTGGCTGTGGGTTTGTCAAAATAGCTCTTATTATTTTGAGACACATTCTATTAATATCTAGTTTATTGAAAGTTTTTAACATTAAGGGATGCTGTATTTTATCAAAGGCCTTTTCTGCATCTATTGAGATAATCATGTGTCTTTTGTCATTGGTTCTGTTTATTGATTTGCGTATGTTCAACCAACCTTGCATCCTAGGGATGAAGCTAACTTGATGGATAAGCTTTTTGACTTGCAACTGGATTCGGTTTGCCAGTATTTTATTGAGGATTTTCACACCAATGTTCATCAGGGATATTGGCCTGAAGTCTTCTTTTTTTGTTGTGTCTCTGCCAGGTTTTGGTATCAGGATGATGCTGGCCTCATAAAATGAGTTGGAGAGGAGTCCCTCTTCTTTGATTGTTTGGCATAGTTTCAGAGGAAATGGTACCAGCTCCTCTTTGTATGTCTGGTAGAATTTGGCTGTGAATCCATCTGGTCCTGGGCTTTTTTTGGTTGGTAGGCTATTAATTACTGTCTCAATTTCAGAACTTGTTATTGGTCTATTCAGGGATTCTACTTCTTCCTGGTTTAGTCCTGGGAGGCTGTATGTGTCCAGGGATTTATCCATTTCTTTTAGGTTTTGTAGTTTATTTGCATAAAGCTGTTTACAGTATTCTCTGTTGGTAGTTTGTATTTCTGTGGGATTAGTGAGGATATCCCCTTTATCATTTTTTATTGTGTCTATTTTATTTTTCTCTCTTTTCTTCTTTATTAGCCTGGCTAGTCATCTATCTATTTTGTAAATTTTTTCAAAAAACCAGCTCCTGGATTCATTGATTTTTTGAAAGTATTTTTTTGTGTGTGTGTTTGTGTCTCTATCTCCTCCAGTTCTGCTCTGATCTTAGTTATTTCTTGTCTTCTAGTAGCTTTTAAATTTGTTTGCCCTCGCTTCTCTAGCTCTTGTAATTGTGATGTTAGGGTGTCAATTTTAGATCTTTCCTGTTTTCTTCTGTGGGCATTTAGAGCTATAAATTTCCCTCTAAACACTTGTTTAGCTGTGTCCCAGAGATTCTGGTACGTTGTGTCTTTGTTCTCATTGGTTTCCAAGAGCTTCCTGGTTTCTGCCCAGTAGTTACTCAGGAGCAGGTTGTTCAGTTTCCATATAGTTGTGCGGTTTTGAGTGAGTTTCTTAATTCTGAGTTCTTATTTGATAGCACTGTGGTCTGAGAGACTGTTTGCTATGATTTCCATGCTTCTGCATTTGCTGAGGAGTGTTTTACTTCCAATTATGTGGTCAATTTTAGAATAAGTGCAATGTGGTGCTGAGAAGAATGTATATGCTGTTGATTTGGGGTGGAGAGCTCTGTAGATGTCTACTAGGTCTGCTTGGTCCAGAGCTGAGCTCGAGTCCTGAATATCCTTGTTAATTTTTCTGTCTCATGGATTTATCTAATATTGAAAGTGGGGTGTTAAAGTCTCCCACTATTATTGTGTGGGAGTCTAAGTCTCTTTGCAGGTCTCTAAGAATTTGCTTTATAAATCTGGGTGCTCCTGTATTGGGTACATATATATTTAGGAAAGTTAGCTCTTCTTGTGGCATTGATCCCTTTACTATTATGTAATGCCCTTCTTTGTCTATTTTGATCTTTGTTGGTATAAAGTCTGTTTTATCAGAGACGAGAATTGCAAGTTCTGCTTTTTTTCTTTTTTTTCTTTTTTTGCTTTCCATTTGCTTGGTAAATATTCCTCTATCCCTTTATTTTGAGCCTTTGTGTGTCTAGAATTGCAAGCTCTGCTTTTTTTCTTTTCCTTTTTTTTTTCTTTCTTTCCATTTGCTTGGTAAATATTACTCTATCCCTTTATTTTGAGCCTTTGTGTGTCTCTGCATGTGAGATGGGTCTCCTGAATACAGCATACTGATGGGTCTTGACTCTATCCAATTTGCCAGTTTGTGTCTTTTAATTGGGACATTTAGCCTGTTCACATTTAAAGTTGTCGAGACCAGCTCAGTCGTGGAGACCATAACCCAGTGGCACTAGAGGAATTAAAGACACACACACAGAAATATAGCATATGGAGTGGGAAATCAGGGGACTCAGAGCCTTCAGAGCTGAGAGCCCTGAACAGAGATTTACCCACATATTTATTGACAGCAAGTCAGTGATAAGCATTGTTTCTATAGATTATAGATTAACTAAAAGTATTCCTTATGAGAAACAAAAGGATAGGCCGAAATAAAGGGATGGGCTCTGGCTAGTTATCTGCAGCAGGAACATGTCCTTAAGGCACAGATTGCTCATGCTATTGTTTGTGGCTTAGGAATGCCTTTAAGCAGCTCTGTCCTGGGTGGGCCAGGTGTTCCTTACCTTCATTCCGGTAAACCCAAAACCTTCAGTGTGGGTGTGATGGCCATCATGAACATGTCACAGTGCTGCAGAGATTTTCTTTATGGCCAGCTTTGGGGCCAGTTTATGGCCAGATTTGGGGGCCTATTCCCAGCAAAAATTAATATTGTTTTGTGTGACTTTGATCCTGTCATTATGATGTTAGCTGGTTATTTTGCCTGTTAGTTGATGGAGTTTCTTCATAGTGTCGATGGTCTTTACAATTTGGTATGTTTTTGCAGTGGCTGGTACTGGTTTTTCCTTTTCATACTTAGTGCTTCCTTCAGGAGCTCTTGTAAGGCAGGCCTGCTGGTGACAACATCCTTCAGCATTTGCTTCTCTGTAAAGGGTTTTATTTCTGTTTCACTTATGAAGCTTAGATTGGCTGGATATGAAATTCTGGGTTGAAAATTGTTTTCTTTTTTTATTTTTATTATTATTTTTTATTATACTTTAAGTTTTAGGGTACATGCACACAACGTGCAGGTTTGTCACATATGTATACATGTGCCATGTTGGTGTGCTGCACCCATTAACTCGTTATTTACATTAGGTATATCTCCTAATGCTATCCCTTCCCCCTCCCCCCACCCCACAACATGCCCCAGTGTGTGATGTTCCCCTTCCTGTGTCCAAGTGATCTCATTGTTCAATTCCCACCCATGAGTGAGAACATGTGGTGCTTGATTTTCTGTTCTTGTGATAGTTTGCTGAGAATGATGGTTTCCAACTGCATCCATGTCCCTACAAAGGACATGAACACATCCTTTTTTATGGCTACATAGTATTCTATGGTGTATATGTGCCACATTTTCTTAATCCAGTCTGTCATTGATGGACATTTGGGTTGATTCCAAGTCTTTGCTATTGTGAATAGTGCTGCAATAAACATACGTGTGCATGTGTCTTTATAGCAGCATGATTTATAATCCTTTGGGTATATACCCTGTAATGGGATGGCTGGGTCAAATGGTATTTCTAGTTCTAGATCCTTGAGGAATCGCCACACTGTTTTCCACAATGGTTGAACTAGTTTACAGTCCCACCAACAGTGTAAAAGTGTTCCTATCTCCATATCCTCTCCAGCACCTGTTGTTTCCTGACTTTTTAATGATCGCCATTCTAACTGGTGTGAGATAGTATCTCATTGTGGTTTTGATTTGCATTTCTCTGATGGTGAGTAATAATGAGCATTTTTTCATGTGTCTGTTGGCTGCATAAATGTCTTCTTTTGAGAAGTGTCTGTTCGTATCCTTCGCCCACTCTTTGATGGGGTTGTTTGTTTTTTTCTTGTAAGCTTGTTTGAGTTATTTGTAGGTTCTAGATATTAGCCCTTTGTCAGATGAGTAGATTGCAAAAATTTTCTCCCATTCTGTAGGTTGCCTGTTCACTCTGATGGTAGTTTCTTTGGCTGTGCAGAAGCTCTTTAGTTTAATTATATCCCATGTGTCAATTTTGGCTTTTGTTGCATTGCTTTTGGTGTTTTAGACATGAAGTCCTTGCCCATGCCTATGTCCTGAATGGTATTGCCTAGGTTTTCTTCTAGGGTTTTTATGGTTTTAGGTCTAACATTTACATCTCTAATCCATCTTGAATTAATTTTTGTATAAGGTGTAAGGAAGGGATCCAGTTTCAGCTTTCTACATATGGCTAGCCAGTTTTCCCAGCACCATTTATTAAATAGGAAATCCTTTCCCCATTTCTTGTTTTTGTCAGGTTTGTCAAAGATCAGATGGTTGTAGATGTGTGGTATTATTTCTGAGGGCTCTGTTCTGTTCCATTGGTCTGTATCTCTGTTTTGGTACCAGTACCATGCTGTTTTGGTTATTGTAGCCTTGTAGTATAATTTGAAGTCAGGTAGTGTGATGCCTCCAGCTTTGTCCTTTTGGCTTAGGATTATCTTGGCAATGCAGGGTCTTTTTTGGTTCCATATGAACTTTAAAGTAGTTTTTCCAATTCTGTGAAGAAAGTCATCAGTAGCTTAATGGGGACGACATTGAATCTATAAATTACCTTGGGCAGTATGGCCATTTTCATGATATTGATCCTTCCTATCCATGAGCATGGTATGTTCTTCCATTTGTTTGTGTCCTCTTGTATTTCATTGAGCAGTGGTTTGTAGTTCTCCTTGAAGAGGTTCTTTACATCCCTTGTAAGTTGGATTCCTAGGTATTTTATTCTCTCTGAAGCAATTGTGAATGGGAATTCACTCATGATTTGGCTGTCTGTTTGTCTGTTATTGGTGTATAAGAATGCTTGTGATTTTTGCACATTGATTTTGTATCCTGAGACTTTGCTGAAGTTGCTTATCAGGTTAAGGAGATTTTGGGCTGAGATGATGGGGTTTTCTAAATATACAATCATGTCATTTGCAAACAGGGACAATTTGACTTCCTCTTTTCCTAATTGAATACCCTTTATTTCTTTTTCCTGCCTTATTGCCCTGGCCAGAACTTCTAACACTATGCTGAATAGGAGTGGTGAGAGAGGCCATCCCTGTCTTGTACCAGTTTTCAAGGGGAATGCTTCCAGTTTTTGCCCATTCAGTATGATATTGGCTGTGGGTTTGCCATAAATAGCTCTTATTATTTTGAGATACATTCCATCAATACCAAATTTTTTGAGAGTTTTTAGCATGAAGGGCTGTTGAATTTTGTCAAAGGTCTTTTCTGCATCTATTGAGAGAATCATGTGATTTTTGTCTTTGGTTCTGTTTATATGCTGGATTGTGTTTATTGATTTGCATATGTTGAATCAGCCTTGCATCCCAGGGATGAAGCCCACTTGATCATGGTGGCTAAGCTTTTTGATGTGCTGCTGGATTCAGTTTGCCAGTATTTTATTGAGGATTTTTGCATCGATGTTCATCAGGGATATTGGTCTAAAATTCTCTTTTTTTGTTGTGTCTCTGCCAGGCTTTGGTATCAGGATGACAGAAAATTGTTTTCTTTAAGAATGTTGAATATTCACCCCCACTCTCTTCTGGCTTGTAAGGTTTCTGCAGAGAGATCCGCTGTTAATGTATGGGCTTCCCTTTGTGGATAACTCGACCTTTCTCTCTGGCTGCCCTTAACATTTTTTTCCTTCATTTCAATCTTGGTGAATCTGATGATTATGTGTCTTGGGGTTGCTCTTCTTGAGGAGTATCTTGGAGAGCTCCAGCTGGCATCTGGTAGGTGCCCCTCTGGATGAAGCTTCCAGAGGAAGTAACAGGCCACAATCTTTGCTGTTCTGCAGCCTCCACTGGTGATACCCAGGAAAGCAGGGTCTAGAGTGGAAGACTTGTAGCAGAGAGGCCTGACTGTTAGAGAGAAAACTAACAAACAGAATGGAATAGCATCAACATCAACAAAAAGGATATCCACACGAAAACCCCATTTGAAGGTCACCAACATCAAAGACCAAAGGTAGATAAACCCATGAAAATGATGAAAAACCAGTGCAAAGAGGCTGAAAATTCCAAAAACCAGATACCTTTTCTTCTGCAAAGGATTACAACTTCTTGCAAGCAAGGGAACAAAACTGGATGGAGAATGAGTTTGATGAATTAACAGAAGTAGGCTTCAGAAGGTGGATAATAACAAACTCCTCTGAGCTAAAGGAGCATGTTTTAACCCAATGCGAGGAAGCTAAGAACCTTGAAAAAACATTAGCGGAATTGCTAACTAGAATAAGAAGTTTAGAGAAGAACATAAATGACCTGATGGAGCTGAAAAACACAGCATGAGAACTTCATGAAGAATTCACAGGTATCAATAATTGAATCAATCAAGCAGAAGAAAGGATATCAGATATTGAAAATCAATGAAATTAAGTGTGAAGACAAGATTAGAGAAAAAAGAATGAAAAATAATGAACAAAGACTCCAAGAAATATGGAACTACATGAAAATACCAAACCTACATTTTATTGGTGTACCTGAAAGTGGCTGGGAGAATGGAACCAAGTTGGAAAACACTCTTCAGTATATTATCCAGGAGAACTTCCCCAACCCAGACTTTCATTCTCTTAAAGAAGGAAACACACAGATATTGACCCTGTGAGAAGGTGATAAGCTTATCCTGGAGGTAAACCTGTGCTCTGGTTCCTCTCCTGAGGAAAATTTTAGAAAAGGTACTATAGATGGGGGCCACGATTGATTTACGCCTGCCAAGACCCCAGCCATGGAGCTGGGCTGGAGTCAGCCTCCGTTGAAACCCATGGCTACAAGGAGAAAGGTTGATGCTGAAACAAACTCTGGGTTCACTTGGAATGGAGGAAGTTGGGACATAGCTAATAGTAATAATAAGTGAGTTCTTTGGAGCTGGTCACATGCCAGGCACTGTTGTAAGTGTCACCCTCATAGCAACCGAGTTGGCACAGCAGGCACCATCAGCACCTGGCCATGCCCCTCTGCTTACCCTAGAGTTCCCAAACATAGCCTTGACTTCCTGCATCTCTGTGGCTGAGGGTATTCTCTGGTCATAGGGGCGTGCTTGGTCCACACACGAGGTAGGTGGGGCGTTCTGAGGCACTAACATCCTAAGAGCAGCCCACAGATAATGGATAAACACCCAGGTTCCTCACCCCACAGTGGAGCAGCTCTGAGGTGTGTTCCATGTACTCCTGCAGAGGCTCCTGGGGGATCAAGCCTGGCTGCCCTTGGTGAAGACCTGCCCATCTTCCCACTTGAATAAATTTACCTCCCTTCCTGTCTCACTTCTCGGTCCTGACCCTGACTCCTGGGTCATCACCAAATAAATTACTTTAATCGAATCTATGTATTGAGATCTGCTTTGGGGGAATGCAATCTAATTATTGGCCACACTATTATTGTCCCTCTTTGATGGATGGGGTAGCCAGGTTTGGGGGTGTATTAGTCTGTTTTCACAGTGCTACAAAGAACTGCCCGAGACTGGGTAATTTATAAAGGAAAGAGGTTTAATTGACTCACAGTTCCACATGGCTGGGGAGGCCACAGAAAACTTACAATCATGGCAGAAGGCTAAGGGGAAGCAAGGCACCTTCTTCACAAGGCAGCAGTAGAGAGAAAAGCGAAAGGGGAACTTCCAAACACTTATAAAACCATCAGATCTTGTGAGAACTCACTCACTCTCAGGAGAACAGCATGGGAGAAACGGCCCCCGTGATCCAATTACCCCCATCCCACTCGGAATGTCAAGTGATTTCTCTGAGGCTACACAGCTAGGAAGTGGCAAAACCAGGAAGGAACTGGAGCTCATGTCCGCATCTACATCATGATTGGCCCGAGACTCTAGCACCCTCAACCCCCAAGCTTTCTACGTGGTATTGGTGTGACAGCTCACTGCTGGAGAAACCAATCCTGGAGGAAATTCTGCCATGAACAGTGATGAATGACTTTCATAAACATGAATCAGTTTCTGAGAAGGTGTCCTTTTGCCTAGGGTCCTACTTCAGATGGCCAAGTCAGAAGGACATAACCCCATTGCCTAGAAATCCAGGCCAGGTCAGATTCCATAGCATGCTTCAAAATGTGAGAGCCCCAGTCTGCTGGCGTGGTCTCAGAGATGGAGGGAGCCGCAGCCTCTGAGTAGATCCCAACCTAGCATTCCATGGCCATATCGTTTGGAAAGAAGCTTTCACCAAACCTGATGGGAACCTCTCCTCCAGGGCTGCTAGGACAGGAAATGGGGTATGCAAGATCGGAAGGTGGAAGCTGGCCACATCCCCCAAATGAGCAGATCCAAGACACTTATTTATACATCAGGAAAACCAGGGTCCAGAGATGGTGAGTGACTCAAACAAGGTCCATCCCTTCATGAACTAGAGGAAGCCACGGCTCAGATCCACAAGTCCCAGCTCTCTGCCCACTTCCTTTTCCTCTTCACCATTTTACATTTAATAGGAAATTTGTTATTTCTCATGTTTGAGCCCGTTTTGTCTCCACAGCCCTCATCTTCCCTATGAGCACGATAGAGAAAAATTATTCTCTGTTTCCTAGGAGAGAAATCCAAGGCTTGGAGCCACTTGGATGGTCACTCAGGGCCATCAGCATTTACCAGCCAGGAAGAGGCTGGGACATTCAGGAGACAATGGAGAGAAGGAAATAGAAGCAAGAGGGCTGGGGCTCCCAGCAGTATCATTACAGGGTCCCAAGGCGCAGCAGTCTTTCGGGGAGAAAAATCTGTCAGACTTGGACAAATCAGCTGCACAGTGTTAATCTTCCAGAGGCTGAACTCTCTCCCCATTTCCAGGAATCTAATCTTTGGATAACTTTTAAAAAATGAATCCTGAATAATTTTAGATGTTTGTAAGGATCTGGATATATCACCACCTCTCCCCACATCCCCTACCCACCTCACTTCCATACCTCCCTGCAGATGTACATGCAGTAGGGGACTCAAAACAGAAAGCTGTCAAAGGATTTCATTAACTGAAATATGATGGTAACTTTCTCAGGTCTTTCCAGGCATGATGGCTCACACTTGTAATCCCAGAACTTTGGGAGGCCCAGGCAGTTGGATCACCTGAGGTCAGGAGTTTGAGACCAGCCTAGGCAACATAATGAAACCCCATCTCTACTAAAAATACAAAATTAGCTGGGCGTGGTGGTGAGTGCCTGTATTCCCAGCTGTCTGGGAGGCTGAGGCAGGAGAATCGCCCGAACTCAGAACACGGAGGCTGCAGTGAGCTGAAATCCCGCCATTGCACTCCAGCCTGGGCAACAAGAGCAAAACTCCATCTCAAAACAAAACAAAAACAAAAACAAAAACAAAAAAACACTTTCTCAGGTCTCTTCCCAATTCCATCTCTCTCTCCTACCGTGAGACTACAGGGTAATTGGAGCATTCATAAAGCTCCTGAGTGTACCCAAGGAGACCATGGTCAATGTTCTTGATAGTTTGAGGTTTTCAGCCGGCAACTGAGCAGGTTGGCTTTGGGTCTTCTCAGAGTCCTGGGGTCCTCAAATAGAAAACAAGGCCTGACAAGGTCTGGGACAAAGATTAGGGGTGTGGAAGAACATGGAAGCTTTGCTCTCCTAATTGCCAAGCCAGTGTTTTCCCCACCTCCTGTTAGTCCTTCATTTAGTCTTTCAAAAAGTGTGGGAGATTGCCCCCACGAGCCTACCCCAGTGGCTGTCTACTGTGCAGGAGCTCCTACATGGGAGGAAATTGGAGGTGAGCACAGAGCAATGGGGTGGGCCATTGTGGGATGTGGATGTCTACCTCTCCATGTGGCACAGGGGAAGACACAGCTGAGTCCACCTGGGTGGGAAGGTGAGATTAGGAAGGCTTCACAGAGGAGGCGATTTGAACTGAGGACTGTCACTTACCTGTGTGGATGGAAGACCACAATCTCATCCTGCCATCTCCTGCCACAAGAAAAAGTGCCAGGTGAAGAAGATGGGGAAAGGTATTCAAGGCTAGGGGAATGTGAGGGTGATCTGGCTGTGACATCTGTCACCCCACTGATGGCCAAAGTTGATTCGGCTGATCTGGCTGGCTAGGCAGGTGTCCCTTCCTCCCTTACCACTCCATGTGCGTCCCTCCCAAAGCTGCACTTACGACCATCTCCGACAGAGGAGGACTGGTCTTCAGCCAAGGGTATATAAGTAGCTGTGCACCCCTGCTAGGGCCTCCAAAGAAGCTCTCAAGGTGTTGAAGGCTGAGGGAACCTAGTGAGCAAAGACACAGAGGCACATGCTTGGTGGGGCCTAGAATGTCCTAGAGTGCTAGAAACTGGAATATTCTAGGACTCTAGAGCTTAGAATATTAAGAAAATCTTGGTGAGGGAGGAGACAGAGAGGATGGGAAGAAGCAGGTGGGCCCTCAGGAGAACATGGATGCCCGCCAACTGTGGCTGGTGTGAATGTGTGAATGGGGTGACAGACGGGGAGGGGTGGGGAGGAAAAAGGGACACAGGAGAGACTGAGGCACCCAGGATGGCTAAGGTGTGTAGGGCAGCTGTTACGTGCCAGCACTGTTTTGGGTATTCTCTATATACACTCTCACCCAGTCCTCCCAGGATCCCCCAATATCCCCTTTAATAGATGGGGACCCTGGGGCATGGAGAAGATCATGAATGTACCCAGGATGCCATGGCTCAGAGCTGACAACTGAACTAAAGAGGGGCCAGATGCCCTGCAGGCTGTCACCTCAGGCCCATCCTGCCCTTCATCTCTGCCCAGCTTTGACCCTGCCCAGAATGAACATGCTCCTCACTTGCTTCCCAAACTCCTATCAACATCTGACAACAACAGCAAGAGGGCCCAGAGGATCTGCTGCATGCTGCGGGCATCGCCAAGTTCTTAATGTTACCCAGCTGTGCAGAGAGGTTGGCCAGCAGCCTAGCCTGGGCAACCGGCGGCGCCATGATTCACATGGGCTGAACAGTACCGAGTGAGTCACTGGCATCCCACAGCCAAGCCAGCCACTGGACTGTGAGCTGCATGTGGGCATGGAGTGTGCTCCCTGGATGCCTGGCCTGCAGTGAGTTCTTGGTGCTACTGCTGCTGGGCTCCCTCAGCCTCTTCTATTGCATCCGCTTGCTTTGACCACTGGACCCTTCTGCCCTCTGAGAGCTTCCCACTCTGAGTGCGCTTGGTGTGTTCTCTCTGGACAGCTGAGTGGCAAGTGGCAGGCACAACTGTGTCCAGGAACTCAAGGTTGCTTCCAAGGAAATAAAGTCAGGCAAAGCCACCCAGGAAGTTGGATCCTCAAGATAATTGATTTACCCAGAATTCTGGGACGCCAGGGCCCAGCTAATGAAACCATCCTCTTTAGTAAGATGGGCTCCAAGGTAACCAGGCAAAGGAAACTGAGCCCCCACCTCCCTACCCCCACACATCTGACAGCCTGTCCTTTACCGCACTAGCCTGCTGGCCCCTGGGATGTTTTGCACATCACTTAAAGTGGGGCTCCAGTAGCCTTTCCCTGGGTTCCCATCTGCACAGGGAGACAGGCAGAGATGCACGGGGGAGAAAAGAGGAAAAAAATCCCAGTCCAGGCACTAAAACAAGATGGCCCCTGTTCAGCCACAAAGAGCCACTCGGCAGATCCATGCTCCAGGGCATGGACCTATCATGGCCCAGCCCTCAGCCCCTGGCTCTGCAGCCTGCTGGGCTCAGAGGACTAGGGAAGTCTGAGGAGGGCCTGGGAACTGAGAGCCCAAGAATAGCTGAGAATGGTGAAGCTGGCACTTGCACTGAGTATCACAAGGTAATAGGAGTTTGCTTTTGTGGGGGTGGGGGCGAGGTTGTGAGGGGGGCATATGCAGAGGCTGGTGGGTAGGCAGCAGCGATCATTCTGTTGTGCAGGTAAGGACAGAGGGCATCTAGACTCTGGGACAGGGTGGAAGCTCAGTGGCCTTAGGCACAGGGTGATAGCGTGCACAGTCTCAATAGCAAGGCATGAAGGTCTTCTACAGCATGGGCCACCAGGCAGGAAGAAGCCCAACTAGGCAGGCCAAGGAGTGGGAGGTGTGATATGGCTGCAGACCCAGGTCCCAGGGAGTACCTAGAGAAAGCCCTTTGTGCAATCCCAGCCCTCTCCCTTCTTGTCTGCTAGCAGCCCCCGTCTGTCTGCTCACAGAGGCGTGTGTGAGATCTCCTGGCTGCCTGGTGCCTCATCTCTTAGACCACAGTCCTGGGCCCAAGGGCGAGCTCGTACCCCAGGTGAGCTAAACTCATCCTTCCAAAGGATTTTCCAAGGGAGAGTAGGAGACAAAAGACCTTTTCCTCTTGAGTCAGACATGGCTCCAGGGGCATGTCTCCCCAGTTAACTGTAGCAGAAGAAAACTAAGCCACAGTGTGCAAAGAGAAGCAGGTACCCTTGTGGAGAAAATGTCACTCTGTGTTTCTGGCTGTGCTAGCCCTTCTGCAATGTCCACTTCATGCTCCTTTTCCATCTTTGAGGACTTGAGCCAATAGATGTTCCTCTTGGACTTAAGCTGGTTACATTTGGCTTCTGGCATCTGCAACCGAAGGCACGCAACAACCCACTGAGATCCCGCCCTTGAAGGATGTGACATTGTTGTCCTCCCCAGGCCACTCCCAGGGTCTGGTACCATGTTTGTTGCTTGTTTTTCTGCCTCCTCTAACCCCTAGATTATAAACCTAGAAGGCCAAAGCCTTACCCATTGGGGGCCTAGGGGTAGTGTTTCTTGCATTATTAACTAACCTAGGTTTTATGGCCCATGTTAACCCAGTCCAGCAGGGAGCATGGGGTCAGGGGTTACAGAAGGTAGCAGCCCCCAGAATCAATGAAGGTGGCAGCATCATAGCTCAGTTTGGAGTGGCCAAGGGGTGGGACTGACAGCTCAGAATGGGGACAGCACCTGTGGGGACAGGTAAAGACAAGAGAGATGAGGGGCAGACATCCACCCCACGGGAGGCAAACAATGTATTGGCATTTATTTATTCATTTAACAAATACTTTGGAGCACCTACGATATGCCAGACACTGTTCCATGCACAAAGGATACAGCACTGAACCTAACAGGTTCAGTCCCCACCCCTGTAAAGTTTGCATCATGTAGAGGGGAAGTGATGTGGTTTGGCTGTGTGTTCCCACCCAAATCTCACCTTGAATTGTAATAATCCCCACATGTCAGAGGTGGGACCAGGTAGAGATAATTGAATCATGGAAGCAAATTTGGCCATGTTGTTCTCATGATAGCAAGTGAGCTCTCACAAGATCTGATGGTTTTATAAGGGGCTTCCCCCTTTGCTCGGCACTCATTCTCTCTCCTCCTGTGCTGTAAAGAAGTACCTTCCAACATGATTGTAAGTTTCCTGAGGCCTCCCGAGCCATGTGGAACTGTGAGTCAATTAAACCTTTTTTATTTATAAACTACTCAGTTTTGGGCAGTTCTTTATAGCAGCATGAGAATGGACTAACACAGTATATTGGTACCAGGAGTGGGATGCTGCTATGAAGATACCTGAAAATGTGGAAGTGACTTTGGAACTGGGTAACAGACAGAGGTTAGAACAGTTTGGAGAGCTCAGAAGAAGAAAGGAAGATAAGGGAAAGTTTGAAACTTCCTACGGACTTGTTGAATGGCTTTGACCAAAATGCTGATAGTGATATGGACAATAAAGTCCAAGCTGAGGTGGTCTCATATGGAGGTGAGGAACTTGTTGGGAACTTCTTAGATGCAAAGGTGACTCTTGTTACGCTTTAACAAAGAGATTGGTGGCATTTTGCTCCTGCCCTAGAGATCTGTGGAAGTTTAAACTTGAGACACATGATTTAGGGTATCTGGCAGAAGAAAGTCTAAGTGGCAAAGTGTTCAAAAGGAAGCAGACCATAAAAGTGGAAAATTTGCAGCCTGATGATGCAATAGAAAAGAAAACTCCATTTTCTGTGCAGAAATTCAAGCCTGCTGCAGAATTTTGCATAAGTAACAAAGAGCTGAATGTTAATCACCAAAACAATAGGGAAAACGTCTCCAGGCCATGGCAGACCTTCATGGCAGCCCCTCACATCACAGGCCCAGAGGCTTAGGAGGAAAAAACGGTTTCATGAACCGGGCCCAGGGACCCTTTCTGTGTGCAGCCTAGGGACTTGGTGCCCTGTCTCCCTGCAGCTCCAGCCATGGCTAAAAGAGGCCATGGTACAGCTCAGGCCATGGCTTCAGAGGGTGCAAGCCCCAAGTCTTGGCAGCTTCCATGTGGTGTTGAGCCTACAGGTGCACAGAAGTCAAGAACTGAAGTTTGAGAACCTCTGCCTAGATTTCAGAGGATGTATGGAAATGCCTCTATGTCCAGAGAGAAGTCTGCTGCAGAATTGGGGCTCTCATAAAGAACCTCTGCTAGGGTAGTGTGGAAGGGAAATGTGGGGTTGGAGCCCCCACACAGAGTCCCTACTAAGGCACTGCCTAGTGGAGCTGTGAGAAGAGGACCACCATCCTCCAGACCCCAGAATGGTAGATTCACTGATAGTTTGCACGATGTGCCTGGAAAAGCCACAGGCACTCAATGCCAGCTTGTGAAAGCAGCCAGAAAGGAGGGCTGTACCTTGCAAAGTCACAGGGGCAGAACTGCCCAAGGTCTTGGGAACCCACCTTTTGCATCAGCGTGACCTAGATATAAGACATGGAATCAAAGGAGATAATTTTGGAACTTTAAGGTTTAATGATTTCCCTATTGGATTTTACACTTGCATGGGGCCTGTAGCCCCTTTTTGGCCAATTTCTCCCATTTGGAATGGATGTATTTACCCAATGCCTGTACCCCATTGTACCTAGGAAGTAACTAATTTGCTTTTGAATTTACAGGCTCACAGGTGGAAGGGACTTGTCTCAGATGAGACTTTGGACTTGCACTTTTAGGTTATTGTTGGAATGAGTTAAGACTTTGGGGGACTGTTGGAAGGACATGATTGTGCTTTGAAATGTGAGGACATGAGATTTGGGAGGGGCCAGGGGTGGAATAATATGGTTTGGCTCTGTGCCCCACTCAAATCTCACCTTGAATTAAATAATCCTCATGTGTCAAGGGTGGGACCAGGTGGAGATGACTGAATCATGGGAGTGTTTTTTCCCAGATCTCATGAGAACTCACTCACTATCATGAGAAGAGGGAGACACAATGAAAACCAAGTAAGTCAATGTATCATGTTGCAAATGATGACAAAGGCTTTGAAGACAAATGGAGCTGTGCAGGAGGTGGGTTTTAGATAGTGGCTGAGGGCAGATCTGACTCTCCAGGAACTCCACTCTATGATACAGAATGAGCACTCTTCTTCTGCCCTCACTCTGTGGGAGTGGGCTCAAAAGATTTTAGCCCCTGTTCCTCCTTGGAAATGAGGAAGACATGGTTTTTGGAGCTGAAAGTAGTGAGTTCAAGCCTTGGACAAGAAATGCAGGAAGGAGATCCCTGAATGAAGTTGCAGGGGCAGGTGCTGCCAGAACAGGACAGACCCTGCCACTCCAGGCAGCAGAGTCTGGATTGGAGCTGGGATCTCCGCTGCCTCAGTTGAGAATATAGGCCACAGATGGGCAGGAGTGAGGGCTGGTGGCATCAGACAGCACTAAAGTGTAAGCCCAGCTTCTCTAAAAGCTTGGGTGTGGCCTGCTCTGCCCCATCATTCAGTGACCTGACCTGGGACTACCATGCAGCCAATCTAGGGAAATCCAAAGCTAAATTGGTGACCCCTCCTCACAACCAGTCAGACCCAGTTCCACAGTTCTGCAGTGAACTCCTGACAAGACGACCTACATACAGGATCAAATCCCAGCTCAGCCCCAGTGCTGCCACCTGCCCCCTGACCCAGCAGCCCCCTTTGAAGCCCTCCTCCTTCATCTGGTGGGGCCATCCCAGAGGTCACAGGACACTGTCTGTGGGGGTACTGTGAGGTATGAAACAACAGGACAAACGGGAGGGATCATTGTAAAACCCGGAGCCCAGCCACCTGCAGATCCACCCGCATGTTGGCGGCTTCCTCCTCCAGCTGCGCGCCTGGGAGATGCTGACCCTGAGATGAAACCCAGTTCTCTGACATGAACTCAGAGAAGGGTGGGCTCTGCAGGGGTCTGTGTCCTCATGGCACAGGCTGAAGAGTCCCAGATCCAGTGGGGATTGGGGTGAATCACTGCAGTAGGCAAAGCCCCCATGAGACAGCAAAATGCGCCTTGAAGGAACACTCAACTGGGGCTGCAGGGTAGAGGACTTGAGTGCCAGTCCGGGTGCTGCTGACCCTGGCGGAGTCACTCCTCCTCCCTGGCTCTGCTTTTCTACCTTCCCTCCAAGAACATAACAAACTCTGGGGCCCAGGCAGGAGTCATCAATGGACAAAGAGGGGTAGGGTTTGAGAGGACAGAGAGTGGGGTTGGCGAACAAGCAGCCCTAAACAGGGCGGTGGTTCAGCTTCAGCCTCCCTCTGCCAGATGAAACACAGGTCCAGTGATAACAAATCTTCCCTCTCCCTCAAAAGGAGCCAGAAATACAGATTTTTATGTGATGGCTCCAACTTCTAAGTGTTGGCAATGAAGACTGTTTTTTATAGAAAATGCCATATGGTTCAAAGCAGGTGTATCATTGGGATCTAATCCATAGGCTGCAGCACTGAGGGTCCCCTGCACCCTGCCTTCCAGGTGGGGTCAGCCAGTGAGGGCACTCACAGGTGTTGGGGGAGGTGGGAGAGAAGAAGGAGAGAGGGAGGGGATTTGCTTTTCTGATGACCAAGTTGCAATCTTAAACACCTTCAGGGGCCAGACAAGTCCCAGAAGTGGCTGGCAGCAGGTCATCCCCTGGTCCCTGCCATAGTTCTTACTGACTGCCAATACCACTACTTCCTCCCTCATCATTTCAGACCCAAAGGAGGTGATGACTTCCTGCATTACGAGCACCGAGAGCCTCTACATCCCTTGCCAGCTTCCCTAACCCTGCCCACAGTTCTGTAAATGGTTCCTTCATTAAATTTTGCCTCTATGGGCCCTTTTGGGTGGGATTCCGCTTCCTACAAAACCTTGGCTACACACAATATTATTTTTTGGTTGTTGAAAACTCTTGCAGGTGGCCAGAGGAAGGAAGGGATCGTCTGGGTACAAATCCTGGCTTTACTCCCATTGTTGTGTTGCATCAGCTCTCTATGCCTTGGATTCCTCATTGCAACCTTAGAGAGCCAACAGACAGGGTCAGTCATGATAATCCCACAAGCCCCTAGCCAAGGGTGCTCAGCAAACTGGCTTGCCTGGGGCCTGAACTTAAATAACAGTAGCATTTGTAAAACAATGGCATTTTCTGGAAATGCATGGCCAGTGATCTTCAGACAGTGTGACTGCCTGTTCCTGAACAAGGTCTTGATGCTCTGTGCCCCTTCTCCTGCTCACTCTGCACCGCCCATCCTGGAGACCCCTTCCATTTGATGGGCAGGCTGGAGGGGCTGAGAGGCAAGAGCAGGGAGAGAATAGCATTAGTTTTCCTCATTCCCAGAGTCAAATCCCAGCATAGCCACCCTCTAGTGTGAAAAGTCCTTTCCCTCTCTGGGCTATTTCCACATCCACATAAGAGGAGTTTGCTCTGGAGCCTCCACGGTTCCCAGCAGCTTCCCCATTCTAGGGTCCATGGTGGATTCTACCTCTGCAGACAAACCAAAGTTCTGCACATTATCTATGACACTTTATCTTAATGAAGCATAAAAATCATGAAATTTCAAGCTAAGCTTTCCTCAATTGTGTGGTAGAAGAAATGTTTAAATCTCTCTTTTTTTGGCTGACTCTTTGCAAGGCAAGTGTTTCCAAATGTTTGGCCCAGTCCCTTTCCCTCCTCCTTCCCCAGGGCCTGTCCTCAGGAGGAAGGCTCCAAAGATGAGGGGGGAGGGCCAGACCCAGGCCAATCAGGGGGTGGCACTGCTGACCGCAGATGACCCATTGGCTGGGTCTACCCCACACCTGGATGACTGACCGCTATTCTGGACTTACTTTGGGCCAGATGTGTTTGGCAGCCACCCACAGTCAATTGGGGGATTGCGTTTGAAAAACTAGAGAGCAGCAAACAAAGGCAAGGGTGAGAAGGGTGAGGCCTTCTGGTTAGAAAATACTGAAATTCCTCCTGGTTGCCATCCAGTCAAAAGAACAGGCTGTTCCATGGGTTCCTGGGGACTACTGGGGAGTGAGAAAGTTGATATCTGAATGGACATGGCTTGGCTGCCATTTTGTAAGATTAGGAAAACCATTCAGTTCTTACTTTCCCTGGGTCTGTCACCTGGAGGAGCAGAATCCAACAGGGATGGTGCAGGGAAAGATCCCAGCTTTGGAATCAGACTGATGGGGAGTTAGAACCCGAGTTTGCTACTTACTACTTGGGTAATTTGGGCAAGTTACTCAGTCCTCTTGGCCCCACTGAAAATGGAGATAGTAAGGGTTAACTCACAGGGTTGGAGAGAGTATTAATGCAGACTGGTGTGGATGACTGTACAAATGGACAGGTGAACACCTCACTGGCAACAAAAAATAGAACTACAGGGACCACCATGCAGCAGTGTTACATGCTCAGTTGAGAAGAAAACAAAGTACTGAATGGAGAAGTTAGAGACTACCCATTCTCCTAACTAATCTCAATTTTATCCCACCTAACCCCCCTTCAAAAAGAGGTTATGGTTTTTCATTCTGGTGTGATAAATTCAGGGCTAAGAACAGCAGAAACAGAATTGTTAGGATATATAGAAAGATATAAGAGGGGGTTTATGATGGGAATTGGCTCTGGAACTTATACTACCAGGAAGCTGACCATGTAACTTCCTGTAAGTTTTGGAGTCCAAAGGCCAGAGAACAAAGAGGTCCAATGTCCAAGGGCAGGAGAAGATGGATGTAGAAGAGAGTGCAAATTCATTCTTCCTCCACTTTTTTGTTCTACCTGGGCCTCAACTGAGCTGCTTTAAGAAACCACCCACTGTGGTTACTGGGCGGACGTTGTTGAGGATGTTTCTCACTGCTTCACAGTGTCATCCTCCCATGTGTCATCCAGGAAGACTTGTGGGATAAGGTTCAGCTCTATTTCATTTACCTATTAACTTATTTTGAGACAGGTCTCACTCTGTCATCCAGGCTAGAGAGCAGTGGCACAGTCTTAGCTTACTGCAACCTTCACCTCACTGGCTCAAGTGATGCTCTCACCTTAGCCTCCCAAGTAGCTAGGGTCACAGGTAAACGCCACCATGCCCAGCTATTTGTGTGTGTGTATGTAGAGATGGGGTCTCACTATGGTGCCCAGGCTGGTCTCAAATTCCTGGGCTTATGCAATCCTCCTACCTCAGTCTCCCAAAGTGTTGAGATTATAGGCATGAGCTACTGTGCCCAGCCAGGTTCAGCTTTAGTACCAGAAATCATCTTGCTACTCTTAGCAACATATGGGCTTCTGAGCAACCGGTTTAGTGCTACTTTGGAGACACAATCACGTGCCTGATCACATGGCTCTCAGCACTGGCTGCTGGAGAGGTCAGCACAAAATCTATGACCCACCTCTACCAAGTCTCCTGACCTCATTGTCAAAATTTCACACCCCAATTTCACTCTGGCTTGCCTTTGGTTTTCCTCACCCTCGTTGCGTCTTTGACCTGAATTTTTCTCTCCGCTTTGTTTTTAACCAAATTGGATTTTGAACGTGACAAGTCACTTTGGATCATCTGAGGATGAAGTTGCTGATGGGTTGTTAGATGATAAATAGACAGGGTGATGAAGAAATCAATATGGAATATGCCATGGGAAGATGGTACCTAGTGTGTGTTCAAACAAACATAGGTCTCTATCCACCTTAGTCTGTTCAGGCTGCTAAGCAAAGTACCTTAGAGCTGGCCTATAAATAGCAGACGTTCATTGTTCACGATTCTGGGGCCTGGCAGGCCGAGATCCAAGTGTGGGCATGGTTGGGTGCTGGCGAAGGCCCTCTTCTGGGTTGCACACACCAACTTCTCTGTGAATCCTCACATGGTGAAAAGAGAGCTCGCTGGCTCTCTGGTCTCTTCTTATAAAGGCACCAATCCCAATCCTGAAAGCACCAGCCTCAACACCTAATCACCTCCTAACACCATTACTTTGTGGGCTAGGGTTTCAACATATGAATTTGGGGGAGACACACACATTCAATTCTAACACTACCCTCTTCTCCTATGCAATATACGCCACACCAGTACTAGCAGATGAGGTCTAGAACTAGCTTTTCTTCCATGGGCCAGGGATCTGGTTTCCCTTCATGGGTGTTCTGCTCATGTCCACTGAATCACAGTGCCCTGTTGTTTTCACCGGGCATCATGCTGAGATGATGCAGTGTGGGTGTAGTGTTCGCTCTAACATTGTCCCAGTCCTGCCTCACTTTTCTCTATTGACATTCTGTCCATCATAAAGCATCCATGAGGCCAGGCACAGTGGCTCACATTCACAATCCCAACACTTTAGGAGGTCATGATGGGAGAAGTGCTAGAGGCCAGGAGTTCAAGATCAGCCTGGGCAACATAGTGAGACCTTGTCTCTACTAAAAAGTATTAAAATGTCTGGTTATGGTGGTGTTATGTTTGTAGTCCCAGCTACTCAGGAGGCTGGGATAGAAGATTGCTTGAGCCCAGGAGTTGGAGGTTGCAGTGAGCTATGATTATGCCAGGACACTCCAGCCTGGGTAACAGAGTGAGACCCTGTCTTTAAAAATAAATAAATAAAACATCCACAAACCTCTATCTGGCTGACGTCTGCTCATTGTTTGGGTTTACTCTTGGTACAGAGTGGGTGTTCCCAGGAGGAGATAACAGCCCACTAGAGGCAGAGCCTGACAGGGGCTATGAACCCCTCTTCTGTGGAATTCTGGGAGGAATGAGGTAGAATCAGCTCTGCAACTCTGGGAGGATCATCTAATCTCCCAGCCTGCCTCCTCATTTCCTGGCAGGGGTGGGGCAGGTTTCGGGGGGTAAGACATGCAAAGCTTGAGGCCTGCCTTCAGTAAGTATTTACTGAGCACCTAGTCTGTGTCAGGGCCCTCAGTGAGCAAGACAGGCCCAGTTCCTCCCCTCATACAGCTTGCCTCTAAGTAAGGGAAGCAGACATGGCATAAATATATAGCCTGGAAAAATGATTATGCTGAGGGCAAGGAAGAGAATTTAAGCGAACTGTTGAGACAGTGACTGTGGAGATGCTTGAATTTCAGAGGTGCAGGCTTCAAGAACAGACGTTTCTGGGAGGATAATCAGAAAGAACCTTCAAGACGTGGTCAGATTGTGGAAAGGGAGGTCCCTAGAGTGGAGGAATTCTGCAGCCAGGAAGGGAGGAAGGATTGCTGGCCTGGATATGAAAGTCTGTAGTCGTCTATCATCTGGAGGGGGAAAAACACGGTCACAAGCTGAGTTTGCAGAGTGGAAAACGTCCACGGCATACTGTAGTGATTTGCAGCTGCGCATAATAAAGCGGCCGGGAGACAGCTTCTTGGACATGCCACCTTGCTCTGCTCCAACCTGAGAACTTTGAGAAACCTGCCTACTGTGTGCGAAGTCCATCACCTCACCTGGTGCTGCCAAACAGCTGTCAGCTGGTAACGGAACCAAATGTTTTCACTGGTCAAAACATCCAGCCCGTTTCTCAAGTGGAGAGAGAAGCAAACCTTGATTTAAACCCAGAAAGGGGTGGGTGGATAGAAAGGCAGCTAAGCAGACCACATGGCGCTTTCACGTTTACAGAGAGAAGAATGAACTTAGGTGGCTAACTTTAAAAGCTTGGAAATATTCACATCGTAACCCTAAAACATGAGGTTATAGCTCAAGAACATCGTATCCCATAGTAGCCTGTATTTTCCTCTGAGTGAAGGAAGAAGGACGTGTTTGAGACCGAGTGATAGTGCTTAAGTGAACACGTAGACGTGGATGGACTTGGCTAACTCTGATGGAAGGTGGTGGGAGGTCCTGGGTCCTGGCTTCTCTCTCTGGCTTTGCCCCTTGTCCTTGGGATAGTCACTTCACTCCTCTGGGAACAGTGAGATGCTGCACACACACACACACACACACACACACACACACACACACACACACACCCCGCATACACGGTTGCTGTGCTGATCATCCCCGAGTCAAAAAGATTTGAGAGTGCTTTGCAAACAGTAAAGTGCCGAGGAATAAAAGTGACTTTTAGTTAACAAGTAGAAACAACTTTAGAGTGAAAGCATTTTTATGAACCCAGCTCAATTCCTCTTTCAGCTTTCCTCCTACTTTTCTGCTCATCACTGGATTTCATTTCACATCATTTTAGGGTTTCTGGGACTAAAATCAAAGGTGCTAATGAAGACACTGACTGTAAAAGATGAAAAAACCAAATAATACTTGTCCAAAGATAAACAGTAAGAAATGCTGAGGCTGCTCATCCAGACCCCACTCACCAAGGTGGCCACCCCACCCTGCCCACACCGCTAATGTCTCTCAGCTGTCCTCCTCTCTGGAGAATGGTCCTTGGCCTTTTGGAATATATTTGAGGAGCTACACCCTGTCCCCAAGCTGGCCAGGGTCTGCCTGAGCCAATTTCTGACTAATGTGTATACAAAGCTTTCTCCACCTTGCCTCGAAATGAGACACCCCAGGGCTCCCCATGGGATGCAGGGAAGGCCAGACTTCAGTTGAACCCATGTCTTTGCCAAGCTGCTCCCCTACCCTGTCCTGCTTCTCTCGCTGTCTTCCCAGTTTCTCAGAAAGTATTCCTTCAATAGCTCAATTGCACCAGATCCCTTGTCCCGGGCTCCTATACTGGGGACCCCAACTCAGCACACGTGGTACTAGAGCAGAGCTAGGAAACAGACCCTAAGGACAGGAATCTGGAGTTGGATCCCTCGCCAGCCTGATGGCCATGAGGACCCCATCACTGGTAACAGGGGCATCCCTAGCATGCCGTAACAATGTGATTGCTAAGAGTCTCACCTGTGTTCATTGGGGCACTATATAGGTGAAAGGGTGACTCACTCGCCTGTGCAATGTTTCTGAAGTTTGAGAGGTGCTATGGGCTAAATGTTTGTATGAATTCAAATTCATACATTGAAGACTGAATCCCCAGGGGGTTAATATTAGGAGATAGGGCCTTTGGGAGATACTTAGGTTTAGATGATGTCATGAGGGTGGGGCAGTCTTGATGGGATTAGTGCCCTTATAAAAAAGAAATATGAGGGAAATGATCTCTGTCTGCCTTGTAAGGACACAGTCAGAGGGCATCTGTCCCCAGATCAGGAGGAGAGCCCTCACCAGGAACCAAATCAGCTGGCATCTTGATCTTGGACTTCCCAGCCTCTATAACTGTGAGAAATAGATTTCTGGCTTTTTTTTTTCTTTCTTTCTCCTAACTAGTCTAAATTTTAACTAGGCTGGAGTGCATTGGTGTGATCTTGGTTCACTGAAACCTCCACTTCCTGAGTTCAAGCGATTCTCCAGCCTCAGCCTCCCGAGTGAACCACCATGCCCAGCTAATTTTTGTGTTTTTAGTAGACATGGGGTTTCACCATGTTGGCCAGGTTGGTCTCGAACTCCTGGCCTCAGATGATCCACCTGCCTCAGCCTCCCAAAGTGCTGGAACTACAGGCATGAGCCACTGCACCCAGCCAGATTTCTGTTGTTTAAGCCACCCAGTAGATGGCATTTTTGTTACAACAGCCCCAACTGACTAAAATAAGAGATATAGGAGAAACAGTAATGATAAGATCTGTGGAACTGAGAGGCTGTTGCTAAACACCATAGATCAGAGGTTCCCAATCTTTTTGTCACCAGCGACCAGTTTCGTAGAAGACAATGTTTCCATGGACTGTGGTGGCAGGGGATGGTTTTGGGATGAAACTGTTCCACTTTAGATCATCTGTCGTTAGTCAGATTCTAGAATGCTCAACCTAGATCCCTCACATGCACAGTTCACAGTAGGGTTCGTGCTCCTATGAGAATCGGATGCCGCTGTGGATCTGACAGGAGGGGGAGCTCAGGCAGTAATGCTCGCTCACTCACCAGCTGTGTAGCCCAGTTCCTAACAGGTCATGAATTCGCACCAGTCCACAGCCCAGGGATTGGGGACCCCTGCCATAGATGAATGGAAGGTAGAAAACCACAGGCTCAGATTGATAAATCACCAATTAAAAGATGAGTGTGAGAATCAGAAGATCTATTTGGCAAGGTTTCAGTGACTTTTTTCTCTGCACCTGGAGTTGGACTGAGCTGGAGACCAGGCATAGGACTTAATTGGAAGATAGCAGAACTTAAAGGAAGGTTGAGTGCTCAGCCTAGGTGAGTCTTCTGTGCCATGGAGGTACAGAAGCACAGAGTAGAATCTTGAGACCTGGATTAGAGATATTTGCATAGATGTAACTGAGCACTTTGAAATTCCCTTGAGCCCTCTGACCCTGCAGAGTGGCCTATCCCCCTTGTTGGAAGTTAATGGGGGTCCATAGCTTGAAGACTGTACATGGGTCTGGTGAGGTGGATGCCCTACACGAAAGCACTTGCCCTCCTCAGAATCTTCCTCGTTTCCTCTTCTAGCCATCGGACTAATAGTTAGGCTCAAATCTCAGCATGACCCAGGTGGGGAAGTGGTAAGTATTCTAAGGGGTGATCAGGATAATAGGTCCCAATAAAGTTTCCAGACTGGCTAACATATACCAGTAGTAATTTGAACATCTTCTCAGGAGGAGACCCTGGAGGTGCTGGATTGAAAAGCTGGAATATAAAGCTGAGTACAGGAGATTTTATGGGCATGGGACACTCTCTCATTTTATAGCATTTAATATCTTGGCAAGCGACCCAGGAGAAGTTTCTAACATGCTGTTTTTAGGTGCTCAGGAAAAGTGATGGACCTAATAGTATGAACTAGAGATGCCAGAACTGCGATAGGATGTTCTAGAAGAAGGGATCAAAAAATTAACAAAAGTGTCCTTGCCTTATGGATATGTATATCAAACCAGAAAACCTATTGGCTTTACTCTGTTCTCCAGGAAGCCTTTGAAGGATGCTGCATTTACTAAGACTGCATTAAATGCTCTGGGAAGAGCAGCAGAAGTAACATTAAGCTCCTAGTGACTGTCCTCTGTAATCTGGGCCAATGGTGAGAGATGCTATGATAAATTGGGCTACTCAGTAGCAATGAGGATAACATCCCAGAATAGCAGAGTAGAGGGGCAGCACTTAATTGTCAGGATAATTACCCTAAATAAGCAACCAGGGGCCCCTAATCCACAAATACCTTAGACGTAGTTAATAGAATATGGCATTCCTAAGGTAAGATAGCTAGAAAACCAAGAAAAGGTATCACAATGTATAATCAAAAGAGAACAAGAATGAATGAGACTTAGTCTATGTGTCTGTCTTCATGCCAGTACCAGGCTGATTTGGTAACTACAGCTTTGTAGTATATTTTGAAGTCAGGTAGTGTGATACTTTTAGTTTTGTTTGTTTTTTTTTTTTTTTTTTTTTTTTTTTTTTGAGACAGAGTTTCACTCTGTCACCCAGGCTGGAGTGCAGTGGCATGATCTCAGTTCACTGCAACCTCCACCTCCTGGGTTCAAGTGATTCTCCTGCCTCAGCCTCCTGAGTAGTGGGGATTACAGGTGTACACCACCACATCTGGCTAATTTCAGCTTTGTTCTTTTACTTCAGGATTGCTCTGACTATTCTGGGTTTTTTGTGTTTCCATGGAAATGTTAAGATGTTTTTTTCTATTTCTGTGAACAATGTCTTTGGTATTTTGATAGTGATTGCATTGAATCTGTAAATTCCTTTGAGTAGCATTGTCATTTTAACAATATCAGTTCTTTCAATCCACGAGAATAGACTATCTTTCCATATTTGTGGTGTCCTCTTCAATTTCCTTTATCAGGGTTTTGTGGTTTCTGTTGCATAGATCTTTCACTACTTTGGTTAAGTTGACTCCTAGGTATTTTATAACTTTTGTAGCTATGGTAAATGGGATTACTTGCTTGGTTTCTTTTTCAGATTGTTAGCTGTTGGCATATATAAATGCTACTTACTTTTGTGTGTTGATTTTGTATCCTGCAATTTTACTGAATTTGTTTAATAGATGTAACCTTTTTTTGATGGAGTCTTCAGGTTTTTCTAAATATAAGATTATATCATCGGTGAACAAGGCTAATCCGATTTCTTCCTTTCAATTCCACATGCCCTGTATTTCTTTCCTTTGCCTAATTGCTCTGTCTGGACTTCTAGTATTATATTGAATAAAAGTGGTGAAAGTGGGCATCCTGGTTTTGTTTCAGATCTTAGAAGACGGGCTTTCAATTTTTCCCCGTTCAGTAATATGTTAGCTGTGGGTTTGTCATACATGCCCTTATTATTTTGAGGTATATTCCTTCTATGCCAAATTTGTTGAGGGTTTTTATCATAAAGCAATGTTGAATTTTATCAAATGATTTTTCAGCATCTATTGAAATGATCATTTGTTTTTTGTTCTTGATTCTGTTAATGTGATGTATCATGTTTATCGATTTGCATATGTTGAACAATCCTTGCATTCCTGGGATGAATCCCACTTGATCATGATAAAAAATATTTTTAATGTGTTATTGAATTCGGTTTGCTAGTATTTTATTGAGGATTTTTTCATCTGTATTCATCAGAGATATTGGCCTGTGGTTTTCTTGTTTCGTTATGTTCCTGTCTGGTTTGGGTATCAGGGCTATACTGGCCTTGCAGAAAGAGTTGGGAGGTATTCCCTCCTCTTCAATTTTTTTCGGGAGAGTTTGAATAGAATTGACATTAGTTCTTTTTTAAATATTTGGTAGAATTTGGCAGTGAAACTGTCAGGTCCTGGGCTTTTCTTTGATGAGAAAGTTTTTGACTTCAGTTTTTATCCTGTTACAGTTATCAGTTTGTTGTGGCTTTCTATTTCTTCTTGGTTCAGACTTGGTAGGTTGTACGTACCCAGGAAGTTATCCATTTCTTCTAGATTTTCCAGTTGGTTGGCATATAGTTGTCTGTAATCGTCTCTAATGATTCTTTGTATTTCTCTAGTCTCAGTTGTTATGCCTCCCTTTTTGTTTCTGATTTTATTTAGTGGGGTCTTCTTTTTATTTTCTCCTAGTATAACTAAAGGTTTATTGATTTTGTTTATTTTTTCAAAAAAAACCAACTTTCTGTTTATTGATCTTGTGTATATTTTTAGTTTCAATTGCATTTATATCTGCTCTGATCTTTATTCCTTCTTTCCTTCTACCAATTTTGGGTTTGGTTTATTCCTGCATTTCTAGTTCCTTCAGACGTACTGTTAGGTTGTTTATTTAAAATCTTTCTACTTTTCTGATGTAGGGATTTATTGCTGTAAACTTCCTCTTAGTATTTCTTTTGCTCTCTCACGTAGATTTTGGCATGTTGTATTTCCATTTTCATTTATTTCAAGAAGTTTTTAAATCTCATTCTTAATTTCTTTATTGACACCTTGTAGTTTAGGAGCATGTAGCTTAATTTCCATGTGTTTGTGTATTTTCTGAAGTTCCTCTTGTTTAGTTTTATTCCACTGTGGTCAGAGAAAATACTTGATATAATTTCTACTTTTTAGAAATTTGATGACTTCTTTTGTGGTCTCTCATATGTTCTTTTCTGAAGAATGTTCCATGTGCTGATGGAAATAATGTGTATTCTGTAGCAGTTGGGTGAAATGTTCTGCAAATGTCAGTTAACAGAATAGAGAAGCCAGATATAAGTCCATGTACTTACAGCCAACACATTTTTGACAAACGTGCCAAGAACATAAAATGGGGAAAGGGCAGTTTCTTCAATAAATAGTGCTGAGACAACTGGATAACTATATGCAGAAGAATAATCAAGTCAAAATGAGTTAAAGGCTTAAATCTAAGACCTGAAACTATGAAACTACTAGAAGAAAACATAGGAAAAATAGTCCAGTACTTTGGTCTGGGTAAAGATTTTTTGTGTAAGACCTTGAAAGTACAAGCAACCAAAACAAAAATAGACAAATAGGATTACATCAAGCGAAAAAGCTTCTGCACGGTTAAGGAAACAATCAACAAAGTGAAGGGACAGCCTACTGGATGAGAGAAAATATTTGCAAACAATCTATATGACAAGGGATTAATAACCAGAATATATAAAAAGCAGAAGCAATGCAACAGCAAAGAATAATAATGATGATAATAATAATATTAATCTGATTTAAAATGGGCAAAAGATCTGAACAGACATTGCTCCAAAGAAGACATACAAACGGCCAACATGTATATTAAGAAGTACTAAATATTCTTAATAATCAGAGAAATGCAACTCAAAACCACAATGAGATATCACTCTAGTTAAAATGGCTTTTATCATTTGTCATCAAAGACAGATGACGGTGAGGATGTAGGAAAAGGGAAACCCTCATATACTACTGTAGCAATGCAAATTAGTATAGCCACTATGGGAAACTATATGGAGACTCTTTAAAAAGATAAAAATAGAACTACCATATGACCCAGCAATTCTACTACTGGGTATATATTCAAAAGAAAGAAAATCAATATATTGAAGAGATACCTGCACTCCCATGTTTATTGCAGCCCTATTCACTGTAGCTGAAATATGGAGTCAGCCTCAGTGATCACGAGCAGATGAATGGACAAAGAAAGTGTGGCACATATACACAATGGAATATTATTCAGTCATAAGACAGAATGAAATCTTGTCTTTTCCAGCAACTTGAATGAAACTGGAGTTCATTATGTTAAGTGAAATAAGCCAAGCACAGAAAGACAGATATTACAAGTTCTCATTCATATGTGGGAGCTAAAAAAAAGTGGCTCTTATGAAGACAGAGAGTAGATTGGTGGTTACCAGAGGCCAGGAAGGGTAGTGGGGAAAGGAGGATGAAGAGAGGCTGATTAGTGGGTACAAATATACAGTTTGACAGAGGAAATATGACGTAGTGTTTGATGGATCAATAGAGTGATCACAGTTAACAATAATCTATTGCATATTTCAAAACAGCTAGAAGAGAATAGTTCAAATGTTTCTAGCATAAAGAAAAGACAAATATTTAAGGTGATGGATATTCTAATTACATTGATTAGATCTTTATAAATTATATGAATGTATTAAATTATATGCATCATGAAATATGCAGATCTACTATGTTTCAACAAAAATAAATAAATGAGCAGAAATCTGATTCCAGCCACCCCAACAGAAAGTCATAGTCCTTTGCCCATTTTTAAAAATGGATTCTCTAGAATTTGTTCATTGAAAAAGAGTCCTGTTTCCATGATGAGAGACCATGTAACACTGAAGAGTATACAGAAATGATTCACTGATATCTTCCCAAAAAGAGCCTCTGGACATTATTTTGGCTAATCATACACCAAGGAAAGGAAATGCCCAAGTCTTTTGAGAACTGTTTGATACCTGTTCTAAGGTGACACTGAAAAATGCCAAAGGGCCATCCTGGTTCCCCCATGAGGGTAGAAGCAGTTGAGAGTCAGGTATAATGGACTCAGGGGCTCAGGTTCATATCATAGTATGTCCACTGGGTCATTTCTCCAGTTCCCAAAGTATATTCAGAATAGACAATTTGCCAGAACTCTCATACTAGTTCCTTTACCTGTGGAGTAAAAGTTTTCGTAGTAGGAAAATCCGGGAGGACACCATTATAGTAGGGAAAGTCTTCGAAACAACTCTGCCTTTGGTGTAGCTGATAAATCAAAGTCAATTTCACATTTTGTGAGATTAGTACCACCCTCAAAAATGTTAAGAGTAAACAACAGATGGTTATCATATCCTCACTTAATTCAGCAGCCCAACCTCTGGAAAAATTGGATGAATCATGGCAGAGAGCAGTGGGTTATGACAAATTTAACCAATTAATGACCCAACTGCAGCCACAGTGCCAGACATTGTATCTTTACTAGAGAAATTTAATGCAACTTCTAATGTGGTATGTGGCTATTAATGTGCTATTAATGTGCAGAATGCATTTTTTAATTATTTAATTATTTTTATATCCATTAGGAAAGGTACTAGAAACAGCATGCATTCACAAGGCATGGGCATCAGTACACATTCACAACTTTTCCCTGTTGCATGAGTAGTCTCATTTTGTCCTACTTTCTATTGCAACAGAAAGGCTGAAGGACCCTGGACCGTCTAGGCACAACCCAGAATATCATATTGGTCCACCATACTGACTCCTCCTTAAGATGTATGGGCTTCAACGGGTGGGAACTGCCATAAAGGTGAAGTTTTGAGAGGTTTACTGATCTAGGGTATGCTGGAACATCTCAAAGTAAAGGACAAATTGTGGCACATTTTCCTAATACACATAAAGGTGCCATATGGGCTCAGGCAGCCATAAATGGCCAATTTTTCAAACCTCACTGCATAGCAGTTGTGTAGTTTGATAAAGACTCACTCCATTCTACCCAGGTCTGAGGGTAGACCCTGATTAGACTGAGCCAATCGAAGAATTCCCACCACCTACAAGTCATGCTTACTGGCTATGGGTGGGTGACCTGGGTTAGTCCATTCTGAATAAAGCTTGGAACTTCTGTTTGGTGGCTAATGGAAGAGAATCCTGTTCTCTTCTCTAGTGAAGGCGAAAGCATGTAGCTCTGGGAGCCCCAAAGCCAGCTTGAGAGCAAAACTGATGAATGATACCTAGAGACTGGCAGAACCAAGAGGATCATAGAGAAACTAAGCTTCCATCTGATGATATGTGGACCAAGCAACCCAGAAGCCTGCTCTACCTATGAGCTTTCCCAGTGTTTGAGCCAATATGTTCCACCCTTCCAGATTACGCCACCTTGAATGAGCCTTCTGATGTTTGCAGCATATTGTGTCTTAATTCATGCAGGACCTTCTCAGCATCATGTCATCACCAAGAGAAGCAGAAATCTGGCTTCAATCCACTGGCCAGCAATGTCAACCTCTTCTAAAGGAGGTTCTGAAAGAATAGTGATAGGGGAGTTTGTTGCACAAATAGAATAAGATATGCTCTTTGCTGTCTCTGTCCCCAAAGTCCAATGATAATTGGTATTATCTCCTTCTCTCTGCCTTCCCCTTCCCCATACCCCAACCCCTAATCAGTCCTCCTGTCTTTCCTTCTTTTCTCATCCTCTCTACCCCTCACCATGGTCAGCAAAACAAGAGCTCAAGAGATGCCAGAGAAAGTGAGAATCCTGAGAAGGCATAGGGCAGAGGGGAGGGGTGCCCATGCCTATAATTTGAGATTTCATCCTTTACCTATGCCATGCTCTGGGTACAAAGGGTCTTCATCAGGGCAAGAACATTTTTTCAAACCCATCATTTACCTTATTAAAAAAAAGTGTGAAGGCCATTATCAAGAAGACAAAAGGCAACAAGTGTTGGTGAAGGTGGAGAGAAAAGGAAACCCTTGCACACTGTTGGGAATTTAATTAGTACAGCCATTACAGCAAACAGTATAGAAGTGCCTCAGAAAACTGAAAAATAGAACTACCACAGGATCCAGCAATCCCACTGCTGAGCTGATATGGTTAGGCTTTGTGTCCACACCCAAATCTCATCTTGTGTCCACACCCAAATCTTTGTGTCTACACCCATATCTCAAATTCCCCATGAGTCAATGGAGAGACCAGGTGGATGTAACTGAATCATGGAGGCAGTTTCTCCCATGCTTTTCTCATGATTGTGAGTGAGTTCTTAAAACATCTGATGGTTTTATAAGGGGCTCCTTTCCCTTCACTCAGCACTTCTCCTTCCTGCCACCTTGTGGAGAAGACACATTGCTTCCGCTTGTAAGCTTCCTGAGGCCTCCCCAGCCATGTTGAACTGTCAGTTAATTAAACCTCTTTCCCTTATAAATTACCCAGTCTCAGGCAGTTTTTTATATCGTATGAAAACGGACTAATAATGAGTACATATCCAAGGGAATTAAAATCAATATGTCAAAGAGGTATCTGTTCACCTGTGGTATTATTCACAACAACGAAGATATGGAAGTAACTAAAGTGTCCATTAATTAATAAATACATACAGAAAATGTGGCATATATGCTCCGTGGAATCCTATTCAGACTTAAAAAGAGAAGGAAACCCTGTTGTTTGCATGGAGGTACATGGATAAGAATGGAAGACATTCTGCTCAGTGAAATAAGCCAGACACAGAGACAAATACTGTATGGGCTCACTTACCTGCAGAATCTAAAAAAGGTGACTTCATAGAAACAGAGTGGAACAGTGGTTACCAGAGGCTGGAGAGGGAGTCAAGAACGGGGAAAAGAGAGATGTAGGTCAAAACATACAAAGTTTCCCTTAGGAGGAGTTGGTTTTTGTGATCTGTCACATAACATGGTGACTACAATTAGTAATAATGTATTGTATATTTTACAATTACTAAAAGAGTAGATTTTAAACTTTTTCATCGTGAGAAAAGAATAAATAAGTGAGGTGATGGATATGTTACTTAGCTTGATTTAATCTTTCTACAATGTATGCATATATCAAAACATCACATCATACCCCATAAATACATGACTATTATTTGTCAATTAAATAAGTAAATAAAAATTATAATTGCAAAAAAAGCGTGAAAAGGAAACAACTCACGAATTTCCTTCTTGAGCCTCTCCTGTTGTGGATGTCAGCAAGAATCCCGGTCTTCAGCCATGACATCTGCAAAATTCAAGGCAGGGATGAACGGCCACATGCAGCAGGTCAAGGGGTCACGTGGCTGGCCCAAGGACACAGGGAATCAGGTGCTCAATGGGGTCCCTGGAGACACGGAGGGCAGGAGCCTATGCTGGGCAGGTGAATGGCTTGGATTCAACCTGGTTCTGTCACTCCTTGGCTGTGTGGCCTTGGACAAGTGATAGAATGGATTGGGTCCACAGTATCCTTGCCTGTAAAGTGGGGACAATAGTGATTGTACATACTGAGTCCCCAGTTGAATTTAACTGTAATCATAGAGTCTCTGATCTGTGGGTGTTGGTGGTGACTCAGCTGCAGGGTGGGGAACAAGGAGGCCCCAACAGCCAGTACTAAAAAGACATCTGAAGTTGGTATGCATTCTACCCCTGTCTTAGTTTTGGTGCCCCCCAAAGCACAGCCTGAGACAGAGCTTGGGTGTGGGTAGTTTGTTTGGGAGGTGACCCCAGGAAGCAGGAGAAAGCAGGGGAAGGTGGGCTCTCAGGTCTCAGACAACGTTTTGAAACATGTACAGAAGTTCTCTATACTGTTTTGAATAATGCCCCCCAAAATTTGTGTCCACCTGGAGCCTCAGAATATGACCATATTTGGAAATAGAGTCTTCGTGATGTAATTACTTAAATTAACGTGAAGCCACACTGAATTCAGGTGGGCCTTGAAACCAATGGCTGATGTTGTTATAGGCAGGCCATGCGAAAGCACAGAGAGGAGGCCATGTGAGATGGAGTGGAGACTGGAGAGAGTTTATGAGCCAGAAAGTACCAAGGATCACTGATGACCACTGGAAGCCAGGAGAGAGGCATGGGACGATTTTTCCGTCAGGGTCTCCAGGAAGGAACTAACCCTGAAGGCACCTTGACTTCAGACTTCTGGCTTCCAGAACTTTGAGCAAATAAATTCCTATTGTTGGAAGCCACCAGCTTTTGGTCATTTGTTACAGTAGCCACAGGAAACTAATAGAGTCTCCCAGAACCGCCCACCACACCTCCAGCCATGACTCATCTCCCAGCTTGCCCAAGAGTTCCTTCACTCATGCATCCATTCATTCAGTGCACATTCCCTAAGCTCCTGCTCGCGAGGATGATGCGACCTGGTGCCTGGGCTCAGTGAGCTCAGGGGCAGTGAGGGAGACACTAAATCATTGGGACACACGTGTTAAGCTTGGTGATTGCTGGAAACAAAGCAGGTCAAGAGAGCACTGAGGACAGACTCAGCTCAGCCAGGGCTGGGGGCTGTGTGCAGGGTGCAGGGCAGTAAAACTTCCCCAGGAAGACTGCTCACACAGAGAAAACAGTGTGTGCCAGGCACAGTGGGGAGACAGCGTGAAGGATTTGGGAAGAACACTGTTAGGTGCAGTGGGAGAGTCAGGAGATGAACACTGGGCATCTCAAGCACTAAGCTGATAGGTTGTGGGCACCTGCTGCCCCCAGTGTCCCTGCATGCCCCTCCTTTCAGGAGGGTGACCCAAGCTGGGCCAAGAGAGTCCTTGCCTGGGACTTCATATATAGTCACCATAAGAGGAACTCTCTCCTGTCTGGCTTGGCTGGAGCTGGGAGTGGCCTGTGACTCTGCTTCTCCTCCTGCTTGGACAAGGCTCACTGTCAGAGGGAGAAGATGGGGCCAAGGCATAGAGGAAGGCAGTGGAGAGAAACAGAAAAAGAGGTTGCCTGACCATGTCTGAGGTCAGGTCCACTCCCATCCTTCCCAGTCTCATGTCAGCTTTTGTCTTATGTAAACGAGTTGGGTTTCAGACCCTTAAAACAGAAAACGGAAAACCTCCAGATGGTTTTTAAATGTGTATGTAGTGGGTTGAATGTGGTGGCCTCCAAAGGAAATTTCCACCCAGAACCTCAGAATGTGAACTTATTTGGAATTAGGGTATTTGCAGATGTAATTAAGGTAAGAGTCTCAAAGTGAGTTCATGCTGGATTAGGGTAGGTCCCTAGTCCAATGACAAATCCTCAGAAGAGAGAGAAAAAGAGAAGCCACATTGAGAGAGACACAGACAGCGGAGGCCATATGGTTATGGAGGCAGAGATTGGAATGCTGCAGCCTCAGGCCATGGAACACCTAGAGCCACCAAAAGCTGGAAGAGGCAGTAAGGATCCTCCCCTAGAGCCTTCAGGATTGGGGGAATACAGCCTTGCTGACAGCTTGAGTTCAGGGGAAAGCGAGCATGGTGGAAGAACGGGCTTTTGGCTCATTGACTCACCACTTCTGATGACTCCCAGGGCCCTCTCCTGTGTACCACCTTAGATCCTCTTGGCCTCATTTATCTATGATCACAGCCCCAGCTGTGGTGGCCAGGTGTTCACAGGCTCTGCCCAGCTTCCTGCAATGGTGACCTGACAGCATCTCACCCAATGTTTATCAATACTGGGCTTAGGATGCCGCAGGAAGCCTCCTTGGGCTGGGCACATGCACTCTTCAGAACTGTGAGGAATAAACATCAAATAGGATAAACCTTAACCAACAGGGACTTCAAGTCAGTGGAAAATTGCTGCACTCTCTCTACCTTTAATGATTGCTCTGAGATGATTCTCATGGAATCATTGAAGGAGATCAGGAAGTCACAGAAGGTGGAGCCAAGACACTCCTTCACCCAAGCCTCACTTGTTGTCCCATACCTGATCCTGGGACCACACTGTCAAACAGTCCTCAAACAAAAGCTTCTGTCTCAGGCTCTGCTTTTGGGGAATCCAGGCTCAGGCAGGATTCACACATGATTCTAAAGCAGGAACTATTCCATCTGGCTGCATGTGATTGTTCTTCACAGCTAAAGCCAGTGAACAACCATGTATTAAATAAGAACCAGATGAGGCTGTTTTAACAAGCAACCTTGAGTACAGTGACTTCAAAAGGAAAGAGTTTATTTTTCACTTGTGTAGAGTCTCCGTAGATGGCCCAGGGCTGGTGAGGAGCTGGGAAGCAGGGCACTCTAGCTCGTTCTCAGCCGTCACCATGACTGGTGTCAAACAATGCTCTTGTCACATTCCTGCCTGCAGGAAGAGAGAAGAGGAAGAGTGCTCCTTTTATGGGCTCTGCTCACACCCCGTTGACCAAAATTTGTACACAAAATTTTGTTATCAAAATTTGGTCACACCCCTTGCTGCAAGGGGTGTTAAGAAAAGTGGTTTCAGCTAGATGGCCACGAACCCAACCCAAACTGGTGGATCCCATCATCAAAGGGAAATTGGATTGATGGATACTGGGAGACAAGAGAACCCTCTGCTGCCAGTCAAACTGCTTTCAAGAATCTACAACTACAGACACCCTACCATGCAAAACAAACCAATTTGGAGGAAACATAGTGAACATGAGTGGCATTGATTCAGGGCCTCCAAGGAGCAGAGTCCTTTATATTCAGATCAACTAGTAACCTCAGAGCTGTCCTACGAGGCCTGTGCTCTATCATTCCCATTTTACAGATGAGGAAACTGAGGCTCAGAATAAGTAATGTTCTCAAGGTGAAGAAGTGCCATAGTTGGAATTTGATATAACACAGTCTCCTTGGGCAAATATTCTTGACTGCCTTATCACACTGCCTCCCTTTGAGGGCCACTAACTTCCTGCTTCCAACTCTTCCAACTCATAATGACCTTCTCTGGGTCATTATGGTCGACAGCCTCTGGGGAGGCCCCATAAGCTGATGTTTATTGATATAGTTTGGCCCTGTGTCGCCACCCAAATCTGATGTTGAATTGTAATCCCCAGGTGTCGGGGGAGGGGCCTGGTGGGAGGTAATTGGATCATGGGGGTGGATTTCCCCCTTCCTGTTCTCGTGATAGTGAGTGGGTTCTCATAAGATCTGATGGTTTAAAAGTCTGTGGCATTTCCCCCCTCTCTCACTCTCTCTCCTGCTACCATGTGAAGAAAGTCCTTGTTTCACCTTCACCTTCCTCCATGATTGTAAGTTTCCTGAGACCTCCCCAGCCATGTGGAACGGTGAGTCAATTAAGCCTCTTTTGTTTATAAATTACCCAGTCACAGGTAGTATCTTTGTAGCAGTGTGGAAGCAACTAACACATTTATACTCTTGTGTTATCCCCTGCCCTTGAGTGTCAGTGGGGCCTGTGATTTGTGACGAGATGCACATTATTATGATACGAAAGATTGTAACCTCTCTTGCTGGGTGTGAAGAAGCAAGCTGCCATGTTTTAAGATGCCCTATGGAGAGGGCCACATGGCAGTGAACTGAGGGCAGCTCCAGCCTCCATCCAAAAAAGATAGTGAGGCCCTCAGTTCAGCAGCCTGCAAGGAACTGCCAAAACCTATGAGCACAGCCTCCAGTCAAACCTCAGATGAGATCACAGCCCCAGCCAATATCTTGATTGCAGCTTTGTGAAGGCATAGAGCAAAGGACCCAGCCATTCTGTGCCCAGACTCCTGACCCACAGAATTATGAGATAATAAACGTGAAGTGGTTTAAGCTGCTAAGTTTATAATAACATTGTTACACAGTCATACATAGATAATACAGTCTTAGTTTCTCTCTCTGAAAATGGGCAAAATACACCACCTTTCAGATGTACACTCAGCCAGTGGGAAGGAAACCATTCTCCTATACTCAGCTGTATTAGTTTTCTATAAATGTTGTCACAGAGTACCACAAGCTTAGTGGCGTAAAACAACACATATTTACTTGCTTGCAGTCCTAGAGTTCAGAATTCTGAAATCAGTCTCACTGGGCTAAAGTTGAGCATTGGCAGGGCTGGTTACTCCTGGGGAGACTCTAAGGCAGAATTATTTTCTTATCTTTTGCAGCTTCTAAATTCCATTTTTTATTCCCTGGCTCATGGCCCCTTCCTTCATCTTCAAAGCCAGCAGTGTAGCTTTTTCAAAACCCTCCTTCCGGCCGGGCGCGGTGGCTCACGCCTGTAATCCCAGCACTTTGGGAGGCCGAGGCGGGCGGATCACAAGGTCAGGAGATCGAGACCACAGTGAAACCCCGTCTCTACTAAAAATACAAAAAATTAGCCGGGCGCGGTGGTGGGCGCCTGTAGTCCCAGCTACTCAGGAGGCTGAGGCAGGAGAATGGCGTGAACCCGGGAGGCGGAGCTTGCAGTGAGCCGAGATCGCGCCACTGCACTCCAGCCTGGGCGACAGCGCGAGACTCCGTCTCAAAAAAAAAAAAAAAAAAAAAAAAAAAAAAAACCCTCCTTCCATCATCACATCACTTTTGTAACTCTGAGTCTTCTGTGTCCCTTTATAAAAACACTTAAGATTACATTAGGTCAACCCAGATAATCCAGGATAGTTCGTAAATGTGTGCTCTTTTAAGCTGCTAAATTTGCGGTAACATTGCTACACAGCAACAGAAAACTAATACTGTGTGTACTAGTCAAAGTTCTCCAGATAAACAGAACCAATATGATATATAGAGAGATAGAAAGGGAGGTTTATTATGGGAATTGGCTCCAGGACTTATACTACTGGGACCATCCCCATCCAGGGAAGTTGATGGTGTAACTTTCAGCAAGTCCTGGAATCCAAAGGCCCGAGAACCAAGAGCTTCAATGTCCAACGGCAGAAGACGGATGTTCCAGCTCAAGGAGAGAGAGCAAATTCATTCTTCCTCCACTTTTTTTGTTCTACCTGACCCTCAGCAGATTGTTTGGTGCCCACACACATTGGTGAAGGCAGAGTTTCTTTACTCAGTCTGTTGATTCAGTGCTCATCCCTTCCAGAAAGACCCTCACAAACATACTCAGAAATGTTTTACCAGTTACCTGAGTATCACTTGACCCTGTCAGTTGACACATAAAATTAACCATCATGCTATCTCAAAAACCTTAATTTGATCACAGGTGCAAATTCCCTTTGCCTATAAGGTAACACACCCACCAGTTCTGAGGATTAGGACATGAACATGTATGGAGGCCATTATTCAGCCTGCCACATTATCACACCTTAGGAACACAACCAATGCTAGTTACTAAGACACCCATATTCATTAGTTTGTTTTTTCATCTATTCTAGACCACCTCGTGTATGCCTGGCATGGCTCTGGTCATTGCAAATAAATGTATGATGTCTGCTCTCTAGGGGTTGAGAAAAGAAACATCTGAACAGTCGTAAAGGGAAAATTGAAAGTTTATATTTCTTCAATGCCTACCATATGTGATTACTTTTCTGTTGATCCTGTAACATATTGTGAAGAACTTGTGGCTTAAAACAACACAATAGCTGGAGCCGCTGCCACCAAGTCCAAATCTCCTTGCTGCATGCCCCCGATGGCCACCCAATGTGCATTCCCGATTCCTTTTGGTTCTAAGTCCAATATGGCAATTCTCAAGGATCAGCTGATTCATAATCTTCTAAAGGAAGAACAGACCCCCCAGAATGTGATTACCGTTGTTGAGGTTGGTGCTGTTCACATGGCCTGTGCCATCTGTATCTTAACGAAGGACTTGGCAGATGAACTTGCTCTTGTTGATGTCATGGAGAACAAATTAAAGGGAAAGATGATGAATCTCCAATATGGCAGACTTTTCCTAAGAAAACCAAAGATGGTCTCTGGCAAAGACTATAATGTAACTGCAAATTCCAAGCTGGTCATGATTGCAGCTGGGGCACATCAGCAAGAAGGAGAAAGCTCTCTCAATTTGGTCCAGTGTAATGTAAACATCTTTACATTCATTATTTCTAATATTGTAAAATACAGCCCAACTGCAAGTTCCTTATTGTTTTAAATCCAGTGGATATCTTGACTTGTGTGGCTTGGAAGATAAGTGGCTTTCCCAAAAGCCGTGTTATTGGAAGTGGCTGCAATCTGGATTCAGCCCAATTCCGTTCCCTGATGGAGGAAAGGCTGGGAGTCCACCCATCAAGCTGTCATGGGTGGGTCCTTGGGGAGCATGGATAGTCCAGTGTGTCTGTATGGAGTGGGGTGAATGTTGCTGGTATCTCCCTGAGGATTCTGCACCCAGAGTTAGGGACTGATACAGATAAAGAACAGTGGAAAGAGGTTCACAAGCAGGTGGTCAAGAGTGCTTATGAGGTGATCAAACTGAAAGGCTACACATCCTGGGCCTTTGGTCTCTCTGTGGCAGATTTGGCAGAGAGTATAATGAAGAATCTTAGGCAGGTACACCCGATTTCCATCACGATTAAGGGTTTCTATGGAATAAAGGATGATGTCTTTCTTAGTGTTCCTTGCATCTTGGGACAGAATGGAATCTCACACCTTGTGAAGGTGATTCTGACTCCTGAGGAAGAGGCCTGTTTGAAGAAGAGTGCAGATACACTTTGGGGGATCCAAAAAGAGCTGCAATTTTAAAGTTTTCTGATGTCACACCGCTTCACTGTCTAGGCTACGACAGGATTTTAGTTGGAGGTTGTGCATGTTGTCCTTTTTATCTAATCTGTGATTAAAGCAGTAATATTAAGATGGACTGGGAAAAGCATCAATTCCTAAAGTTAGAAAGAGGCATAGTTTGTAAAATCCTACAGCTATATCCTGATGCTGGATGGTACTAATCTTGTATAGTCCTATAAGTCTACCACCTTTGAGGCACCACTGCCAATGCTGCACATGCTTCAGTTACCCCTTGAGCCAGATGGATGTTTACTGTATGTTATATACTTTCCTGGCTCCTTCACCAAACATGCCTCGTCCAACATTTTTTTCCAAATCAGTCACATCCTAGAATGCAGTGTATAAATCCAATATTGCGTGTCTTGTGCATAATTGTTCCAAAGGATCTTAATCTGTGTGCTATATATATCAGTAGTACACATTGCCATATACTGCAAAAGAAACATCTACATATAAACAATGCAACCAACTATCCAAGTGTCATACCAACTAAAACCCCAATAAACTTTGAACAGTGAAAAAAAATAAAAATAAAACAACACAATGGATATTCTTATAGTTTTGTAGGTCAAATGTCCAGCACGGATCTAAATCAAGGTTCCAGGAGGGCCATGTTCCTTTTTGGAGGCTCCAGGGGTCAATCTGTTCCCTTGCCTTTTCCAGCTTCCAGAGGTCGCCTCCATTTTTTGTTTATGACCTCTTCCATCTCAAAACCACCAATTGTGGGCCACAATCTTCTCAGGCTGCCATTGGTCTGGTTCTCTCTCTTCTGCCTTCCCCGTCCACCTATAAGGACCCTCTCGATTACATCAGGCCACTGAGATCATCCAAGATGAGCTCTGCATCTCAGGGATGGCTGATGTGCAAGCTCAATTTCACCTGCTGCCCTAATTTCCCTTTGCCATGAATCTAATGTAGTCACAGGTCCAGGGGATCAGGAAGTGGACATCTTTGGGAGCCATTATTTTGCCTACCATAGCATGTCACACCCAGTGATACCATTTTTAAAGTATTATCTCATTTAGTCCTCAGAACAACCAAGTAAAGTAGTACTGTCATCATCCCTATTTTGCAGATGGGGAAATGGGGTACAGGGGGCTTATGTAATTTTCCCAAAGTCACATGGCTGATAGTGATTATATTTGAAACCAGAGAGTTTTGGTCTAAAACCCACTCTTATAAACACTGTACCACGTTGCCTCATATGCAATACCTACTACATGCCAGTCCTGTGCTGTTTTATAAACTATAATAAGCTAGCAGTTTCCTTAATGTAAACAAACCCTTAACTTTCAAGTTTGCAACACAGAATCTCCATCAAGGAAGGGGTTTTGGACCTCCGAGTCCTAATCCTCTTTACTTCATGGACGATGGTGGTTTCTGCTACCATGACCCACCTCTCTGGCCTAGGGGAGATTGGTTGTCCCCCTTAGCCTCACAGAGCCAGATTAAGAACCAACAAGGCCAGGCATGATGGCTGTCATCCCAGCACTTTGGAAGGCTGAAGTGAGAGCATCACTTGAGCCCAGGAGTTCAAGACCAGCCTGGGAAACAGTGAGGCCTCATCTCTACAAAGATGAAAAGAAACATTAGCCAGGCATGGTGGCATGAACCTGTGGTCTCAGCTAAGCTACGGTTGCCCCACTGCACTCCAGCCTCAGTATCAGAGCAAGACCCTGTCTATAAAAGGAAAGAGAGAAAACAGAACCAACAGCTGAGCATGTCTCTGAAGCTATCTATGAGAGGGGCCAGATCATTCCAGGGAGAGTAAGATGGAGGGAATTATATTTAGCAACATTCTCTCAAGGGCAATATGACAGGAAATAATTCTTTGAGGGGCCCCCTGGATTGAAAAATGAGACCCCCAAAGGCAAGCTTGATGATCAATAGATGGTTGATCTAATCTTAGTGGAGGGGGCTCAGTTAATTATAGTTTTATTTTACTCTGTACAGCCTGCAAATTTGGGCCGGAGCAGAATTGTTCTGACAGCAAAAGAGATGTAGAATCAGGGTTCCTACTTCCCCACACCTGCCACTCCTGCCCCCAGATGAGAATGAAGACATTTAGGGAACATGAGTTTGGAGGACAAACTCAGCCTGCTCAGGGTCCCCACACATTTTCACTCCCTTTACAGAGATTCTTCCCTTATAATCCCATAGGACAGTTGAGACATGACTAAAAGTTTCTATTTTATCAAGATTTTTTTCCCTAAAGTCCAAAATAAATGTGGAGAGGAACATAAAACAGCATCATTTCAGCAGGCTATGTCATCCTGGCTTCTGACCAGATCTGCTCACCATCTTAGCAACCACTGCCCCAAAGACCACCCTGCCACACACACCTACCCTTGAGGAATGCTAACCTGAAGTGATTCAGGCAAGTCCCCCCGCACCAGCCCAGGGCCCACCCTCCAAGATTCAGCTTCCCAGCTGAGGACCCAGCTCTTCATTTGATTAACACTGGAAGGGCCTTTTAGAAATAATTAGGCAGTGGGGCTCAGAAACCCCTACAAGAAAACACCATCTCCACCAAGCCCCTCATTCATAAAACACACACACATACACACACACACACACACACACACACACACACACACACCAGGGAGAAGAAGACTACAGAACACACACAGAATCCACAGTCACTCCTCCCAATAACTCATCAAAATGAGTACCATTACCTCTTTTTACAGAGCAGTAAACTGAGGCTTGGGAAACGTAATTTCTCCAACCCACGCAGTAACTAACAAAGCCACAGTTTGATTAAGCTTTCTCAGACTACAGAAACCATGTTGCCTCCCCATGATAAAGGAAAAAAAAATAAATAAATAAGTGCACACAACTGTTCTGGCCTCCGGAGCCCACACCCCTCTCATTTCACTACTTAATATTCAAATGCAGAGAATTTCCGCACTGGAGAATCAAAAGCCCAGAGATTTTCCCTAGAAGGCCTCAGAGCTTGATTTTTCACAAATGGCCCCAAGGATGGAAAAAGTCTCCCAAATTGAGACTGGCAAGAGAGCGGGACCCATTTTGTCTGATTTTTCTTCTCTCCTTTCTTGGCACTAGTAGGCTCAGCTCACGCCAATGGAAAATTCCCAAGTGCCAAGCAGTTCTCAAATAATCTGCACGCAAAACAAAACAAAACCAAAAAAAAGAAAAGCCTTTCAACAGAGATAGCTCATGAGGGGTTAAGCCGAGGCTCCAGCCAAAACATAGATTTTTTTTCAGATTCTTGACATCTTTTTCATGTTGATCAGGAGATTTGTGCCCAGCCACAGCCTATGATGGCCTCAGTCTGTCACTGAGACCAGTACTGGGTCAGACCAGAGCCTGCCTTTGGACTCAAGAGGGTCCCAGGTCCAGATAGTTTGACCTCTACCAGGCCTGGGCCTGGAAATTCCGTGTGGGAAAGGACAGGGGCTGCCTGGGAGGGTTGAGGAAGAAGGGTCTGTGCTGGCTTGGACTCAAGGACGACAGATAGATGGACAGAGGTGGAATCCGGAGAGGGTGAGAAAGAAGGAGAGAGATACTGACTGTCGAGGAGTCCCTATATATAACCTAGAAGACAAAATCTGGTATAGAATGCTCTATTCATAAGACAAAAGATGTATTAATCCTATCTCGTGCAATCATATTAACAACAACATTTGTATATATTCATTTAGACAGTATTTATTAAGCACCTAAGCATCAGGCAAGAATTTGACAATGAGCAGAGCAGCCTAGGTGCCTACTGGCAGAGAGCTTTCATCCTTACCATGGAGACATGCCGTAAAAATGACAGTGACGTAGTGAACTTCAGTGCTATTTAAGGGACCATGGGAGCACATAAGACAGGGAAATCTGATGTTTATTTGGAGCTGATGTTTTTGCAAAACATGCTCCCCCACTGCAGTTCTTAATCTTCTTAAAAAAAAAAAAAAAACAAAAACAAAAAAAAAAAAACCTCACAAGGTAGGCATTACTGTGTTATCATCGGAGTCATCCCATGTTGGAGATGAGGAAACTGAGGCTCAGAGAAGTGGAGGGGCACACAGGGCAGCCTAGAAGCTAGGTGTGCCTACCCCCAGGTCTGAGACACCCTCCTTCGGGATAGCGCTGGGCTCCTCCGCTCACCCGCTGAGGGCAGGTGGGCAGAGTCTGCCGCAGCTGAGGCTGCCTAACTCCTTGTTGTGAGGAAGCTGCCTGACTGCCACCCACTCACTCAGGGGCCTTCTCGGCGAATTCAGTAGGCCTGAAAAAGAGACATGGGAGACTGAGTCAGACCCTCCAAGGTAACCTCTGATGACCCCTGTTCCCCTTGCCTTCCCCAGGCTTAGCATTATAACAACCCTGCTTCCCGGGTCAAGAGATCCCTGAGTAGTTTATAAACACAGCCGAGTTCTGTAACACCTTATGCCAAAGACCTGTAACTCAACACAGGCTCTGCCTGTGCCCACAAGCATGGGAAGATGGCTTTTCATCTTCCCTCCACTCCTTCAACCCTAGCCCCTGGGGTTAGTGATGGGCAGAATCTCTGGGGAAGAAGGACCACCTGCGATAGCACATCTTGGGGAAGGCTGCAATGACCTGTTTACATTCCCTCTACCCCAACAAGCTGTAAATTGGAGAGAGCTGAGTTCTAACCTGGCTTCAGCATTTGTCTTAGCTCCAGCTGCTATAACAAAGTACCACACCGGGTGGCTTATCAACAATAGACTCCTATTTCTCACAATTCTGGAGGCTGCCAGTCCAAGATCAAGGCTCCAGCATGGCCAAGGTCTGGCGAGGGCCCCCTTCTGGGTTGCAGAATCCTGACTTCTCCTTGGATCCTCACATGGTGGAAAGAGGGCACACTGGCTCTCTGGTCCCTTCTCATAAGACATGAATTCCATCATGAGGGCTCAGCCTTCATCACCTCATCACCTCCCAAAGGCCTCACCTCCAAATGCTGTCACATTGGGGGTTAGATTTCAGCACATGAATTTGAGCGTGTTTGTGGGCTACGTAGGCATCTCTTGACCTGGGAAAGAGAGTTTTTATAATACCATAGATTTCAGCATATGAATATGGACAAGCACTCAACCCATAACCCCACTTTAAACTGGGGCGACCCTTGCTAGGATCTGTTACCCTTTCAGCCTTGGCGTTCCTACCTGTTCAGTGGCAACACCTGCTGCTAGTTGAGTGGCCCTGAGTTTGTGTCTGGTGCACGTGTCTTGGGCTCAGCACAGGCTGCTCTTAGGGAGTTTCCTTCCCTCCATCCTTGACAGCTAGGACCACCTCACTCACTAGTCGCAGCACCCAGTGTTGGCCAGACATAGAAGAGGCACAAGGAGAATTTCCTTTTGATTAAAGTTGGTTCGTTTTATTCTGCTTTACTCTTTATTTTGGGGCTCTGTGGGAGGGGACCTATGTGAGGTTTGGCCACATGGCCCCGGACCATGAATAGATCCATTAGGATACATTTTCCAGTCTCACAGATACATGCCCAAAGGAAATGAAAACCAGAGGTTGGAGTCAAGAGACCTAACTTCTAGCTTGGTTCAAATTCCAGCTTCATCACTTGCCAGTTTCATGACTTTAGCAAGTCATTTGCTTTCTCTGGGCCTCTCTGTTTCTCAATTCACAAGGGTGGGTCCCGAAGGACTCCCCCTCCCTTACAATCCTAGAGATCTCCCTAGTTCAAGAACAGGCCAGGAGACTCCCTCTGGGTCTGCTCTCCTCTCCCTGTATGTTGGGGTCCGATGCTGGTTTCAGAGCCGTGACTCTTCACCAGGACTGTGTAACCTGAAGCACACACAGAAAGTCTTTTAAAATGCCGTGGGATGGAGACCAGGTATCCTCTGGGATGGAAACCAGGTGGTTTCCACATACACCCTGCATTGAAAACTGCAGCGCCTGCAAGAAATTAACCAAGCCTAAGCTGGAAAGAAACATCAGCCTAAGATTGCTGCCCCGGGTCTTTAGAAACCAGGTCATACTTCAGCAGGTATCCAGTTGGTCATGTGTGGGAGAATCCTGAGATGTTCTAAACTCATATCTTTGTTGTGAAAACTTTTCCCAAAGGCATCATTAGTTCCCTGAGGTTTCTGTAACCAATTAACCACAAGCTGGGTGTCTTTTTTTTTTTTATTTATTTATTTTTTGAGACGGAGTCTCGCTCTGTCGCCCAGGCTGGAGTGCAGTGGCCAGATCTCGGCTCACTGCAAGCTCCGCCTCCCGGGTTCACGCCATTCTCCTGCCTCAGCCTCCCAAGTAGCTGGGACTACAGGCGCCCGCCACCTCGCCCGGCTAGTTTTTTGTACTTTTTAGTAGAGACGGGGTTTCACCATATTAACCAGGATGGTCTCGATCTCCTGACCTCGTGATCCGCCCGCCTCGGCCTCCCAAAGTGCTGGGATTACAGGCTTGAGCCACCGCGCCCGGCCGCTGGGTGTCTTTTAACAAAGTAAATGTATTCTCTCACAGTTCCATCCCAGCCTTTGAGGGGAGTGACCACAAGTAAGCCACTTATGCCTAGAGCCAGGAATAATAGCCCAGGAATGAGAGTCCCAGGGGCAGGAAATGAATGGGGAGCACACAGGCCTGGTGGGAAGGTCCTCATCACAGGCAGTGAGATGAGTACCACCCGGCCTCATGAGCCACCACTCTGGTTTTCTCTCTGGAGGAATTGCCCCAAACAGGCTTTGGCTTCAGGAACACCAACACATCTGAAGGAGGTGTCCTGACACCTGGCTAATCCCAGAACATGTGGAGGAAATCTGCACTCTCAATGGTGAGACCTCTGGGCATCTTTCCCAACTTGGCTCCCAGAAACTTGGCAGCCAGGCTCTGCCCTTGCTGCCCTCCCCTGGGAAGAAACTGAAGGGTTCCCCTCTAGAGAAACCCACCGGCTTAAGGGGAAAGACCTACACAAACTGCCATTTCGGCAGCCCCAGTGAAATGATGGATCGCTGCTTCATTGCCTGACTTGCCCACAAACCCAGACTATGCCCACAGAGCTCTTATTCTACGTTTTTGGGCAAATGTCACCAGTAATTTGGGAAACATCTCTTGATATAAAAAAGGAAGATGAAAGCAGAAAGGGAGAGAGAGAGAAGGAACTCAGAGAAAAGAGAGAAAATGCAGCAAGCAGAATAAACTTATTTTTTAAAAAATCTATAATTCCAAGCCTCAGAGAGATAAATATTGCATCTGTGAAATAAGAACAGGATGCTATAATAAAGGGGACATTCAAAGACTACGAAAGAGCTCTTAAATACTACGAATACGAGAGCAGAAATGAAACCAAGGAAATGAATAAAATTCAGAAAATCTTCTAGGATGGAGCATAGGAGAGATTTTAAGAGATTTTTGTAAACTAAAGGATTGATCTAATCAGCATAACGTCCAAATAATAGGAAGTAATAGGAATTCTGAGAAGATAGATGATTAAATTTGCAGTTAAGGGTACAGGTTGAGTATCTCTTATCTGAAATGTTTGAAACAATGGGTGTTCTGCATTTAGGATTTGTATTAATCCATTTTCACACTGCTATAAAGAATATCTGAGACTGGGTAATTCATGAAGGAAAGAGGTTTAATTGACTCACAGTTCCACATGGCTGGAGAAGCCGCAGGACACTTACAATCATGGCAGAAGGCAAAGGCAAAGCAAGGCCTGTCTTACATGGTGGCAGGAGAGGAAAGGAACAGGGGAAACTGCCACTTATAAAACCATCAGATCTCGTGAGAACTCACTTGCTATCGTGAGAACAGCATAAAGGAAACCCCCCCGTGATCCCATCACCTCCCACCACATCCCTCCCTCAAAATATAGGGATTACAATTCAAGATGAGATTTGGGTGGGGACACAGAGCTAAACCATATCAGAATTTGTATCATATTTTGGAATATTTACATACATATAATGAGATATCTTGGGGGTGGGACCCAAGTCTAAACAATAAATTCATTTATGTTTTATATAAACCTCATATACATAGCTTGCTGGTAATTTTATGCAACATTTTTAATGATTTTGGCAGAAAACAAAGTTCATGTACACTAAAACATCAGAAAGCAAAGGTGCAGGGACTAGGCATGGTGACTCATGCCTGTAGTCCCAGTACTTTGGGAGGCCAAGAAGGGCAGATCACCTGAGGTCAAGAATTCAAGACCAGCTTGGCCAACATGGCGAAACCCTGCCTCTACTAAAAATACAAAAATTAGCCTGGCGTGGTGCACACCTATTATCCCAGCTACTCGGGAGTCTGAGGCAGAAGAATTGCTTGAACCTGGGAGGCGGAGGTTGCAGTGAGCTGAGATCATGCCACTGCACTCTAGCCTGGGTGACAGGGCGAGACTCCATCTCAAAAGCAAGCAAGCAAGCAAGCAAGCAAGCAAGCAAGCAAGCAAGCAACAGTGTGATTATCTCAGCCACCAATGTGGACAATCTTGGTTGGTTGGCATCCCCAGCATTCCTGACTGAATTTATATTCTACCAATAAACAACCATTTTCTTACACTTAGTAACATGAGTACTTTAACAGTAAAAAAAAAAAAAAAAAAAAAAAGAAAGAAAGAAAAGAAAAAAAGATGTGCCATTAATACAGTGAAAAATCATATGCTCAGGGTACCCAAGCAGTGCAGCAGCATCATGAGAACTCATGCATCACCGCTAACCAGCAGCAGCCAGCAAAGGCAGGCGTTCAACTTCGCCAGCAATGCCTTGTCTGATTAAAAGGTTACTAATAACTGGTTTTGGTTGTTTGTTTGTTTGTTTGTTTTGAGTTGGAGTCTTGCTCTGTCACCCAAGCTGGAGTCTAATGGCGTGATCTCAGCTCACTGCAACCTCTGCCTCCTGGTTTCAAGCGATTCTCCTGCCTCAACCTCCCTAGTAGCTGGGATTACAGGTGTCCACCACCATACCTAGTAGAGACAGGGTTTCACCATGTCGGCCATGCTGGTCTCGAACTCCTGACCTCAGGTGATCCACCCATCTTGGCCTCCCAAAGTGCTGAGATTACAGGCGTGAGCCACAGTGCCTGGCCTAGTGACTGTTTTTTGTTGTTTTTTGCTTTGATTTGTTTTGGGTGAGAAAAAACATGAGAAGTAGTTGAGGAACGAGAAAGTGAGTCTTCCAGGGATGAGGAGGCATTCCGCGGGATGGCTTTTTAAATGTTTCCTGCAGGGTCCTCTGCCTCATTAATAAGGTTTTTTTTTTCTGAGAGTCTCTCTTTGATTTTATAAGGGACATGATTTTGTTGTTCTGTTGTGAATGTGCAGCGTGCTAGCCCTTCAATAAGCCCATCCTGCATTTTCATCGTGTTGTGTGTAGACACTCTTTCTACAGTGCTAACATCATCTTTATTGTCACTATTATCACCATCACCTTGATTCAGAAACATTTCAGCTATTTCGCCATTAGTCAATAAATGAACAATTGGAGCCCCATTCTCAATGTTAAAAACTTCTATATTCACCTCTTCCAGCTCACTGATAAACGCTGAAGGTCTATATTTTGCACATATAAGGTCAGACATGATTTTTTTTTCTCACTTGACATATGGAATCCTTGAAAGTCACCAGCTTGTTTATGATCATCACTGAACACAGTCACAGGCCAGAGGTTGTGCCAGGCATGCACAGCTGTGTCTTTAGTCACTGTGTTCTCAGCACTGGCAATAGTGTTTACAGCATCCTTTGTGCTCAACTCCTCTTGAAAATCTCCCACACACACACCACTGTTCACTGCTGCTAGTGCATTGTTCAAGAGAGGGTTTTTATATTTACTCGTCATTGATCTAAGGATACCCTGGTCACATGACTTATTAATGAAGCCACATTTGGGAAAAGTACATGGCATAAGCATTTTTTTATGAGAATTTCAGCTGAAAGATGAGCAGAACTGTTGTCGAGGAGTAACAAAACCTGGCCAGGTTTTGTGGCTCATGCCTGTAATTCCAGCACCTTTGCGAGGCCAAGGCGGGAGGAGTGCTTGAGCCCAGGAGTTTGAGACCAGCCTGGGCAACATAACGAGACTTTGTATTTATAAAAAATTTAAAAATTAGCTGTAGCCCTAGCTATTTGAGAGGCTGAGGTGGAAGAATCACTTGAGTCTAGGAGTTCAAGACTGCAGTGAGCTAGGATAGCACCACTGCACTTCAGCACGGGTGACAGAGAGACACCTTGTCTCTAAAAAGTTAAAATAAAATAAAAAAGGAATAACAAAATATTGTGGTCATAATCTAGCTCAGCTTCCCTGAGCACAAGTCACTGGTACAAAACGTTTGTGAAATAGGCCGGGCACAGTGACTCACACTTGTAATCTCAACACTTTGGGAGGTTGAGGCAGGAGGATTGCTTGAACCCAGGAGTTCAAGACCAGCTTGAGCAACATCATGAGACCCTGTCTCTGTTTTTTTTTAACTAAATTAAATTGAGTTTTAAAAAGCAAAATGTTTGTGAAATCAATCAGAATTGGCGTTGCATACATTTTCGTTAGCATAACAATTAGACCGGTAAGAAATTTACTCCATGAAAACAGTGAGGGTGCAAGTGATTGCCCATCCCAGCAAGCTCAAACTTATGCGTGCCTACTGCATTAGCACATCCCAGCACAATCCTTCTGCCCTTGGCGTCCTTCATTCCCACAGGGGCTGTCTCATCAGCTGTAGTCACTGTCTTTCTGGGGCAATCACAGCAAAACAGTGATGTTTCATTGGCATTGTAGAGTCGTTCTACAATGGTGTCAGATTTTTATCAGTGATGACCTTTGCAAACTCGTTACTGAATTTCCTCACTGCTTCTTGATCAGCAAATGTTTTATCATCACACATCTTTAATAATTTAATGCTGTCTTTAATTTTCTTTTCTTTTTTCTTTTTTTTTTTCAGACGGAGTCTCGCTCTGTCGCCAGGCTGGAGTGCAGTGGTGCGATCTGGGCTCACCGCAACCTCTGCCTCCCAGGTTCAAACGATTCTCCTACCTCAGCCACCCGAGTAGCTGGGACTACAGGCATGAGCCACTATGCCCAGCTAATGTTGGTAGTTTTTCTTTTCTTTTTTGAGACAGGGTCTCACACTCTCACCCAGGCTGGATTGTAGTGGTGCGATCACGGTTGACTGCAGCTTTGACCTGCTGGGCTCAAGCCTTCCTTCCACCTCAGCCTCCCAAGTAGCTAGGACTATAGGCACATACCATACCTGGCTAATTTTAAAAATGTTTTGTATAGTAATTGGTTTTTCTGGAGTAAAATCAAAACAGAAATCTCATCCCCAAATATTCAGGATACGTATTTTTTAACTGCAGACACAGTGGGGCATTGACCATAACTGCTTTAACAAAAGTATTTAAATTGTCTTGTAAGTCTATGTTTTAAGGAGATAAAAAGAATCTGGGATGATGTGAAATAAAAATACAGTGGAAATAAGAAATCTTAAAAAACAATATTTTGTGTAGACGAGGTCTCACTATGCTGCCCAGGCTGGCTCAAACTCCTGAGCTCAAGCAACACTTTCTCCTCAGCTTCTCAAAGTGTTAGGATTACAGGCACGAGCCACCGAGCTCGGCTTAATGTTGTCTTTTCTTAAATTTCTGCATCCAGCCTGTTGAATATTCACAGTTTCCTTCGATGTTTTGTTCAGCGTGACCGATCCTTGCTTGTTTCATGATCAGGGTACACAACAACTGACGGGGTCACACTCAATACACAGCGGAAATCTTCATTTTTAGCTATACACAGTGTTTTTCTAGTTTTCATTACCTTCTGTTCACGACTTGCGGCATAGGACTTTGACAGTTCATCCTTCTGTTTCTTCAGGTCATGTGCTGTGGTCATTCCAACACTGAGCTCTTCCATCCAATGTTTCACGTCTACAGCACTGTCCGGCTTCTCCAACAGCTTGACTTTCCATGTTATAGATAAACACGAATGCTTCTTTTTTTTTTCTCATCACTGTAGCCCATGGGAGTATCAGCAGGCCTTTAAAATTTTAATCAATAACTTTATTTATTAATTTATTTTATTTTATTTATTTATTTTTGAGATGGAGTCTCGTTCTTGTTGCCCAGGCTGGAGTGCAGTGGTTCACTGCAACCTCCGCCCCACAGGCTCAAGCGATTCTCCTGCCTCAGCCTCCAGAGTAGCTGGGATTACTGGTGCCCGCAACCACACTTGGCTAATTTTTGTATTTTTAATAGAGACGAGGTTTCACCATGTTGGCCGGGCTATCTCGGCTTCCTGACCTCAGGTCATCCGCCCGCTTCGGCCTCCCAAATTTCTGGGATTACAGGTGTGAGCCACCGTGCCTGGTCTTAATCAATAACTTTACACCACACAGCAGAGAATAAGAAAAAGAACCAAGTGAGTAATGCAGGTAGATCTTGGCTTCAAGTGGGGCATTGTGGGGAACCTGTCATTGGTGCCTCAGCCTGTGCAAGTGCTATTTTATTGCCTCTGTGAGTGCTTGAGGGGTGGAGGGAATCTGGATGTGCATGGAAAAGATACATCACCGCTGAAGGGGGCTGAGAAGGCCTTTTTTTTCCCTTGGGGATATGAAATAAATGATGTGTTGTGCGCCAGTATTTTGACTGTGACATGTCACATGAGATCAGATGTGGAATTTTCCACTTGTGACATCATGCCTGCTCTCAAGACATTTCAGATCTTGGAGCATTTCCGATTTCAAATTTTAAGATTAGGGATGCTTAACCTATACTTTCTTGCAACTGAAGGCCACAGGTTTCCAGATTGAAATGATTCACTTGGGCCCAGCACAAACAACAAAAAAGATCTACACCAATGCACAGGATGATGAAATTCCCAAGCAACAGAGATAAGGAGAAGAACCCAAAACCCCACAGAGAGAGAAAATAAGAATTAGAATGACATCAGACTATCAATAGCTGGAAACAAGATCACAGAGAAATGGTTCCATGGTTGGAAGAGGTACGATGCTGCACTCAAGCAAACTATCATTGAAATGTAAGAGGAGAATAAAGACAATCTTAGACATGCAAAACTTTGAAAATGTTACCTTCCATGCAGCTTCTCTCAGGAAGCTACTGAAGGAGATGCTCCAAGAAAGGAAATCAATGAGGCAAAAGGAAGGCCTGGAACCCAGGAAATCAGGGCTCCAACTCAGGAAACGGGCAAAGGGGACTTCTCAGATGACGGAGCAGGGAAGTCCAGGGTTGACAGCAGTTTGATGGCTTCCAGGACAACCAGTGGTAGGGGGGCAACGTTCTCCAGGGGAAGCGACTCCAAGAGGAGAAAGGGAACTGGGATATTACCTGGTGTGTGTAAATTTGCTCAGAATAGTTCTCCATTTCTGAGAGAGTGAAGAGGTGAAATTAATGACAAGCACATAGGTAACTAAAGAAAACATAAAGGCAATGATCAACTTCAAGAAAAAAAGGTTATATAAGACAGGAAATGTAATTAAAGCATATTATGTGGCATAACTATGGACACTATTTATGTGGTCATAATAGTAACCACAGAATATTGATCTAACAAAAAATGATACTCTTATGAGAATGGTGAGAGGGTATTTGGGAAAGCAGCATAAGAGTTACTCTTCATCTTCGTAACAGAAAGTCCATCGATAATATTTAATACTAAAAAATCAAGGATTATCAGTGCAGAGAGGCGATTTAGAAAGAGGTGAGAAAATGCCAGAATAAATAACTAAAGGTGGAAAATGCTCAATCTGGGGAAAAGATTTGGGTGGGCAGGCACAGGGTGGGGCTGTTCTTTTTCATTATATGCCTTTTAAAACCATTTGACCCTTAAAATGATATATGATTTATTTAATTAAAAAATCAAAATTAATTTTACAAACAACTTTTAAAAACAATCTCTAGGGAGAAGTGGAAACAGGCTCTATAAACAACATATGTATCCCTTTACAGGGGAAATATATTTAAAAATGGTTTATATTAAAACAAGAATTAAATTTTATTTTATTTTTTAAAAAAGGGGGGAATACTGGATTTGAACCCAGGACTTTGACTCTCTGTCAGAGGACGGTGGAGGGAGGAGTTGGACCAGCAGGACACATAGGACTTGGACCAACAAAGAGGGGGAGGGAATTCCCAGCTGGGAAAAGACACAGAATATTTGGCTCAAAACAAGAAACCCACACAGAGATTTTGGTTTGAAGCTTTGGAAAACATTTGTTTTCATTCCTCATAAAAAATGGATGACGAACGGAGTTATTTGAAATGAGATTTTAACAAGAAAAAAACTCATCACATTTCATTAGCATTCTCCTACCAGCCCATCATTAACAAGTCCAATGACTGGTTTTAAGAGTTTCTATTTATTTATGATCTCCAGTGAAAGTCATCAACACCAGGAGAGGGTTCAGAGTTTGTTGTTCGCTATTGTTTTCAGTTAACATTCTTTGTTCTTCCTCTAAGCATATTATTTGATTTATATGTTTGCAACCACTTTCCACACTGCCTTTAGAGCTTATTTATGTGTTAAAAAGGCACTTACGCAAGCTTAGTTCCCTCAGCGTGAGTGGATTGAAAGAGCATGTGCTTTAGAGACACATAGAACTTAATTTGAATTCCAGATACTGGTTTATTAACTGTGTGATCCTGAGCAACTGACTCATTTACTCTGGGCTCCAGGATTCCCTGAAAAACTGGAACCAGATATTCATTTCCCCAGCTATTGATGTGAGTATTAAATTAAGGAACAAGGCTGGGTACAGTGGCTCACACCTATAATCCCAGCACTTTGGGAGACCAAGGCGGAGGGATTGCTTGAGCTCAGGAGTTTAAGATCAGACTGAGCAACATGATGAAACCTTGTCTCTACATAAAAATACAACAATTAGCCAGGTCTGGTGGCATGTGCCTGTAGTCCCAGCTACTTGGGAGGCTGAGGTGGGAGAATCACCTGAGCCTGGGAAGTCCAGGCTGCAGTGAGCCATGATTGTGCTACTGCACTTCAGCCTGGGTGACAGGGCAAGACCATATCTCAAAAAAAATTAATTAATTGATTAAAGAACAGACATGAAGAACCTGCTAGGTACTTAGCAAACAGAAATTACTCTTCCTTTGCCCCATCCACGTATACAGAAAAGTACTCAGACGCTAATTACTTAAATGACTTTTACCACAATTGTGTCCAAGTGGAATTTCATCCATCCACCTACATTTTGAGGATTTCTTGGAACTCCTTGTCCATAAATATCTTTTTTTTTTTTTTTTTTTTTTTGAGACGGAGTCTCGCTCTGTCACCTGGGCTGGAGTGCAGTGGCCGGATCTCAGCTCACTGCAAGCTCCGCCTCCCAGGTTTACGCCATTCTCCTGCCTCAGCCTCCCGTGTAGCTGGGACTACAGGCGCCCGCCACCTCACCCAGCTAGTTTTTTGTATTGTTTAGTAGAGACGGGGTTTCACCGTGTTAGCCAGGATGGTCTCGATCTCCTGACCTCGTGATCCGCCCGTCTCGGTCTCCCAAAGTGCTGGGATTACAGGCTTGAGCCACCGCGCCTGGCCCATAAATATCTTATGGCCATTACAGACTGATAGTGCCTGCTGAAAGCTCCTAGAAGAGCCTTGGAGTTCAGTGGCTGTGCTCTGACCTAGCATCAGCAGTAAAACAGGGTCCAACTCCCTATCATGTCTTCAGGTTCTAGCTCATCTGAGTCATGATCAGTCCATTGCCATTCAGAAGGCAGATCCAAGGAAAAGCAGTGCAATGTGCAAATGTGACCAGAATATAGCACTGGCCCCAGAATCCAAATGTCTGATTCCGATTCTGGCCTATCCCTCACTGCAATCTTGGGCAAATCCTTCCACCTTTCTCGACTGTGGCTTCTTCATCTGGCTAAAGGGAATCACACTCCTGCTTCATCAAGCTCACTGGTTTGTGGCGAGGTCTACAAGGTGAGGGAGCAAGTGAGGGTACCATCTGTATGTCTTTTCTCCCAGTGTTTCCTTCCCCCCTCTTTTCTGCTCCCACCCTGGCTGATGTGGGGTGGGAGGACAGGAAAGAGCCCTCAGGGCTTCCAGCTTCTGAGTCCCATGAGAGACAGCTTATTGCAGCCTCACTAAGTCGCTGGCACTGTTCGAAGCATATCACGTGCATCAACTCATTTGATCCTCAGAACAATCCTATGAGGTGGGACTTACCACAACCCTTGTCATCCAGATGAAAAAACTGATCGCAATCACTTAAAGGGGTTCGGAAATCCCCCCACGGTCCCACAGCCAGGAGGTGAGGGGCCAGGATTGGAACCCAAACTTCCTGCCTCCTGAGCCCCCAGACTCAGCCAATTCCTGTGTTCATACTTCCTCTCGCACCATAAAAACGTAAACATTTAGGAAAATTGAGAGAACTCTCCCAAATGAGAGGAAAAGAAGGGGAACTGTGGGTCCTCACACACCATCTTAGAGCCAAGGGGAGGTGGTATTAAGATACCAACTTCTTGGATCATTGTGGGGATTGAACTACAAAATAAACATTCTGGCTTATAGGTCCTTGGAGATTGGCATTTCCCTTCAGCACCAGCCTGGAAACCCTATCACTCTGAGTCTGTCCATCTCTTGGAATCTTGAAGTGTCCTGTGTCTGGCTGGGATAGGTAAGTAGCAAGGCTTGAGTGGAGCTGGCAGGCCTACATGGAAATGAGGGCCAACTTTTTCACCTTTATCACTTTCTCCCAAATCCAGGTTCCAGGGACTTGACAGCTATGGCCAGCTGTCAAGGGCGAGGCTGCTGACTTCCCGGTACCCACTTCCATGCCTCCTGGGCCTCCCTGGGTTCCGTGGGGCCTCCTCCGAGTATTGATGGCAGGAAGGACGGGCCCCAGAGCTGGGCTCAGAGCTCAGCAGCATCCAATTTGCCATCCTGTGGCTCCTCCAAGCCTCAGGCTCCTCTTGTGCAGAACAAAGACAGAAATCCTTCATTCAGTCCAGGTGCAGTGGCTCACACCTGTAATCCCAACACTGGGAGGCTGAGGCAGGCAGACCTACTTGAGGTAGGCCAGGAGTTCGAGACCAGCCTGAACAACACAGTGAAACCTCGTCTCTACTAAAAAATAAAAAAAGTAGCTGGGCCTGGTGTCATGTGCTTGTGATCCTAGCTACTTGGGAAGCTGAAGCAGGAGAATTGCTTGAACCCTATCTGGGAGGCAGAGGTTGCAGTGAGCTGGGATCACGCCACTGCACTCTAGCTTGGGTGACAGAGCAAGATTCTGTCTCAAAAAAAAAAAAAAAAAAATTCCTTCGTTCGCTTAACAAATATCAAAGTCCTACTGTGTGCTGGGCGCTGTTCCAGGTGCTGGGAAGATCAGGGAATTACACAGATGAAGCCACTGCCCTCACAGAGCCCAGGGCCTAGTGAGGGAGAGACAAAGAATAAATAAACATGTAAGTGTGACCTCTGCTGCCATGGAGCGATTTAAATGGAGAAAAACAAAGCAAGGTGAGGAGGAACCATAAAGACTCACAACAGCACAATTTTAGGCAAGGGGTCAGGAAAGACTTCTCTGAGCCACTGAGCAGGCACCTGAGCCAGGGAAAAAAGGGACAGAGAGAAGCACACAAATAACCAGGGCACAGCGTTCCAGGAAGAGGGAACAGCAAGTTCAAAGGCCCTGTGGCAGGAGTGTGTGCGCTGTGCTGGAGAGACAGCCAGAATCACTCAATGGCATCAGTCAGTGAAGTCACAGGAGGCAGGCGAGCTACATCCTGTAGGGACTTGCAGGACAGGGTAAGGGACACTGGAGGAAGGAGAACATTTAACAAAAGAAAAGACTTAGGAGGACAAAGGAGAGTGTAAAGCCAGGCCTCAAAGTCAGCCAGACAAGGTTCAGACTATGGCTGTTATATTTAATAGCTGTGTGACCTCAGAAAAGTTCTTTAAGCTTTCTGAGCCTCTGTTTCCCCATCTATAAAATGAGTCATTGTCTGGGCACGATGGCTCACGCCTATAATCCCAGCACTTTAGGAGGCCGAGGGGGATCGGATCACTTAAGGTCAAGAGTTTGAGACCAGCCTGGCCAACGTGGAGAACTCCTGTCTCTACTAAAAATGCAAAAAAAAAAAAAAAAAAAAAAAAAAAAAAAAAAATTAGCTGGGTATGGTGGTGGGCGCCTGTAATCCCAACTACTGGGGAGGCTAAGGCAAGAGAATCACTTGAACATGGGAGGCAGAGGTTGCAGTCAGCTGAGATGGCGCCACTGAACTCCAGCCTGAGCGACAGAGCGAGACTCCGTCTCAAAAAATAAAATAAAATAAGTCATCAAGAAGCTTCGATGGGTGTGGGGAGCAGTGGGGGGAGGAAGAGCATCAGGACAAATAGCTAATGTATGTGGGGCTTAAAACCTAGGTGATGGGCTGGTAAGTGCAGCAAACCACCATGGCACACATATACCTAGGTAACAAACCTGCACGTTCTGCACATGTACCCCGAAACTTAAAGTAAAATAAAAATTTATAATAAAAAATAAGCTTCTGCAACTCAGCTCCCTCTGTGTGACCTGCCTTCTCTTCTCTGAACTTCAATTTCCTCCTCTCTGGCCTTGGTGTTCCTTCTCATAAAACAGGAGTAAGAATATCTTCATGTGCTGTGGTGACCTCATGTCCAAGGTGATTACGAAATAGTATAATATATGTTGAGTTTTCTCTCAGCATGGTGTCACTTACGAAGATGAGCATTTCATGTGTATTTTCATAATCTTTAGTTAATATCTGTCTCACCTAGACTCCAGTGTCCATAAGGGCAGAGATCTTGCTTTTGTCCCTCTTTGCCAGTGTGTCCCCAGCACTAGCCCAAGTCCTGGGTACACAGTTGGTGCTCAATAAGTGCTTGGTGCTCATTATGGGTAAGATAAATGCTGAGTGAATAGGTGGATAGATAGACAAATTAACTGTTTCCCAAGGTGGTGAGTGCTCCATACACGGAGACGTACAAGGAAACATCAGAGCAGAGGTTGGTTTCATTTATTCACTCAACAAACATTGCTGGGCTGCCCACCATGTATCAGCCCTAAGGACTCACAGGGTCACAGCAATGAGGGAAACTGGGAAGCCCCTGCACTTTCCAGTGGGGCTAAAAGACAGAAAACAATAGATGATGTCTGGGCATGATGAGTGTTAGGAGTAAGAGAAGTAATGCTGGGAGCTACAGAGGGACCCCATGTGATCTTGGAAAAGGTACAAATAAAGAGGTGCTTGGATGCTTCAAGTTGGGGGATTTGAGAATCCCTTCCAGCTAGAAGATGCTTTCCTCCCTCGATGACTTCAGAAGGAACTGGGGTTGGGATGCGGTCCCTTCTCTGGGTAGATTTGTGAAGCAAGAGGCTGAAATTGGCCCAGACCATGTGAGTGCCCTATCCTGCTCAGCTCCACCTCCTTGTGTGATGCTGTCACCAAATCTTCTCAACCTCAGTGTCCTCCGGTGGCCCCTCAGGACGTGTACCCTTGGCTGTCTTCATGCCCTGCCAGCTCTGATTCTGAGCCTGGAACTTCCAGAGTCCCTGCTGCAGATATGTCAGCCCTGACCAGGCGGCATCTCCTGCTGGCACGCTGCCAAGCATGTCTCTTTGTAAAGCTACGGTCTCAGAGGAAGCGGGGTGTCCTATTTTATGAAGACATGTTTATTGGCTGAGAGGCTGCTCTTGCCTGTACCCAGACCTCTCATGGCTCAGCCCTGCTGACCAGGTCAAGACACCCAGTACTTGGGGGTAGGTTCAGCTACGTAATCTGTAGGGTCCAGTACATTAGGAAAACGCAGGGCCTCTGTTTTAAAGTAGAGGGGAAGCATTGCTAAAGGTATTCTCATGTAAAGCTTTTTACTTTATGGTCTTGCTCTTGACCTGTCATGATTTTTGTTGTTTTTAAATTTCCTATTTAATGCCACACTCACTCATGCATCCTCAGGGATATTCACAAGTGAGTGCAGATTGTCGCAGGCACCTGGGGCCCCAAACAGTGACTTGGCATGGGAACACAAGGCTCTTCACCAGCTGACAAATCTGACCCAGGGTGGAGAAGTCAAGCATCTACCTCCTTTTCCCTGAGGCCACTGCCCCAAACCCTGGCAGATGGGTAACCTCCAAGGGTATTGCAATTTCAGTGCTTGGATGTGCTGGGTACCTGGATCAGGGCTGGGTGAAAGGCTAACCCTTACCTACCTTGCCCATGAAACATATGTCACTGCCAGCTCAGGGCAAGAACGGCCAGTGCCCACCATGTCTCACCTGGTGATGCCGGAGATGTGAACATTGAGCCCTGACTCTCCTGACACTGGCACCCAGGCCCCTGCCACATGGAAGGCAGTGGCAGTCACAGTGGGGACAGGGAGCTGGAGGCTGGGCAGGGCCTGGCTCTCCAGGGAGTGGAAAGCAGGCAGCCAAGCATTGTCCCAGGGAGGCATTGGAGGCAGGTCCAAGTGCCCAGAACACACTCCACTGTCCCATCAAACATCACTTATAACGCATAAATTCAAAGATAAAAATCACTAAGAACTCCAAGATGGTAACTGAAGCACTACACCCCAAGCATGGCACCCTTCTGAGTGCAAGCCCCATGCCCATGAATCCAGCATGGGAGAATGAAATCAGATTGGGCCCTGCCACTCCCCAAGCAGTGGTCAGGGGTTCATTCAGGTAAATTACTTCAGAGACCCCACACAATCTCGGTGAGCCTGGCCAGGTGTGCGCTGATCCCCACTGGCTGTGGATGGACCCCAGTGGCAGGTGCTTTCTCCCAGAAGGAACAAGGACCCAAACATCTTTGGAATCCCACCCAGGTAGGGCAGACCGTATACAGGAAAAAGAAACACCCCCTGATATCAACACCCTTCAGAAACCAACAGTTCCTGATCTCCTCCAGGGGCTTCTCTCTGAGCAAGAGGGTAATGTGCTCCGTGTGCACCACGCTCTGGAACATTTCTTGTGGCTTATCCAAACCACTCACCCTGTCCCTCCTAGAATGAAGGTGCTGGTGAGATGCAGGCATAGACCTAAGCACTCTCCTAAACCTGTTTGCCTGCAGTCAACTGGGTGTCCTGGAATGACCCAGGCCTGCTTTCTCATCCCAGATTTACCTCTTCACTCACGAACAGGCCACAGCGCCTCAGTTCCCTTATCTGTAAAATGGGCACAGTGAGAACCCATCCCTGTTGCCTGCTAGATGATGAAGGCCAGAGGAGACAAGGTCTGTGAATTCACATGAACAGCAGACAGGTTCTTCAGTGAGGCAAATCCTGCCAGGGTCATCTGAAGGCTGAAGGATGGTCACAGCCTCACAATTCTGCCCACTGCTTGACTTGGGGGACTTTGCATCTGCTGGTTCCGTGGCCTGGACTTCCTTTATTCCATTCAAATGTCCCCCATGTTCCCTCTTCCGGAAAATCCCCACCCCAATCGCTCTCTCACCACTCCGTTTTATACACTACCTGGCTTGGTAGTGGTATTTTCCGTTCCTTCTTAGCGCCAGCTAAGCGCTGCTGCGGGGCAGGGACCTCAGCACCTCACCCCGACCCTGCACTTGGAGGAGTGGCTGAATGAGCCAGCGTTCAGGGAACCACTGTTCACGCCACACCTTTTAACGTAAGAAATTATAGTCATCGTATTAAAATAAAATGAGGGAAAAGAGAGACAATAAAGGAAGAAGAAACTTGGGGAGGAAAAAATGGAGGGGCAAGAAGTCCTCTCAGGGGTCTCCGCCAGCTTCCCCTGCCTCCCCCAGCCCGGCTGTCAGGAAATCCAGAGCTCTCCTCCTGGAAAATAAGGACGTGGCACAGGCACGGCTCTTATACCGAGCTCCGCGGGCGCACCTGCCCCAACTCCCCACCCCCGAAGCCAGTGGAGTTTACTGGATCAGGTGGTCTACTGGCCCTACCCTCGGACGGGAGCTGCCGGATTTCCCGCCGGAGGAGCTTGGGATTCTGTTGCCCAAGGCCCCGCTTCTCCGAGGAGCAGTCCGGAGCGGGAGCACTCAGAGCAAACTGGTCCCAGCGCCTCCTTGCGTCCGCGCCCCAAAGTTCCCGCTGCGTCCACGCCTCTCGCAGCTCCCCTTGGAGGGCCCCGGGGGCGCGGGGAAATCTCGGGTTTGGGTCGGGAGTTCAGATTCCCTGAGGGCTCACTCAGAAAGTGCTTGGTGACCTTGCGCACGTGGCTTGACACTTCTGGTCCACAGTCGACACGTCTGTGAAAAAGAACTAAGGCAATGTTTTCCTTTAGAGGACTTGGGGTGGATTAAGGCAGACAGTGCCTGTGGGGGGCCTGTCATAGGCTCAGACTCAGAGTAAGCGCTCACCAAGGGATGGGGCGCTGATTCCCCACGTGGGGCCATAGTGGGCGCTGGCATAAATTCCTCAGGCAGGAATTGAAGTGTGAGTAAAATCCCAGGTGCTGGTGGCGGCGGCGAGGGGCAGATTGGGACTCATGTTCCTCTTCTGTTAAATGGGCACAACAGACACCGCGAAAGCAGAATTGAGACAATTATTCTGATAAGTCGGGGCCGGGGGTGCCTTCCTTTCTGGATAGTTCATCCTTCCTCCCTTCGCTCCAGGTGCCCATCCTGCACTTGCACAACCCTGAAAGTATCTCCTTACATTTTGCTCCCCGTGTTGCTCCCTTTCCTTCCTCGGTTGGAAATGGGGCTAGCTGAAACCCTGGGCAGGTACCTTCGTGCCTCTGCGCAGCAGTGTGCTCTTGTGTGCAATGGGATAATATTCCTCCCGAAGTCGCTCGGCTTTTGTGAGGATTAAACGGCTGCATGCACGCCGAGCGTTTAGCACAGGGTCTGGATCCGGTACGGATCAATACAGTCCCTCTCTTCACAAGCTTCCAGATCTCCGTTTCCCGGAACGCGAAATGGGCGCAGGGCCGGGCCTGGAGGATGACTGCGTTCCGGGAGCGCAGGCCTAGCAGGCTCGTACAGCTGCCACGCAGCTGGGCCGCAGGAGCAGGGTGTCAGAGGGAGGGGAAAGCCAGCGGAGTTGGGAGCTGCGGTTGCCCCGTGGGTAAGGGTGTCCGCGACAGACTCCGCCCCACAACTGAGGCTCAGCTGGCCCCGCCCCGGCTGGCACAGCCGAGTTCGGGGACTCCGGGGCCGCAGCTGGGCGCCAAGGAATCCGGGTGAGCTCGGAGGGAGGAGAAATATCCGTGTGTCCCGGCGATGCTTCACTCTGCAAGGCTGCGAAGTTTCTTCCGGAACCTTCTCGATTTGGGGGTTGGAGAATTACAGGAAAGAAGGGTAACCACCAAGGACGAGGCACGTCTCAGGCAACCACCTCTGGTCCTGGCCATTGACACTTCCCTCTCCTACAAGGGCGCGCGGCCCCTTCTACCCCGCCCCCATCTTTCTGCTCCAAGTGGCCGCCAGAACATCACAAAACGCTAAGCCTACTCCAAACTCGCCTAAGGCAGGTTCCAGCCGCCCCGCGGCCTCTGCTCTCCTTGGGGCTTTTGCACTTGCCGACCCCTCTCAATAGGAAATTCCTTCTTCAAACTATGGCCGCTCCTCAACCTTCAGGTCTCAACTCATAAGTCGCCTGCGCGGAGAGGCCTGCCTTGACCGCTCCGCCAAAAATAAGCTCCGACCGTGCTTCCCGCCCGCGTCTCGTTACTTCTCCCCTTAGAAGCATTCAGCTGTACCCAAATTCGTATTTGTTAGTGTGCTGCTCTTGTTCAACGCCGCCGAATTAATTAATTTAAGAAAGCTGGACTAAAATCGGGGATGCCGGTTCTGTCCAGCCTTTCTGCCGAACCTCGCTCAAATCACTAAACCCCTTTGAGCCTCAGTATCTCATCCTTAAAGAAGGATGTTGGCCCATTGGTGACAGTGGAGCGTCCCTCAGGCAACGCTTAGAGCAGTTTCTCGCAGTCCAATGTGGGTTTAGGGATTCAGCCAGCATCTAGAGTGAGGCAAACCTGGTCAACTTTGACCTTGGCCAAAGGGGAATTCTGCCAAGTATAGGAACCGGCTCTGGCCTGGGCGCTCGCTTCCCGGTTGCCTGGCCGGCTGTTGGATGCTTTCTGCATTCATGGAGAGGCAGCGGCAGAGGTCGGTGGGAAATACCAGGTCTTAGACACCTACTGACATTTGGCAAGTCACACACCCTCTCTGTGCCTCGGTTTTCTCACTTGAAACAGATTGAGTGCCTGCGTCATAGGGAGAAGGCTAAAAGAGGTGAAGGTGTCTTAATTCCAGGTCCAGTGTGTCGCACAGAAAATGGTGTCCACCCTTCCTGACACTTTCCAAGAACAAGAACACTCTCTTCCGCTTCCACGCTGCTTCTCCTTCTGGCCTCAGGGACCTCCCCTCACCCACACACAGCCTTGGAGGACTGGAGCGTAAGGAGCTCCAATCGCGCTGCGGGGAGCAGAGCCAGCCAGCAAAGAGCGCTCAGGTCACCACCCTGCCTCTACGCTTGGCGCTCTCAGCGCGCGCTCCCCTTCTCACCTGGAGTTCTCATGCGCGCTGCCTTTGGAGTCACCCATAGTTTCCTCTGCACCAGCCCGGAAGTGATTCCATTCCGCGGACCAGGAAACTGAGATTTAGGGGCACCAGATGGTGGCACCCAGCAATGGCTGTCTGGCTTGGAAGCTCTGTTTCACTCTCACTAGCTGTGTGATCTTGTCTGAGTCATTCAACTCTCTGCTTCAGTCTATGAAACGGGTCACAATGACACTTGCCCACCTGGTAGTGAGGATTCGTTGGGATAACCCGCGTGGAAAACTTAGATTCTAAGGGTTCTGATCCCTATGCAATCGCTCATACATGACAGCTGCGGTCACCCCAGGCGGAACAACTGTGGTGACCTCACCACCATCACCAAACTGGGGAGGCAAGTGAATGGAACAGCCCGTGGAGAACGCTTTCCCTTCCACTCTTTCAGGAACTGCCAGGGGCCATGATTGTGCCCATTTAACAGAGATGGAACCTGAGTCTTGTAAAACTCAAGAGGTGGGGGCCCCACCCAAGGTCTCAGCCTGCCTCAAACATTCCCTTTTAGTCGATGTGGCCGTTTCTCCCGTGGAGAAGGCCCTGCTGCCACCGGGGGGCCACGGGAGTCATCACAGAGGAAACAGGGGTATCTTTTTAAAAGCAGCATCGTCAGAGAAACAAGGACTCAAAGCACCAGAGGCCAGCCCGCCCTTGGGGCAGCTCGTCTAAGGGGCAACAAAGAGGCAGGGCACGGCAGGGGGTTATGGAAAGCGCCAGGTGGGTAAAGCAAGGAGTGGTCTCGCAAAGGGGAGGCTTTGGGGTCTATCAGATCCTCCTCCGCTCCCTAAACTCCGCAAACTCTGGCTGCGTGGGCGCACACACGAACTGTCCAGCCGCGCCCTGCGAATCATCAAAATCTGCACCCAGCTGGTGGAGGAGAAAGCAACTCCTGAGGTCCCACAGCCGCGGGCTCGGATCCCACCACTGTCTCCTCGCCTGTAAAATGTGCAACAAAGGCTGCAACGTAGGGCTGCTGCCCAGCCCCACTCGGAATTAAGGGTCGGGGGACCCTTCCTTCCATTTGCCCCTAATCAGGCCCCAGATTAAGGGCGGGCTTTTGAATTCGCTTTTAATTACCCACCCCCACTCCTTCACCCCACCCCCCTACACAAAGGCAGATCTTTATTGCATCCCGCTGATGCGATAGCCCCTGCGAGCCTGGCGTTAAGGGCAGAGATTCACCCTGAGGGGGAAACCTAGATTTGAGCCCCGTATCTGAGTCAGTGACCGGCCTTGACTCTTTGGGAGGTTCCAGGGAGGTATAGACATAACTCTCCCCGCTTTGAAATTGATCTAAGTGCAGAACTCATAATCAACGTTAATTGCTATCAGTGCCAAGCATCTCACAGAGCATTTCATTTGATTCCCTTAACAATAGAAGCAATTGTGACGATTCCACACTTTATATGGAAAAAGCGAGGCTCAGTGAAGTTAAGGAACTTGCCCAAATTCACACAGTAAGTACCAAAACGAGGATTTATAAGTAGATGATCTGATTCCAGGCCGGCGACTCCGACACCCGCCCTAACCAGGGTCTGCCACTGCTTCTTGAAGTACGGCCTTCTCTGTCAAGGGGAGATGGGATGGGCATTCCAGATCTCTGGCCTTGGTCCGTGGAGAATGAGCAGGGTGTTGGGTCTGATCAAGGCATTCTGAAACCCTCTGCCTAGGTGGGAGAAGGTGGGTGTACAGGATGAGATGGAGCCGAAGGGGGTCCCAGAGGAGGGGACCCAGGAGGAGAAAGGAGAGCTGAAGTCACTGGCTGTTCTTGGAGAGGTGGGACTCCCGGCATTCCCTCAGGCGATTCTCCAGGGCTTCCAGTAAAAGGTCTGTGTCCGGGGATTGACCCCACGTGCGTGCGTGGAGCCAGACTCCGCGCTTACCCTCTGGTGTCAGCACAGCAGAGCACCCAGAGCTCTCACACCTTGCGCTCTGAGCTGAGTTTCTCACTGGCTGTGTTGAACTTCCACCGCTCAGGTCTCGCGTGGTTTTGCTCCTCCTCTCCCTGGAGTCCCTGAGTCTGAAATTCTCTCAATACAGCACCTCCTTGGTTTCTCTCTCCCACCTATGTCTACCTCTGGGGTCTCCCTCCCCCTTTCTCCCAATATGATACGTGTCTGTGTCACCAGAAGCCCTGTGGAGATGTTAGAGCGTGGCCTTGAGTGTGTATGGTTGCCTCTATAACTAGAGCTTGTGGGTGTTGGATGTGTGTTGATTGTGGGCGTTGGGTGTATGTTGGTTTTGTGTCTAGCATGTGTTGGTTGTGTGTGGCTGGGTGTGTTGGTGATACGTGTTGATTTAGGTGTTGTGTTTGTATTTGTCAGCCTTGTGTGTATGTGCTGAGTGTGTGTGGTGAGTGATGTGTGTTGATTTGTTTATGTCTACAGTGTGTGTTGGTGCCTGCATGTGGGTTATACATATGTGTCGCATGTGTGTCTGTTTTGGTGTGTGTTGGAATGTCGTGTTGATGGTGTGTGTTGGTCCGTGTGTGTGTGCACTTGAGGATCTACTTGTCACACAGGGAGCCAAGGCCAGTGTCCGGCACCGGAACTACAGTGAGCAGGCGCTGGGAGAGCGGACTGTGAGCTGAGGGCCGCGGGAGGGCGCTGTGGGGGAGGCGGGCGGGGTGGAGGCAGGTCCCCCTAGGCCTGGGAAGGCAGCGGACTGCGCGGCAGGCGTGGGAGCTGTTGAGTGGAGCGGAAAAATTCCACAAGTCTGGAGTGGGGGCCTGGGGGAGCTCTGGAGAGTGGGCACTTGATGGTGGCACTTGGGGGCCGGCGTCTTCCCAGGGCGTCCGGCCTCGGGGTCGGGGGACTCTTCCACTGTGGGGCGATGCAAGCTGCTGGGCGGGCGAGACCGAACCTTGAAGGCCGCGCGGCCCCGGGGGCCCGGCCAGGCCGGCGCCAGCCGCCGAGTTGAAAGGCGGCCGCGGCCTCTCCTCGCCGCTTCCTATTGCGCCCCGGAGGGCTCTAGGCGGGGCGCAGGTCTGGACCGGGCTGGGCTCACCTCCCGGCCTTGGGTCACTAAGGAGGGCGCAGCCGTAGGATTCGCACTCGGGGCCCCTGCCTCACCAGTAACTGTCTTCACTGGGCCTCCTGCGCAATCTGGGCCTTCAGCCCCGGGCTCAGCGATCCGAGAAACTAACCCTAAAATAAGGCGCTCTTAGGGCGAGGTCTTCAGCCCCACCCTAGCCTCCCGGTCCCCAACTGCCCGGGCCCCGCGGACCTATGCTCAAAGCTTGAGACGCCCCAGGTCCCCTGCCGTCAGGTAACCTCATTTCTGCCCCGCTTCCACGCCACAGACTGCTTTGGTCTTGACTGCGTGGTCAGAAGCTGAATTTGCAAAATGAGGCTTCCGTCTCCTCGCCAACAAAACGAAAACGCTCTCACAGCGTGCAGGGCCGGTGAGACGCCCTTCTTATTCCTCAAGGGACAGTGTCTGTTCGTGGTTAGAGCGCAAGGAGTTAAATTCAGAACTAGTGCCTGGATTCTGCGCTCCGTTTTCCGGCGAGACGCGCACTTCGCAGGATTGCTTCTCTGGCACCAGCTGACCCTCAACCAGATGGAGATGGGCAATGCGGCAAAAGCCCGATCCTCGAGTGGAATCCGGGTTGGAATTCCTGCTATGTCCTTTATTAACTGTATAACCTTGGGAAAACGACGTCACCTCTCTGAGCCTCAGTCCTCTGCGCTATAAAAATCTCCTAGGTTTGTTGGGAGTCAGCGTGAGCGGGAACTCCCCGCACACAGTAGGCTGTAAGTGCAAACTGCTCCATCACTACCTCCCAGCGGGAAAGGTGACCGGCCACTCCGCCTGGTAGATCCCATGTTTCTGGCCAGAGAAGGAAATTGGTCCGTAAAGGAACAGGCCCAGGAAGCCCCTGCCCACTCCGCCTTCGGTTGATAAACCAGGGAACCGAGTTCGAAGGACTGGGATGGATGAGAAGCAGTGCCGGGAGTGCAGCCGCGATTTCCGGCCGGACCCGGCTGACTGTGGCTCTGGGTTTTCTCCCCACACCAGCGCACCGCCCCGATCCAGCAAACAATTATCGAGCACCTTCTGTGTGCACATCCTGTTCAGAGAGGGAATGCGGAAACAAAAGAGGGGCAAAGAACGGGATAGACGGGCAGAAACAAAAATGGAGAGATTCGGAGGCCCAGAAGTGGAAGGAAGTCCCTATCCAAGACCGGCAGCCAGAGGCGGAGGCGCGCGCGGGCCGGGGTCCCAAGGCGGCGGGGCTCTCGCACCCGGTCTGCCGCGCAGGGAGGGGGCGGGGAGGCGTGCCCGCGTCGCCTGCAGCTACCGCCTCGCTGGAGCCGCGACGCGTCGGCAGAGCGCTAGCCGTTGCTCATTACCGCAATTATGTTGCTCTAAATTTACCTCTACCCTAAATTGCCAAACTCCAAGGAGCCAGGAGGCCCTGGAGCCGAGGCCGGGGGAGACACCCGATCCTGCCCTGCCATTTCTCTTTCACGGATGCGCGGAAAAACTTCAATGCTGCGGACGCGCAGTAAGCCAAGAAAAGTCAGATGCACCCGGTAGTCCCTGGGTGCCCTCCCGCGCGGGGGCTCGTCGACCCTTCCCCCAAATCCTGGGGTGTAGGAGGAAGAGGCCAAGGCCCATTTCACAGACGAGAAAATGGCGGTGCAGAGAGATGATGCGATCTTTCACAGTAAGTGGCGGACTTGATCCACACTGAACCACATTGGGTCTCTGACTTCAAGTTCAATACTAACCCCACGACGAGGACATCTCTAGCGTGTTCCAGAAAGGAATCCAGATTTGCCAGAGCCGTGCGTCCTGCGTGCCGTCATTCGAGGGTTGCTTAATTTATAGAGAAAAGAAAAAAGAAAAAAAACGCGGCGAGGCACTTCAACCCTAATGCACCTTTAGAGAGCTGCGTGGCGTGGGAGTCTGAGAGCTTGTTAGTCTGAGTCTGATAGCTCCCCTTTGGGGGACGAAAAAGCCCAGATCCGGGCTCTAGTGTTTTTCTAGAGGTTCCCAGGCCGAGGGCAACAGCTCCCGGGCTCCCCAAGAGCGAAACTGCCCTCCACAGCAAGCTTTTCTTTCTTAAGGAGCAGGGTTGTAACAAGTTCATATTGCAGCTCCAGCCAGGGTAGACAGAATCTTTGCCCGAGCTGCAGAGACTGGAGGATCGGAAGCCCAGGATGCCCCGGAATGTGCCCGGCGCCCGCGCAGAACCTGCGCAGGGCGCATTCCCGCAACCCTGGGCTCACTGGGAATTCCTAGACCGACCTCAGGGTCCTGGGGCTAGAAATCGCGCGCTGCGCTTGGGACTCTGTTTTTAATGTCTCTATCTGTGGAGCTGTTCACCCCTGCCCAAGTTCAACGCCAGGTACCCAGGTTTCGAACCATCTTTAGTCTACTGGACTCCCTCTTAACGGCTTACTGCAGACAGTCCGGCGCTATCCTACTTGGAGTTTGGAGGAGCGGGCCACTGCGGCACAGAGGTTGAAGGAGGAGAAGAATGTGCAGGTCTGCGGCAGCCCGAACACGAAAGACAACAGAGAGGTGCCTGGAGCTTAATAGGCTTTATTTACCAGGGGGTAATTTTCTGCATTCAGCGTTCTTGCAGAATTTCCCGGAAAGCTAAATTGGCGCGTGTGCAAATATATTCTCCTGGAAGACTGATCTTAAGAAAAACCGAGTTTGTGAGGGTTTGGAAACAGGGCTCCTGCAGAGGACTTTCCAGGCGAGAGTGGAAGGTGGCCCTGGGTTTTCTGTAAAGTTTGTTAGGTTGTGTTGTGTTTTTAGCGGCCAGAATAGGGGATGAGAAGGCGCTTATATTCTGGCAGCTCAAAATTAGTTCCACAAACCGCGTCTACACTGGGGGTAATTTAGAGAGGCAAAACAATCGCTTCCATCCCCCAGCTGGCCTCCCGTGGGAAAAACAGATTTGCGGAGGTGGGAATTGTCTGGATTAGCTGTCTACAGTCATCAAGCCATTTGGGCGATTTGCTTTGTTTTCATAGACAGGTTAAAAGGAGAGAAAGAAAGCAAGAGTTGGTTATAGGTTGCCGAGCAAGTGTCGATTTCAGCTTAAAGTGAATTGGAAAATTGAGCCTAATTATCCTAGGTAATTGCTTCAATTCTCCACTTGACTTTGCTAATGCAGATCTGTCCTGTGTGTTCAAAAAGACACCCCCCTCTATCCCTGCATACCCTGTTATCCCCTTTCAAAGTTGCTGGCGTACAACTACTATCAAATTGAAAAGCAACAGTACACATAAAGAGATGGCAAGAAGCAAAATTAAAATAAAAGACTAAACAGTAAAGAAATAATTTTTGTAGCTTAAAATTAATTTATTTAACAAATATAGCTATAATATAAATGATAATAAAATTTCAAATATACAGTATATTACATAGTACACACAATCCCTTCCAAAGGGACGTTTGAGAGCCACACAAATGTACTGTTAAATAGAGTTTTTTTCTTTTTTTAAAATTTACAATTGTGTTTCTGGTACTGGTAAGAGAGAGGCCCCTTCAACCTACCTTTGCAACGCATCTGTGTATTCCCTGCCCCCCCAGAGCAAATGTTTTGTTGTTAAACTTCTCTTAAATTTTCCAATGGAAGAAGCTAGGATTCATCTCCCTGGCTTGCCTGTCTTTTTTTTTTTTTTTTTTTTTTTTGAGATTGTTCTCATTTCCAAAATCGTCAGACATCAATTTCTCTGCGCTTTTCCTGCCTGGTGTCAGGACAGGGAAAAGCTATGCAGGAGACATGGCCTCTAGTTCTGTTCAACTGCCAATTCTGCTGGGGACCTTGGATAAATTTCTTAACCTCTCTGCCCTCAGTTTCCCCATCTTTAACTTGAGAGTGTAGAGCTAAATTCTAGAAGAGTACTAAGGGACCCTTCCAGTCACTTTTCGGCAGGGATCAGACTTCGGAGACTGAACTCAGGGAGCAAAGAAGTGAAACTGGAGCAGTGTGGGGGTTAAAAGGAAGGCAGCTGGTGGTGCCGAGCAGTGGAGCACGTCGGGGGTACAGCACCAGGGCTGGAGGAATCGGATGGCCCACAGGTGGGCGACCGTGGGACCCTCTATGTCAGGTGGTACATGCTGTAGCCTACATGGGCCGTGTAGAGTCCCACTGGCGCCACGGGCAGCGCAGCGCGCTGGAAGGGGCCAGAGGCACCGTAGAGCGAGGCACCCGCCGCGGCCGCTACAGCTGCGGGGCCGCCAAGAGGGAACGAGAGGCCGAAGGCAGCCGGTGGCAGCATGGGCTTGGCGGCCATCTTCAGCTTCTCCAGCTCTGCCTCTTGTAGTCTCTTTGCCTTGGCGCGGCGGTTCTGGAACCATATCTTCACCTGCGTCTCAGTGAGGCTGAGCGAGCTGGAGAATTCCGCGCGCTCGGCGATGGACAGGTACTGCTTCTGGCGGAACTTGCGCTCCAGTGCCAGCAGCTGCGCGGTGGTGAAGGGTGTCCGCGGCTTACGGTTCGTCTTGTGTTTTCGGAGGGTGCAGGCTGGGGGGCTCAGCCGCCCTGAGGGCCGAAAGAGAAAAATGCAAGGGGTTAAGAGAGAGGCTTCGAGCATAATCAGCTCAAGGAGTAGTAATAATAGCCAAACAATACCAGATATTGAGTGCCGCCTCGGTGGCGGGCACTGTGCAAGGCACTTGAAAGATATTTTCTTGGGAGGCCGAGACGGGCGGATCACGAGGTCAGGAGATCGAGACCATGCTGGCTAACACGGTGAAACCCCGTCTCTACTAAAAAATACAAAAAATTAGCCGGGCGAAGTGGCGGGCGCCTGTGGTCCCAGCTACTCGGGAGGCTGAGGCGGGAGAATGGCGTGAACCCGGGAGGCGGAGCTTGCAGTGAGCTGAGATCCGGCCACTGCACTCCTGCCTGGGCGACAGAGCGAGACTCCGTCTCCAAAAAAAAAAAAAAAAAAAAAAAAAGAAAGATATTTTCTCCAATTCGCATTGCAACTCCCGCAGGGGAGGAGTTCCTGTCTACTTTTTGCAAATGAAGAAACTAAGATTTCAGGAGAAAAATGTTGAAGGCCCGGTGTCCACGTCTAAGGCCCAAACAGCTGGGAAGATGTGGAATCACCTTTGTGCTGCCTGGCGGCTTAGGAAGGCCTTCATGGCCGGCCTCCTCCCACGGCCACACAGAGGAAAGGTGGATGTTAATACAGGTGAGAAGACATGCAGAAAGAGGACCTGCGCCCAGCCCAAGGGCACATTTAGTTTTACATGTTGGCCAAACATTTATCAGTGCCTGCGAAGTGCTTCAGTGCGGGGGCTAGGCCTTACTGTGGCATAGAATCCAGATCAAATTCTACACTATCCCCTGGAACGCTTTGCTCCTACGGGATTCTAGGAGTAGTTCCCGCAGACCAGAGGTGGAGCAGCGCAGACCCTCATGGAGGGTGCACTGTAGCCCGCACTCTTAGAAATAGAAAGTGTCATCTAGAGTGGAGAACGAGGGGCTGCTTTATTCTAAGGGACTTTTTCTTTTGATTGTCTCAGTCCTCTGTTGGATTGCGTTCACCCCTGGCGCCAGGGCCCCCTGGCCCCACTCAAACGTGTGTGTGTGTGTGTGTGTCGGTGTTGGCGGGGGGGAGGGGGAGAAGTGTTGAGATTGCCTCTCCCCTCAACCTGTGGCATAGTCAGCAGACACCAACATGCCCAGCTGTCTTTTTCTTTTGACTTCAAAATAAACCTCAAGGGTGGACGGTGAAGAAGCATTAGAGCGCAGGACTAGTGCAGGTCGGGGATGGGGTCCTCTGGGGACTGCCCCCGGATAAAATGTGGAACAAATTATTCCCAACACAGCCGGGATCGCTATGACTTTGTGGTCTTGGGGCCCAAGGCCCTGAGCGTTGGAAAGGACACTCTGCTTATGCAGCAGCTTTCCTGGCAGAAAGTGAATTCAAATCGAGGATGTTTCACCACGCGGGTTTTGCCTAAGCATACATTTTTTCACACTTCTTTTAAAAAACAACCACCACAAACAAACAGGAAAAAAAAAAAAACAAAACAAACAAACAAACAAAAAAACCCACAACGATCCTTTGGACTTTCAGACCACCAGGATATGAGTCAAACGAAATCTCGTGTTAACACCCTGCTTCTTCCCCGCTGGAGGCCACCGGGAGTCCGGGAAGCGCTTGGCCCCCAACTAGCTTTCCGCCGGGCCGCCCGAGGGGCGGGCGCCGAGAGAAACGTCACTCTCTTCAGCGGCGACAACCCAGCGCGGGGCCACCTTCTCCGGCCATTAGGCTTAGGGAGGGACTGGCCTTTCAAAGACGTTTAATCCCCAGATAAAAATCATTCCTCAGCATCACACCATTGAATTCTGGCTGCTATTATGCCGAGCAAAATAATCGGAGGAAACGAGGAAAACTTGGGAATTTCCCGTGCTCCTGAAATATCTGCGAGCGTGTTCTCTGAGTAGAGCAGCCAGGGGGCCGCGAGGCCTTGGAGCGAACTGCCTTGAGCACCTGGAGTCCACTTTAATGGCTCAGTTCTAGACATTTGTGAGCTTCCGACAGGATTAAAGAGGGCGCCTTCCCCTAATTGACTTGGTGCCCCGCCCCCTCCACTGGAACTTGAGTGTCCCCACCCCTGAATCATCCATCCGCCCAAAGCACCAACTATCTGCCTCAAACTCGAAGGGCATGGGGAGGTGGAATTCTGTAGAAGCTTCGGAACCTCTAGGCAAAGAGGTACTTGAAAGCGACGAGGGGCTGGGGGACGCCAGCTCCTACTGTGAGAAAGTGAAACTCCGGGTGCAGGCAAGATCTGCGCACCACACACATTCATCCGCCGGGGTGAAACCGATGAAACAGAGTTTGGGATCAGATGAGGGATCATGGACCCCCGGGGTCGCTTGGTGGGGGCAGGAGGACAGGGTGCCCAGACATCGGTGTCCTATCCGTTAACTCCCACCCGCGTCTCCCGGCCAAGGCGAGGAGGTCTGGAACCTTCTTCCTGGGTGGGAATGGAGGGAGGCGCAAGACCCGGCCTTGCAGCCCTCGACTCCCTAGCACCGGCTGCAGGTACGCAGGCGCCGGAGGCCAGCAGGAGCCCTCGGATCCCACACCCCGCCCGGCCCCCTCCCTCGGCGCCTGGGTTCTGGCTACTCACTGGCCGGCGGCGGGGAGAAGCGGGGGCTCTGCATCCAGGGCGTCCTCTCGGGCTTCTCGGGGCTCTCGGCTTTGACGAGCGCATCTTCTGGCAGCTTCAGGAGTCCCCCCACCGAGAAATGGCCGAGCGGCCGCGGCGAAGAGGGCGCGTCCGGGGCGCCCAGCGACCCCGGCGGGACGCCCAGTGGCTGTGCCGGGCCACCCGCCGCCTGCGCGCCCTCGGAGGGCGCCAGGGCGCTCTCCTTGGCCCCCGGCTTCCTGTGGTCGGCCATGAGAGCCTCCACGCTGAAGGGCAGGAGCGAAGGGGACACTTTGGGCTTGGCCCCCTCCTCGTCCGCGCCCATGGCGGCAGCCGTGGCCGCGGCGGCGCTGGGGGCCTGGCCCGCGCCTCCCCCTGCCGGCTTGCCGAAAGCGGAGTCCTCCACTTTGACACCGAGTGGCAAAGAAGTCATGTCAGCAGCCGGGGCCATGCAGAGCCGGGCCCCCCCTCCTGCCGCAGCACGGGCCAGCCGCCGGGCATGGGCTCGGGGCGGGCTGGGAGCGGTGCCTGCCTCTGGGAGCGCCCGGGGCTCTGGCGGGGCGGACCCTCCCGCGCGCGCCTCCCGCCCCTCCCTAGCAGGCCAGCTCCGGCGCGCTGGGCCTGGCTCCTGGTCGTCGCCGCCGCCGCCGCCGCCGCCGCTGCAGCACAGGCCGAGTTCCCGGGAGCACCCGCCGGCTCCTGGCCCTGCCGCGGCTCCCCAGAGAACTTGCTAATAAGGCGAGGCCAGCGCGGCGGCGGCCAATCAGCGCGCAAGGGGGCGGGCCCGGAGCGATCCATTGGGCCGCGCTCCTGGGGACTCGCCCGGAGGCGCGCTGGGCCTGGGGGCGCGCAGGGCAGGGCCCAGGCGGCAGAGGGCAGGAGAGGAGAGGGGGTGCCCGGGGAACTTTCCTCCGCGCTGAAGCCCAGGAGGCCCTCTCTACGGGGGTCCCCCTGGGTCTCTATCTTTCTGTGTTCCCGGGGGATTTTCCCTTGTTCTTGCTCAGTCTCTTCTGCCCTCCTCTCCTCCCCTCCGCTCCTCAGCCCTCTTTTCCGCTACTCTTCCCACCTCCCCCATCCTTGTTTCTCTCCTCTACTGCTTCTTTTACCTTTCTCTTTAGTCTGTGGCTGGGTTTCCCTGTGCCTTCTCCACTATCTGACCCCCCCCCCCCTTCTTCTATTACAATAATTTGAGTAGAGGTCATTTCTTATACATTCCTTTTATATATTTTTAAAAATACGCATGGCTATTTATCCTAGGAGAAAAACATACTATTAACTTCTTTCCAAAAAACGAAACAAAATCAAACCTTCATTTTCTTCCTGTTCTGAAATCTTATAAACTTTACCTAGAGGTAAAAGTGGGCCTTTGTCTCTAACTCAGAGCTGGAGTAGACCTTGCGGGAAGAAGCCAGCTTCCTGTGGTGCCAAGGATGTGAGAATACGTAAGATTATCTAGAATCTGGAGTCGGTTTTCATACACCATGTGTATTTCTCCCCCACCCTCGCTCTGAACTTCTGTCCCGAGGGTCACAACACCTATAGCGCCCGGCCAGGGAAAGGAGCTGCCGGATTCTTTTGATATAGAACTTACTGAAATAAAACCAACAGAAACATCAACAAAACACCGATCTGACCTTAACGTGACCTCAAACAACGCGTCCGCGGAAACAATGACATGTCCCTATCTCTGGGTCGCTGATTCTGGAGGGGAAAGTCACATTTGGGGGAGGGGGCCGGGAAAAGAGGACAGTTCCCAGCGGTGGACTCTCGTGCGGGACTTGAGAACTTTTGTTTTGCCGATTTCGGAGAAAACATGATTTAATGTTTGCTGTTAATAAAAAGAAAGTAACAAACAGGAAAAATGAGTTGGGGTCAGGGGAGATGCAAGATCTGTGCGAAGCGGGGTCGGCGCTTAGCCATTTTCTGCGCCTGTCGCTTTATGGCCTCTCCTCCCGCGGCCCAGGCCAGCGACTCTCAGGGAGTGAGCGGAGGTGATTGGCGGCTCACTCGGCCCTGCCATTGATGACTGCGGGGTTCTAATCTCCAGGAAACACAAGGGGCTGCCGTGGCCATTTAGGGGTAATTATCCGAGCGCGGAGGGACAGCGAATTCCCTCGACTTTTAACTGGGCGCAATAAAAGCTGTAGATTAGGGGCGTTCAGATTACGGAAAATGAATTAGAGCGGGAACTTTATTAACCGGAAGACGTCCGGGGTCTGGCCGCAGGGGTAGGGCTGCGGACGCCGGAGCGATTGGTAGCCTCCCATCTGTCCCCGAGATATGTTGAGACCTGGGGAAGTTCGGTAATACCTGCATCTGTGAATTTTACGGGCATCTCAGGTTTCTAACGGACCCAAGACTGTAACTCAGGCACTGGGCAGTGTTTGGAGCTTCTAGCTCGAGTTGGGCCGGCTGGACGCGCCGTGCACCGGGGCCCCTGGAGGTTTGCCCGAGAGGGTACAAGGATAGAAGACTTTACGACCCAATTTTGAAGCTCAGCTCGCTGAGGCTGAGCAAGGCTGTGGGGCAAATACCTTGCTGGTAGCCCAACCAGGATGGCGAACTTCGTCCTCCTCCTCCTCTTCTTCTGCTTCTGCTTCTTCCTCTTCCGCTTCCCCTTCCCCTTCCTATTCCCTTTCTTCTTCTCTCCTCCTTCTTCTTCTTTTTGAGACGGAGTTTTGCTCTTGTCGCCCAGGCTGGAGTACAATGGCGCGATCTCAGTTCACTGCAACCTCCGCCTCCTGGGTTCAAGCGATTCCAAAACGGCAAACTTCTATTGCTCCCTTTCTAATCACTCTCTCCAGAACAACTCCCTCCGCGCCCAGCGAGAATCTCCCTTTGCGGCCAGGTTAAAGGGGGAGAGGAAACAGAGGCCTATCTGCTTTTGCGGCCAACATTTAAAAAGCGAGCAGTGTGCCTTTTCGAGTCTTTGCTTAGTTCCGCCCTCACCCTTCTTCTCCAAATGTTTTGCTCCCAGGTCTATTTAAGAATCTGATACAGCCAAGAACTTCTTCCCTAGAAAAATGCACATCTACAAAAGCACATTACAAGCAACGGTGCAGACAACTTCAGGGGCTCTGGACCCACATGGAGTGCTCCAGTTAAGAACCCCTGCTTTAGAGCTGAGCGGGGGCTCGAACCCAGAGTGTGGAGCCGCAGGGTGCAGCGGGGGCTAGTGTGGAACTTGCGGCGGTGGCAGTTGAGGAGCGCAAGAGGCCCGGATTTGGCCACGGTGGGGAGGAGGGGGCGGACGGCCTGAGAAGGGCCGCATCGCTAATTGCGGGGATAAACAATCTGTCACGATTCCTCAGCGCGCCTAATAGGCAGACTAGGATGTTGTTTTAAGGCGCCAGCGGCGGCCTGATCAAAGGCTGCACCCGGCGCACGGGCCCTTGAAGTCGCGCCCCTGCCTCCAGGGAGCAAATCGCCTGGCCCCGCAGCCCTGTATCCGCAGCCAGCCCCTCGTCTTCTCAAGCCGAGTCTGAACGCCACCTTGTCTTTTTTACAGGTTCGGCCTTGGTTCGTGTCTGCTGTCGCCCAGCGCGGCGGGTTAACCGCGTGTAAACATTGCTAGGCAAGGAGAGTGCATCTGCAGAGAAGCGGGTTCAGACTCGGTTCCGTGTCAGAAGAGCGCGGGGCTCTCCTACTAATCTGCCCCTGGATTGAGAGAGAAAGGTGCCGGCGGTCTCAAGAGAAAGGAGTCAGAGAAAAGAAATAAAATGTCTGCCTGTTTCCCAGGGCGTTGTTTGTTCCCGCGGAGGAAAGGCACGAGTTAGAGGGGCAGTGAGAGGGAGGCTTCTCTAAGTTATTTTTTGTCTAGGCCTTTACCGATTTCCCGGCCCAGGGGTTCAGCGAGCTGGCAGGCCCGGGGGCTGAGCCTGTTATCTCGCCGCCAGTTCTAACCTCGAGGCGTTTGTACCCCCGGCATTTCTCTGCGCTGCCGCTGCAACCGAGAAAGCCGGGCAGTAATTCATGCCTGGCAAGGGCAGGGCTGGCCCGCAGCAGATAAAGCTCCAGGACTGGCGCTCGGCTTCCATCCTCTAGACTTCCCTCCCCTCCCCCCTCGCTCCATCTCCCTTCATTTTCAGGCATCCTAAAGCACTCCCCGCCCCCCGGTAGAGCGCCTCTGCATTTCGGATCTTGAAGACGGATTATCCTTCGTCTACTTTCTGGGCAACTGAACTGGTGGTGGGTTTAGGTGGATTTTTTTGTTGTTGTTTTCCTAAAATTTTGCAGGGGTTGGGAGAATGGAGGCAGGGGTGGTGGTGTTGCTAGGTATCCACCACCTCCATGCAAAGATTAATTTTTAGAAGGACCCCATCTTAAAGACGGTTGTCTCAATCTGGGTATTGCTGCACGGGTTGGAGAGCCTGCGGGCTGGCTTCTCACTTCGGCATTTGTTGTCGCCTCCATCGGGTTTTTGTTTATGCCCCCTCCCCCTCTTTCCACTGCATTTTGTGGCCTCGGCCCAGGAATCCTGCGTGCATTTTTTAAAATGTGCAGCTCAGTGGGATCCCCCGGCAATTAGCGAGCCCCAAACAGTCCTCTTTAATAGAATGAATGTGCTATGAAAACCGATTACCCGGAACGATTTATTTTGGTGGGAATTCACCAATCGCCAGGAGGGCGACGGAGTGGGGAGAGGGAGGAGGTATTTTGTCCTGGGGAGGGGGTGGGGGTTGACGGGTAGACAGAAAGCACCGTCATGGGGTCTCCCAATCTCGGGAGGGGGCCTCCCAACCCCGCCATCTCCACTCTTTTGACCTCTGTCGCCTAGAAGTGAGGAGCTGGGAGTCAGGTTCAGCAAACTGTCTGGGAGTCACTAACTTCGGGAGGACTTCACAGCTTTCCAGAGAAAAACTCCGAGCCCTGAGAACTACAGGGAGTCTTCAGCTATTGGCTGAAGATCCACGACACAGACCTGGAGAAAAACAGCGTTCTGCTTTCCGGAGACGTGGGCAGAACTTGCGCTTTTCAGGAGTTTTAGTACCTCCTTTTAAAAGCGAAGTCAAAATGCAAACTCTTTGTGAAAATGTTTCCTCCTTCTTGCTAAATGCTCTTCAAAGTGGGTGCAACTTGTGCGGTGGTACAGTCCGCGTGGAGTGGATTTCACCCGGCGCCAGAGCGAAATTGACAAGCCCCACTCCCTGCTTCTGCCCCCATCCCGCCCTTCCCCCACTTTCTGCTTTCTCTTCTGTCCCAGGCCCGGGCTCCCTTGTGTCTTTAAATTTGGAAGGGGGTGAGCAGGGCCAGGATCAGCAGAAGAGAGCCCCAACCTCCCCCGCTTTCAAATGGCCCAAATTAATGTGATCGCGACGTGAGGGTGCACTTGGGAAGATGAAAGCAGAGGCCGGCCGGCTCTCCTAGAGCTCTATAATTATAGATAATATATCCCATTTCAAAGCAATTAGACCAATCAGGCGTAACGAACCACTTTGCTGCCGACGAATAACAAAGGCGCACGGTTATTTAAGCCCGGAGATGTCAGGCAGACCCCGAGGCTCCAGGGTCGACCAAACATCTTCCATTCTGGCTCTGCCCACCCCCGGCGGAGGAAGGCTGGCGCTTCTCCCCTCCAGCTCTGCCCTGCGCAGCCCGCCGTGGGCCCCATCTCAGTTCCGGCAGGGGGTTGGAGGGAATGCGAGGAAGAGAACTGCCTCATATTGAGTTGGGTGTCAGGCCCCTTGTCAGAGGTTTTACAAACTTTATCTCTTTTAATCCTCTCTACTCTGTACTCTTGGAGGTAGGTATTGTCAGCTTTCCCCCCACCCCACCCCCCAAGATGAAAGAACAGAATCAGAGAGGTTAAGTGTCTTGCTCAGGGTCACACAGCTAGTTAGTAGTGGGACCGGGATCTGTTCGCAGGTGGGTCTGAACGCCTGGAATCCACTCCCTTCACTCTTGGGTGCAGCCTCTCTCGGGGCGCTTTCAAAAGACGAAATGCATTAAAATATAGCGAGCGTAGACAATGGCTTACGCCTCTAATCCCGGTACTTTGAAAGTCGGGAAGATCGCTTGAGCCCGGGAGTTCAATCCCAGCCTGGGCAAAATAGAGGGACCTCGCCTATACCAAAAAAAAAAAAAAAAAAAAAAAAGACCAGGAGTGGTGGTGCGCGCCAGTAGTCCTGGCTACTCAGGAGGCTGAAGCGGGAGGATCTCTTAAACCCGGGAGGTTAAGGCTGCAGTGAGCCGTGATCGCTCCACACTGCTCCAGCCTAGGTGACAAAGCAAGACCCTGTCTATTAAAAAAAAAAAAAAATACATGTGACGCTCGCAGTATTTTTATGGAACCGCCTCCGCGTCCCGCCCCCCAATCCACAAAATGGGTCTTCGGCCGTACTCACTACTTTTCTCTTATGCTCCTCCCCCTCCTGCCCACCACCTTCTTTGGGAGTCCTGAACACTGTCGAGTTTTTCCATTAATTTAGGAAATGTTGAGGATCTCAGGTCTCTCTGAGAAGAAAACAGACCCAGGGCTGCGAGCCAGGTAACCAGCTGAGGGTGGAGGGCCAATTTTTCTAAGCCTCTGTTTGTCGTCTTTGAAATGGGCAAGGACGGGCAGGAGCAATGATCAAGAGACTCTGGAAGACAGAGATTCCCCGGCCCAGGAGGCGCAGAGCCACTGAGGGTTGGGGAGGGTCCTTCCGTGGACACCGCGACGGAGAGAACCGAAGACCGCCCGACGCCTCTGAGAGACCCAGATATGGAGTGAAACTGAAGGCAAGCTGGGGATGCCGAGAAAGGCCAGAGCTGAGGCTGGAAAAGAGGGGCGTCCAGGGAGAGAGTTTCCCCCGGAAAAGCCGCCCCGCGCCCCACCTTCGCGGGGGCAGCTGTAGGGACCGTGCGGGGTTCGGGAGCTGCCTCTCCACGACGAGGCGGCCCGCGGACAGCCCGGTGGGTGGGAGGAGTCTCTTATTTTTCTAGGACTCAGGTTTGTCCCTGGCTTTCGGCGACATTCCTTTCCTATGTCTGTCTGTCTGTCTGTCTGTCTGTTTGCCTCTGAATGTCGGCGCCTAAGGCAGTCTCCCCTCCGAGCGCCTCTCTTGGTCTCTGTGGGTAGGTCTCGCAGCCTCTGCCTCTTCCGCTCTCTGCACTTCTTCTCCAGGCGCGTGGCTCGGTCTCTCTTCCCCTCCCTACTGCTCAGTTGTTTTCTCTGGAAATCTCTCTCGCGTCCCCCGCCCCTCCGCCCAAGTTTAAGTCTGAATCACTGCTGTCAAGTCGCTGAGAAGCTGCTGTGAGTCCAGCAAGTTCTTCCTGGAGGCTGTCTGCGATTTCTGCAGCAGCCGGCGCACCTTCGGGAGAAGGAGTACAGCGCCGGGTCGGCCCAGGCGGGAGAGGGAACTCCTGCAGGTGGCTTTTCCGCGGCTCCCTTTCCACGTCTGGACCGCGAGCTGCACAACGCACTACCTTCCCCCGGGCAGCCCTGAGGACCGAGGAGCAGTGGCCCAGGCCGCAGCAGGCCGGGCTGAGCTTGAAGGAGCCAGCGTATAGTAATTCATCCCCACTGTCCCAGAACACGAGGAATGGAACTGGAGGGTGCAAGCGGGGCAATGCAGAGGATCTTAAGGAGGGGGAAAGGGTCACCGGGAACCCACCAGTCGGCCCACCCGGGAGCCGCTGGAGGCAGCAGGCAGCGTCTGTTTTCTGGAGGGGCAGCTGGTACAGCGCAGGGCACCCAGGCTGGACTCCAGCATGTTCCCTTTTAGCTGTTGACTCCCTGTCTTTAGGGCTGGAAGAGCCACAACCCCGGCCACCTGGAGTCTCCGCCCTCTTGCGCTAACCGCCCAGAGCTCCGCCGGCCCAGGATAGGCAGCAGCAGGCCTACGCCCTGTATCTTTGGGCCTGGCTTTGTCGTCCTTGAGCGAGATGGAGGGGTGTTCACCCTACCGGAGGGCCTTTCTGGGTAGAGAACAGAGGTCCAGAAGAGACAGTGGCTGGGAAGCCTCCCGCATGCAGTAAGTGCTTAATCAGTGCTCACTGAGTATGAAGAGAGGAAGGAGAGAGTCCATGGAGTTTGCCTTTCAGTCAAAAAACCAATAGTGAATTTCAGTGGGGAAAGTTGGGGAGGTGGAGCACCAATGACCCAGGGTCTCTGTGACTTCGGTGAGACCTGGACAAGGCTCTTTCCTCTCTTGCCTCTTTTCCCCAGGCAAGGCCTCTTGCTCGCCACAGCCCCCACCCCAACCTGGGTTTGTTATGGAGAATAGGGCAGTCCCTCCCCCTCCCGGGGTGGGGTGGGGATGCTGTGTGACCGTTTTTTGGTCCTTGCACTTTTCTGAGCCAGGGTCACTGACACGGCTGAGACCAAGCTGAGGGACTGGGGAGGGGAGGGGCGGGATGCTCATGCTCACTCCTCCTCAGGCCTTCCTTTCGGCCCAGGAAAACAAAACAAAACAAAAACAAAAAAACACCGGGGCTGCAAGAAACTAGACATCTGGCGCGACACCCATCCTCCGTAGAAAGGGACACTGAGGCCCAAATAGGAGTCATTTTCCCGGAGGTATCTGAGCCAGAAACTGTCAGAACTGATACTAAGTGCATGTTTTCCAACCACCAACTCAGTGTTCATCCTTCCTCGTCCTCAGAAAGGTCAAGATACCTGGGGCATTCCCCTGCCTCTCTGAGCAGAAGCCACCTACGCCATGTGGCCTGCACCTTTGCTACCTCGCAGAGGGCCATGTCCAATCGTGAGAACTGGGGTGCAAAAGGCTGTAAAGTGTGGGGCACCCTGCACACTCTGGCCCGGTAGGTTCGGAGAGCATCTCTTCTGCTCCCTGGTGTGGGAGGAGGGTGCAGCCCGGGTTCAGTTCTTGGAGCTGGGGGCGCCTGGAGAAAACCCGCTTTGACTACGAGCTCCTCCGTGCTAGGTGCTTCACATGCACCACCAAAGTTAATTCTCATGACAGTCCCGAGGTGAGCACCCCACTTTTCAGATGAGAAAGTGGCCACCCAGGGAGTTGAAGTGGCGAGGTACTGGCCGCGCAGCTGTGCATGGGGACCATCAGGACTGGAACCCGTGGGCGCCATTGCGCGGTTTCCCATATATCGCAGGCTGGAGGGGGGCCTCTGGTTGCATGCCTTCCAGCCTCTGCATGAGGTGGGTTGACCCTGGGGGTCGCAAACGTCTCAGACTTTGGTTTTCCCTGTACCGCGAAGGTCAGGGAGGCTCCGACTTCCTGGGTCCCCCAGGTCTAGAGTGTTCACAGGTTCTCAAGCACGCAGAAGGGGCAGGACAGTGATTCCCTGTGAAGCCCTGCCCTCCACCTCACCCCACTGGGCTCTGCGGAAGGGGGTGGGTGTGCCAGCCTCCACCTCCGACCTGAGCAAGTGACCATCCCTGGATCCCAGTTCCTGCATCCGTGTAATGGATCTGCTAAGCCCCATTCTGTCTTCCTCCTTGAAGCTGTGCGAGAAGGATCTGAGTCCGAGGAGACTGGAAAATCAAGGAGCCAAATACCAGGATGAGAAAGACTTTTTCTTGTTAATAATAGCATGCATTAAACAATTACTGTTGCCAACCATTGTTCTGAGTTCTCAGCATGTCTTAATTTACTTCATCCTCACAGCAACTCTATTTTTATCCCTAGTTACACAGGAGAAACTGGAGTTAAACAGTTCACACGAGCAAAAACGAGCATAAAACAAGCCGTCTGGGCGCTCGGGATTTTCAGGGATGAGTCCCACTTGCAAGACTCCCTGCTGTGGACTTCCTGATGATGATAGGCAGGGAAGGCTGCTTCCGCTACCCCTGCGCCAATCCCTGTGCTTGGCCATGGGGTAGCTCCCCAGAGTGAGCTCATGTGGGTCCCTGAGACCAGTACAAAGCCTGATATAAAGAGGGGACCTCAGAGGGGGATGAATGGCTGACTACCAGGCAGTCAACCCTTCATCAGCCAGGCTGGGTTTCTAACCCAGAGCACCCCATACACATGGCAGGCTGCACCCGGGTGGTGGGTAAGGCCTGAGGGCAGAGCCTGGGGGTTAGGGGTGGGGACAATCCATTGGAGTGTTGGTTCCAGATTTCTTGAAAGATATTTTAAAAAGAAAGCTGAAGTCACCCCTCTTCGGTGGCTTATTCTCATGTGTTTAAATTTCCTTTGTTTTTTTCCAGACAGGGTTTCACTCTGTTGGCCAGGCTGGAGTGCAGTGGCACAGTCTCGGCTCACTGCATCCTCAACCTCTTGGAGTTGAGCGACCCTCACACCTCAGCCTCCTGAGTAGCTGGAACCACAGGCTTGAGCCACCATACCTGGCTAATTTTTAAACGTATTTGGTAGAGCCTGGGTCTCACTACGTTGCCCAGGCTGCTCGCAGACTCCTGGGATCCAGTGATTCTCCTACCTTGACCTCCCTAAGTGCTGGGATTACAGGTGGGAGCCCCTGAGCCTGGCCTAAATCTCTTTTGCACTTGAAGATGGGTCTAGCTGCCCCTTCCTCCACTGAGAAGAAAGCTGAGACCCAGAAAGGTCAGGCAACATGCTTGGTGTCACACAGAACCATCTGTGAGGCCTCTAAGCCCAGTGGCTGTCCCCACAAGGCAGCCTGCCCCTGCCCAAGGCACCTTCCACTGCCGCTTGCTCCCTCACCGGTGTCCAGAGACGGGCTGTGGGAGTGGAAGGTGGGCTAAGCATCCTCTAGGAAGATGTGGCAGGTTGTCATCCAGAGGCCTGGTCTTTCCAGGAAGGCCAGTTTTCCCTCCCTGGGTTTTATGGTAGAGGAGAGAGAATTATTCTCCTGACAGCCCCTCCCCAGTCTAGGGTTCTCCCAACCCCCTCTAGCTTCTCCTGTCCCAGCCAGGGCGTAGGACCACCCTACCTGACGGAAGATTCCATCCCTGGGGAGACCCCCTATCTGATCGAATGCTGGGCCCTTGGCCACAGTCCAATTAAGTGAAAATAGATCTGGCCTTATCAGATTCAGGCCGTAGTCCCTGAGGCCGTAGTCCCCGGGGTGGTCCCCTCCGTGCCCGGAGGGTCCCTGTCTCTTTGACTTTCCTGCTCAGACACATTTGTTTAAACAGACCTCTCAGGGCCTTCAGTAACCTGAGCCAGCCTGGAGGGCAATTGCCAGGTAAGGCGCAGTGGTTCAGATGGTGGGTGGAGCAGCCAAGAGCACAGAGGAGGCAAAGGTGGTGTGAGGAGAGCAGGGTGAAGCCACCTTTAGAACACAGAGGAGTCTCTGGAGCTTGCTCTGGGGGTTCAAATCCTGGCTCCACCCCTTTCAGCTTTCTGGCCTTGGTTTCCCATTATGGTGAGGATTCAATGAACATGAACACATCTAAGGTTCTTGGAGCTATGTGGGCTCAGCCTGAGGGCTCAGTGATCAGAAAATCCAGGTGCCCAGCAAGTCATTTTTGCCATCACAACAGCCCTGGAATGTGGTTACTACTGTGCTGCTCTACAGGCAAGAAAGCCAGGGGCCAGAGAGATCCAGGGGCCAGAGAGATCCAGTGACTGACATTGACCAATGTCTAGAGACTGGGTCCCCACCCAGGCTTGTGGCCCCAGGCAGGTGTTCTTTCTATCCCACCAGGCCACTGAACAGCTCCTAACTCAGGATCTGAGTCAGGTTCCAGCACCTGTCCAGTGTAGGCAGGGGCAGAGCACAGCGCATCTGGGGATGTAGGTCCTTGGCCTCCTCCTCCTCCCAGTTCCAAAGTCCTGGGCCTCAGGTCTCTACAGGAGCTGTCCTCCCTTCTCCGCATCTCCCATTCCCTGCCGTCTCCACCACCATGTCTGGCTCAATCCAACAGCCACACTCTTGGATTGCAGTTAGACCCACATGCCAAGCATACTCCTGCCTCAGGACACCCGTGTGGCAGTTCCCTCTGCCTGACATGCTATTCCCACATATCCTACTGATGCCTCGCTGCCTTCAGGGTTTCTGCTCTGAGGGTATGTCCTCAGAGAATGCTTCCTGACCACCTTCACTGAAATAATAGACAACCCTCTCCCCAGCCAGGCAATCATTTCCAAAATCCTGCTCTAACTTTCTCCAGAGTATGCATTGCCATCAACATTTTATTATTATCTCCGGTTAGTTATTTATCTGTCTCTCCCCATTAGGACTTCAGCCACATATGGACAGATACTTTGTTTTGCTCATGGCTATCTCCCCAGTACTCAGCACAGAGCCCAACACATAGTAAATAATTAATAAAAAAATTTTAAAAAGAGACTGGGTCTCGCTGTGTTGCCCAGGTTGGTCTCAAATTCCTGAGCTCAAGTGATGCTCCCACCTTGACCTCTCAAAGTGCTGGGATTACAGGCGTGAGCCACCGCACCTGGCCCAATAAATATTTTTGAATGACTGAATAAATCTCACATACTTACTGTAACTTCATGGCCTCGATGGCCTCCGTTTTCTCATCTCTAAAATGGGCCTAATAAGTCTATGCATCTTATATTGTTGTGAAGAATAAACTAGAGAAAGCATGGCAAGTGCCTGGTGCAGTGCCTGGCACCAAGGAAACCTGCAGAACTGTTGTTGTTGTTGCTGTTTCTTGACTAAAAAAGGTGAGTGGACTTTCCAGAAGGTTTCTGCTCTTGAGTGGAGTTGGTGCAGCAGGGTCAACTTTAGTTCCAGATTTTTATCATTCACCCCAGAAGATAAAGCCACTTCCCATCCTGTATTTTATCTGAGCCTTTCAGTGACTCTATGCGCTGGCCAGGAGATGTTTAGGTCTTTTTGGAAGTGGAAAGACAAGGCCCAGAGAGGTCAACACACTAACCTAGAGGTCACACAGCTAAGCAGCCCTTTCACATTCCCAAGAGAGCTCTCTTGGCCCTACTCTAAGTTCTCATCCAGAGACTAGAAGCTTGCAGCTGACATCCTTGGACCTTACCTATCTGAGAGGGCAGGTTCCAATAGGCTGGTCCCTTCAACAGGGACTGGTGCCAGGCAGTTTCCCTCAGAAAGACTCTGAGCTAAGCGTAGCCCTGTAGATGTAGACCTGGAGGAAGGGTCGGGATTTGGCCAAGCTGAGTGGAGGGGGCTAAGCAGGTGCAGGTGAAAGGACAAAGGCAGGGAGGTGGAGGGTGCAGGGTATGCAGGGTGTGAGTGACCCCAAGGCTCTGGCAACCCACCCTGCTTCTGGTAGTTCTACCAACCTCTGACCTCCTTTGGTCAGAGGTCAGGGGGCCGTTATGAGCTTCCATGGACTCCGTCTCCCCTGTAATGATAGTCGTTCCAGCTGCCTGCTCAAGCCCTCATTTTCCTGTTTACAAGCTTTCTAGAAAACAGAAGTAAGCCCAGCATGCCCCTCCCCACTTCCTAGGCAGGAGTGCCAGTTCTGAGCTCTGACTGCAAACAGCAAACCCTCCCTGGGACTCTCCTGGGGCTGGCAGTGATCTTGGTAGTCCCCATTTGCCTGTGGTGGGGGTAGGGAGGGTTGTGGAGTTTCTGTCTTGAAAGGCAAATTTGGGCTGACATTTAGGCTTTGTCTTCACAATTCAAAGACAGGCGGTGAGAACAGAAGGCAGAGATGTGATGCTGGCTCAGTGTAAGGCACTGTTCGTATCTCATTGAATGTGTCCAATGACCCTGATATCCATGCACTATGAACCCATTCAACAGATTAGAAAACAGAGGCACAAGAGTCTGTGGTCTATGGCAAGAGTCCTCCTGAATGGTGTTTGCTTCTTGCATGTGAGACACGTGGAGAAAATTAATAGCATAATGATTACCACCATGAAGCTTCCAAACACCTACTAGGGGCAGGCTCTTTACACACATTACCTTGGTTAATCCTTCCAGTCACATGGGGTTTAGTCACTGACAGATGGAGAGTATAATGGGGGTGAATAGTCACTCACCCAAGGTAATTCAACTTCTAGAAGACAAGGGAGGACTTTAGCCTCTAAAAGAGTCTCCTCCAAGAGGAAGCTGCCCCTTTGTGGGGAAGACTAGGCAGGCTTGTGAAAGTACAATGAAAGGAAACAAACATTTTTGTTGCCTTTTTCCCTGGCAGGAAAAGCCCCTGGGATTGCCCCCTCTCTGTATGTGCAAGGACATCAAAGGCAGGACAGAACTGCTCTGAAATCCCAAGCCAGGGGCTGGGTCTCCCCTAGGGAGGGAGCCTGGATGAAAGGGAGAGAGAGGGAGGAAGATGGAGCAGGAAGAGGAGGAAATGAAGGCGCATCAAAGCCCCCCCTCTCCTGGCTCCACCGGGATCTGCTGTGCCCCAGTGGGGTGGGGGCCTAGGTGGGGTTGAGGCTTTCAAAGAGGAGCCCTTGAGGCACTCAGCCTACTGCTACTGAATGCAAGGCCCTAAGATGGGGCATTCAGGGTCTCCCAATGAGGGCTTCAAAAAAATCAGTGCTTTTAGCTGGGTGCGGTGGCTCATGCCTGTAATCCCAGCACTTCGGGAGGCCAAGGGAGGCAGATCACCTGAGGTCAGGAGTTCGAGACCAGCCTGGGCAACATGATGATACCCCACCTCTACTAAAAATACAAAAATTAGCTGGGCATGGTGGCACATGCCTGTAATCTCAGCTACTCAGGAGGCTGAGGCAGGAGAATCGCTTGAACCAGGGAGGCGGAAGTTGCAGTGAGCTGAGATCACACCACTGCACTCCAGCCTGGGCCACAGAGCAAGACTCCGCTTCAAAAAGAAAGAAAGAAAAAAAAAATCAGTGCTTGTGATAATGCCATAGAATTAACAATCTTGCCAAAAGGGCCAGTGCCTCACTGACTTGATGCCATTCACTCTTTTTTTTTTTTTTTTTTTTTTGAGACGAAGTCTCGCTCTGTCACCCAGGCTGGAGTGCAGTGGCGTGATCTCAGCTCACTACAACCCCCGCCTCCCAGGTTCAAGCAATTCTCCTGCCTCAGCCTCCCGAGTAGCTGGGACTACAGGCCTGTGCCACCACACCTGGCCAATTTTTATATTTTTAGTAGAGACGAGGTTTCACATGTTGGCCAGGCTGGTCTCGAACTCCTGACCTCAAGTGATCCACGCATCTTGGCCTTCCAAAGTGTTGGGATTACAGGCATGAGCCACCATGCCCAACCCTTGTTCACTCTTTCCATCCGACCTGTGAGGGGGGGCATCATGGTCCCATAGCTCTGGGAGAATGGGGCAAGTTGTTGAGCATGGTGGGATCCCCACTGCACATCAGGGTCTGTGTGACTCCGGGGCAAGGGCTCTTCGGCCCCACCACACGAGGCTTGGAATAGAAGTTGTCCTATTCGGATGCATATTCGTTTCCAAACGTGGTCCTAACAAAGTACCACAAATTGTATGGCTGAAAATAGCAGTAATGTGTTTTCCCACAATCTGAGGGCTAGAAGTCTGAAATCAAGAGACTGGCAAGGCCATCTGCCTCTGAGACCCTGGTAGAATCTTGCCCTGCCTCTCTGGGCTTTGGTGGTGGCCAGCAATTCCTTGGGGTTCCCTGGGTTGTAGCTGCTCACTCCAGTCTCTGACTCTGTCTCTCATGGTGTTCCCTTGTGCCTCTCCACATCACCATCCCTCTGTGTGTGTGTCCACATTTCTGTCTTCCTGAAGGACAGCAGTCATATTGGACGAAGCGTCCACCTACTCCAATCGGACCTTATCTGAATTTGATTACTTCGGCAAAGACTCCATTTCCAAATAAGGTCACCTTCGCTGTTCCCAGGGGTTAGGACTTTCATATATCTTTTGTGGTGGCGGAGCGGGGCGGGATGGGGGCGCACAATTTAACCCACAACAGGACAGATGTGTCTCCCTTTCTACTCACAGGGAGCTCTGTGGCACTACTGGCCCCCAGCTCTGAAAGCCACTGACTCCAAGTGAAATAATAGCAATGAAAACTCCCAGGTGCCCCATTTCCTTTAGGTGATGTGGCCCGTTCACCTCCTTTTGCAACACCCTCATTCAATTTTGTACACTAACCGGACTGGCATCATTATCCCCACTGTACAGACGAGGAAATAGAAGGTTTAGAAACATGCCATGGTAAAGCTTAAATCTGAAACAATATCTGTTTGACTTCAAAACCAACCACCATCCCCTCCATGCCACCAGGGGTTGGGGTGGGCAGGCAAGGGTTAAGGCTGAAGGGAAGGTGGGCCCTCCAGGCCCTGCTGGCTCCCGGAGCGCTGAGTGTGATGCCTCGGTTGCCGGGGTGCTGATTAAGATGTCACAGAAGATTACGCTGTCAGGTGCAAGAATCACGCTCCAGGAGGGGTGGCTGCTGGGCCGGGAGGGAGGTTACCCTAGCAACGGAGATGGACCATCCATGCAGTGCAGCGTCCCAGCCTGGAGAGAAGGGCTTGGGGTTCAGCATCACCTGTCCTGGATAAAAAATTTGGCCCCCTTGACCCTGCAGCTGGGTAACTGTGGGTAAAACAGTTCACCTTCTGAGCTTCCTGGCCTCATCTCTGAGATGGGGGAGTCATTCCATCCCTGTGTGGATCAAATGGCAAAGCCAGAGAAAATCCCACGTCTCTGCAAGCATCTGCCTCATGGTGGTTCCCTGGGAACACCAGGCAGGCATTAGCTCCAGAGCTGAGGCCCGGGCATGGGTAGGCTTGCCCAAAGGTGGCAAAGAAATAGTACCAAGTCACCTCACTGCTGGGACCGAGGCGCTGGGAATGCGGGGTCACCTGGTGATGGGGGGCCCTGTCTGCAGCCTTCTTTGTGCTAATCAGCGGGGAGATCAGTGGCTCCTCCTCTGAGTCTCCTAAACTTTCTGCACAAAATAGTGTTGACCACAGCACACAATTACTGTCTATTCTATTCCATTGTTGACTTTCTATTCAGCCATGAAACCTGTCTCTTTAGATGCCTAAAGCTCAGCATATGGCCCAAATGCATGTTGAAATAAAGGAAAAGATGAATGAAGGTGTTTGCTCACATTCCCCCTCTATTCTTTGGAATAAATTTCTTCTGTCATGGAGGAAGAAATATTCTTTCTCTTCTGCAAAGCTACTCTTTCCCTGTGTCCTTAATTCTGATCTTATTTTCCCAAGTCCTGGCTTTCATTCACCCACGCACCATCCACCCATCTCTCCACCCACCCATCCAGGCAGCAGACCGTGGCTGAGTGTCTGTCTCTGAGCCACATCCTGTGCCAGGCCAATAGGGCCAAGTCAGACTGGGACCTTGGTCCAAACTAGTTCTCACTCAGCCTTGTAAAGGTGAGGGGGCGTGAACCCAAATCTGTGTGATGCATAGTAGAACTCGCAGGCTGTCTCGGAGAACAGCACACGGCAGAGGAAGGAGAAATTATGTTCCACTCAGGAAACGGGGGAAGCCAGAGCGGACAGCGACCTCTCTTTGAAGGAGGATTTGGGCACAAGAAGTGAGCAAAGAAATAACTGGGAAACACCCTTGTCTTTCACTGCCCTCACCACATCCTGATGTCTCCTCTCCTTTGTGGAGCCCTCACATGGGTTCAGAGAGGTTAACTAACTTCCTCCAAGTCATCCAGCTCATAAGTGGTAGCACTGATTGGAGAAGCTCGAATGTCAATCTTCAGAAAGGCCTTCCTGGACCACTTCCGTGTGTCTCACTTGGCCTATTTTCGGTCAATCCCTGTCCTGTGTCTTTTGTCCCTCTCCCCTGCTGGAAGACTGGCTCCACGATGGGGGTGGGGAGGGGTGGCCTTGCCTTGCCTCTGCTCTGTGCCTCGCCCCTGGAAACTAGCAGGTGCTCAAAGACATCTCTCTGAGATGCTGTGGATGCACCAGTCCCTGTTCTGACCCAAAGGACGGTCACCTGGTCCCCAACCTTCTTTCCACTCCTGGTAGCCCTCTCCTTGGGGGTCTGATCTGCCCTCACCGCTCAGCTACCTTTTAACTCTGGCCCCTTGGCTCTGCAGCTGAGCCCCTCAGTCAAACGTCGTTCGGGCTCGGTGTCTCCTGGCCAGGGCTGGCATCCCTGCTGCACACTTCTGATCATCTCAGGAGCCGTGCACCTCACAAGCAGATAATTGAAAAGATTACCCTGAGATGGGACTCGTGGAGGTTGATTTATTGTGCGTCATCCCTACTTCAGGGTTTTTATTAGAAATTGAAGAATGGCTTTCCAACTTGAGGCTGTGTTTAACCTCCACCAGTCCTGCAAACCAACAGTGGCTCCCAGGGTGGCTGCAAAGTCACCACACACCAGAGCTCTGCCCTGCAGCAGCACCCTTGAGCGGCTCTCACCCCAGAAACACAGCCTCTCCCTCTTTTTTTTCTTTCTTTCTTTTTTTTTTTTTTTTTTTTGGTTTTTGAGACTCAGTCTTGCTCTGTCACCCAGGCTAGAGTGCAGTGGCATGATGTTAGATTACTGCAACCTCTGCCTCCTGGGTTTAAATAATTCTCATGCCTCAGCCTCCTGAGTGGGTGAGATTATAGGCACCCACCGCCACGCCTGGCTAATTTTTGTATTTTCAGTAGAGATAAGATTTCACCATGTTGGCCAGGCTGGTCTTGAACTTCTGACCTCAGATGCTCCACCCACCTTGGCCTACCCTCCTTTCATTTCTCCCTCCCTCCTGTCTGTGCTTGGGGGCCTTGAGAGAACTGGTTAAGAGTGGGCACTCGAGCTAGACTATCCAGGTTAGTGGGTGGGGAGGAGGCTGGACCTAGAAGGCGCTGTGCTGCAGTAGAGGCAAATATTGTGTGGAATCCACCCTGCTCCAGGAAGCCCTCCTTGATTCTCCTCTTTCCTATCTGGAAGTAGTCCCTTTCCCAGGTGTGTTCAGAGCTATTGGCTGGTGCCTATGTCTGTCGCACCTGCCCTGCTCGCCTGGCACTGGAGTGGCTGTGTTCACTGTCAGTCTGTCCCCTCTCCTTCAAGGCAGAGGCTCTGTGATCTGTGAGAACAGAGGCCAGGAAATGGGGGATGATGTCAGGTACTACAGAAGGTGTGGGGTGGGGAGTGGTTAGATGATGTATTGGACCTCATAGGCCAACAGGAAGATCAGCTGGGGACTGGTCCATAATCCAAGTGAGATGACCACACTGGTGAACGCAGCATTTAGTAGCTGGGTGGCTTTGGGCAAATCGCCTGACTTCTTTGAACTTGCTATTCCCCATTTATTTCTACCATGAGATAATAGCACCCACCTTACTGGGCCAGCAGCATGGGCATCACCTGCCAACTTGAGAGGAACACAAATCATTGGGTCCACCCCTGACCTGCTGAATCCAGAACTCTGGGATGGGGCCAGTAGCCTGTGCTAAGGGAGACCTCCTGGGGATTTCCATGCACACTCAAGGTTGCAATCCACTGCCTTGGAGCATTGCTGAGAGCAGTAGAGGAGATAATGTGGGTGCAGCAGTTGGCACAGCGAGGCACACGGGGTCTCCGGGGCCCTTGCCTCTATGCTGAGATGATGAGGCCATGAGTGTGCTTCTGACAGGGAAGACCTAGCCTGAAAGAAGTATGTGTTCTGCAGACATGGGGCTGGGGCCTGTAGCTCCAGATGCCCACAGAGCAGCAGAGTCCCCCCTCCCTCCCTGAGGTGCATCTGGGGTTCAACGAAGGAAATGCACCCCGAGGGGAGGACCTTGGTGGGGACTCATGCAGTTGGTCTACTGCCTCCACATTGTATTTGGTTCATTCCTGTTCACTGAGATCTGCCTTCCCCTAGAGAGACAGATAGGGCATGCTGCTGCCCTCGGGAGGGCTGGGGCCAGGGAGGTGTGCAGTTAACTGATATCAGATGCCTGGGGAGGAAGGGAGGGAATGACTGTTTCTGAGTCCCCACTGTGGACCAGAGATAGAGGGAGAAGGCCATGTGACGACAGGCAGAGATTAGAGGGTCGCAGCTACGAGCCGTGGGATGCCAAGGACTGTAGCAGCACTGAGGCCAGGAGAGAGGCCTGGGCCGGATCCTACCCTCGAGACTTCAGAGAGATCACGGCCCCATCAGCACCTTGGTCTTGGACTTCTGGACTCCAGAACTATGAGATTAAATTTATGTTGTTTGAAGCCTGCCCATGTGTGATACTTTGTTATGTCATCCCTAGGAAATGAATTCAGATTTTGTTTTAGTCCCTGAGGAATGCTGTAAGGAGGGTATGAGTCCCCATTACATAGATGAGAAGGCCGAGGCTCAGACAGGTTAACTGCCTTCCTCCGGGTCACTCAGCATCAAGGGGGCACCAGGATCCCAAATCGGACGTGCCTGCGTTCCAACAGTGCGTGCTCCTGGGGTGACTGTAGCTGACAGCCTCCCTGATCCTGAGATCCTCTTTCTCCTCATTTCCACCCCTCCCTGCTCTGCTGGATATTTCTAGGGGGGCCCCTCCACACTTTAGTGTCTGCATGACTTGAAAAATCAGTACTTAGACCTGAATAACTCCACTCGTCTGATTGCTTGGTCCCTCTCTGCTCAAACTGTAGTCCCCAAACCAGCATTATCAGCCTTACCTGGCAATTGGCTAGGAATGACTAGAATCCTGGGGCCCCTTCCACACCCCTGAAATGGAATGTGCATTTTAGTAAGACCCTCAGGCAACCGGATGCTTTCTGAAGTCTGGGAAGGCAGCTCAGCACAGCCTACAGAGCCCTTCGACAGCTATGGCTCCCTTGGCGTTGGACTGCCCTGGCCTGGCAGGGGCTCCAGAAGGACAGGGTAGGGCAGGGGCAGGGGTAGGGCCAGGGGAAAGGGCTCTGTCTTCTCAGAGTGGAGCTTTTGCTTGACTCTTGGCTCTAACACCGGTTGGCTGTGTGACGCTGGGTCAGTTTCTCAGCTTCTCTGGGTCACGCATCCACGTTGGCGGGTAACTGAACCAAGCTCCTTCAGAGTGTGGCTGTAAACGCTCAGTGGGTTCATTCAGGTTACAGCTGAGTGCCCCCAAATGGGGCTTTCACGGGGAAGTGGTTGAGCTGGAGAAGTTCCTGAGACTTGTGGGGAGGCGTCCTCAAACCCCCCACTCACGTCATCCCTATTGCCATTCCCACTGCACAGACAGGCACCTTCCGATTTCCAGCGAGGTGTCCTGAGGCCTGGGTGCAGGCTGCACAGCCAGGGGCTGGTGGGGAGTCCTCTCCTTCTGGCTGAGCCTGTGACCACTGGCTCGTGCCTCACCATCATCTTCGAGGGCTTTGCTCTCCAGCCTCCTTTGCCCATTTGCCTGTTTTTCTGTCTGGTCTCAGTCCCCTTTTACCCCATCTTTCTGTTCCCTTGTTTCTGCTCTCCACATTTTCCTCTCTCCCTTCCTGCCCCCACCCCTCTCATGGGCACACACAGCTGGGAGCTGGGGCAGGCACGAGGGAGCAAAGGCTTCTCCCTTGCTCACTTTCTCACAGGTGGATCCAGAGCCTTGATCTCCATGGCTTCCTGACATCTTTTCATCCAGGTCATGTCAACATATTTGCTAAAACTAACCATGGGAGATGTGTGCAGGTGAGCACAGCCTCCTACCCCGGCCCAGCCTCTCCGCCTTTCTCTCCTCTCTCTTCTCCCTCTGTCTCTCTGCCCCTGTCCTTCCCTCCCAGCTGTCCCTTTTCTTGTTTCTCTCTCTGTGCCTGTCTGTGTCCCTGTTTCTAAGTCTCTCCCTCCTTCCTCACCATGGAAACTGATTTTAATTCTGACCTCATCCAAATGCTTACAAATAGGAGGAGAAAACCACAGGCCTGGAATTTGGGCAAGGCAGCTCTGTCAGTGGCTGCGTTCGAAGCTTGATTTCCTTCCTCTGGAGTAGGGCAGGGTGTCCCTTGAAGCCCCCCAAACGGGCAGCCTGCAATGCCCTCGTCACTCCCACTTCCAGGCCCCAGGCCTGAGTCTTTGAGCTCTCCGGTACAGGAGGAAGGAGGCACTCACGCCAAGGCTGGTGTCAGAGGATTACGTGATTTAGGCTGCTCTCCAAGGCCTGTGACCACCCTCTGCATCTCCTGGGGTCTCTCATCCAGCAGCAGCTGTGCGGTTTATGGTGGCCAGGCCCAGGGGCTCTGGGGAGGGCTGGAGTGAGGAGCGCTGCCCTGAAGCAGTGCAGACCTGGAGGCTGGCAGGCTCATCCAAACCTGTTTGCCTAATTCCTGCTCCAGGAGCTCCCTGGAGACACAGTTGTAGGTGGGAGGGTGGCTAAGCCTGGCCTCTTTCATCAGCTGGGACTTGTCTCTTTCTCCGTCCTTACCCCTCCCCTGAGACAGACCTGCTACCACTTCAGTCCTTTCAAAGAGAAATGCCTTCTACTTCCATTCCCTATTCAGTTCTGAGGTTTAATGAGTCAGGATTACGATTTGCAAGATAGGGGATAAGCTTACGCGGGCTAAAAGGCTTGATTAAGGAACTAGAGGAAAAGAGGTGTAGTGTTTCTTGCCCCTGCTCTGGGTCTCAAAAATGAATGTTTTTATTCTGAGTCAATCAGCCATAGTCTTGGTTTGCAACCTCCAACTCTATTGGATACCTTCTTCCCTAAAACACATACCCACTCAGACACCCATCACATGCATGCCCTAACACGTACATTCACACCCGCATACATGCACACATGCCACACGTACATGCTACTCACTCACATGCTCATGCACACACACAGACACTCACATGCACTGAGGCACTCACACATACTCAAACACACACTCACACTCATACACTCAAATACACACATGCATACACAAACACACAACTCACACTTTCATGTGTGCACGCACACACACACACACAGATAATTTCTTTGGCTCTAACAGCAAATCTATAGATACTCAAGATTACTAAAGCTACCAGGAACCTCAGAGGCCCTCTGATCCAGGGATGGCAAACTCACTTGGTCTGGGGATGGGTTGACTTGGGCCATGTGGGACTCTGTTGACCCGGATGAGACTGAGGAAGGAGGCAGCCAACACTCAGTGCAGTCACAGCTGGGTGGGAGTCCTGACCTGGGCTCACCCTTTCTGCTGATATTTTCAGAGAAGCTGGAGACCTGAAGTTTTATTAGAAATAGCTCATTAAAAAATTTTTTTTCAAGAAAAAAACCCCCAATTTTAAATGCTGGCCATTAATTCAACTAATGGCAAGAGCAGTGGTTCTTCAGGCTGGATCTGTCCTTGTGGCAGCTAATTTAGGATCTCTTAACAGGGTCAGTGTGCCCACCTCACAGGTAGGAAAACTGAGACTCGCAAAGGAAAGCGGCTTTTCCAGGGATTCTCAGGAAAAGATTGACCCAACGAGGAGTAGAGCCAAGATCTTTTGGAGTTTCTCAACAATTGAATCTGGTAAGTGTAGATGGTTCTCCAAACCACCAGAAAAAGTTTAGCAAGGCAGTCATTTGCTTCCCTTAACCTAAAATTACTGCTCCAACAGCTCACATGTCACTTACTCAGACTGTCCCATCTAAAGGAGCTCTCTGCACCAGGCTCCTCCATCTCTTGTTACCCAAAAGTCCTGCTCTATCTTCTTCAAGGCAGTTACCATCATTGCAAATGATCTTCATTTGCCAGCAGTTTACTTTTTGTGGTAGCCAACAGTGCTATTCTCTCTACCTCCAAGAGAGAATGGGAGGATAGCCATTCCTTGTCCTTCATGAGTGGGTTCAGCTATGTGATTGTGAGCAGAAGTAACTTGTGTCACTGCAGGTAAAAGATTTCACAGCCGTTTGTGGCTAGGCATGGTACCTCACACCTGCAATCTCAGCCCTTTGGGAGGCCAAGGCAGGATGATCATTTAAGGCAAGGAGTTTGAAACCAGCCTGGTCAACATAGTGAAATCCCATCTCTAAAAAAAATTTAAAAATTAGCCAGGTGTGGTGGCATGCACCTGTAGTCCCAGCTACTTGGGAGGCTGAGGTGGGAGGATCACTTGAGCCTAGGAGGTTGAGGCTGCAGTGAGCTAGGATTGCACCACTGCACCCCAGCCTGGGTGACAGAGCCAGATTCTGTCTGTTAAAAATTAGTAACTGTTGTGAGATCCTCCAGAACACTCTTTCCCATGGTCATGGTGACCTGCAATATTTCAGAGCTGGCTACTCCAGCAGTCTGGTGCCTGAGAGGCAAGCAGAGTCCCCCTGGTGATCCATGGTGGACATACAGCATAAGCGAGAAATAAACTTGGTATTTTAAACATGGAGATTGAGGGGTTGTTTGTTACAGCAGCATAACCTATCCTACCTGACTGATACACTTAAAAAAATTAAAGACAATATTTTTTGAGCAGTTTTTGGTTCACAGAAAAATTGAAAGGAAGGTGCAGAGCTATCCCCCATGCCCCTTGCCTGCACATGTCATAGTCTCCACCATTATCCACATCCCTACCAGAGTGAGACATCTGTCACAATTGATGAACCTACCTTGACACATCATTAGCCCCCAAAGTCCAAAGTTTATATTCGAGTTCACTTTTGCTGTTGTACATTCTGTGGGTTTGGGAAAATGTATAATGGTGTGTATTCATCATTGTAGTATCATGCAGAGTATTTGCTTTGCATTTATTTATTTATTTATTATTTATTTATTTATTTATTATTTGAGATGGGGTCTCACTCTGTTACCCAGGCTGGAGTGCAGTGGCGAGATTACAGGTCACTGCAGCCTCAACTTCCTGGGCTCAAGCCTCCTTCCACCTCAGTCTCCTGAAGATCTGGGACTACAGGCATGCATCACCACACCCAGCTAATTTTTGTATTGTTTGTAGAGATGAGGTTTCACCATGTTGCCCAGGTGGGTCTCAAACTCCAGAGCTTTAGTGATCTACCCACCTCAGCCTCCCAAAGTGCTGAGGTCACAGACATGAGCCACCTCTCCCAGTCTCAGAGTATTTTTATTGCCCTAAAAATCCTCCATACTCTGCCTATTTATCTCTCTCTCCCTTCTAACTCCTGGCAATCACTTACCTTTTTACTGTCTCCAAGTTTTGCCTTTTCTAGAATGTTACATAGTTGGAATCACACAATATGGAGTCTTTTCAGACTGGCCTCTTTCACTTAGTAATGTGCATATAAGTTTTCTCCATGTCTTTTTGTGGCTTTATAGCTCATTTCTTTCTAAAGCTGAATAATATTTCATTGCCTGGATGTTCCAGAGAGTTTATTTATCCATTCACTTATTAAAGGCCACCATGGTTGCTTCCAGGTTTCAGCAATTATGAATAAAGTTATTATAAACATCTGCTTGCAGGTTTTGCATGGACATAAGTTTTCAACTTCTTTAGGTAAATACCAAAGAGCATGATTGCTGGATCATGTGATTAGGATATATTTAGTTTTGTAAGAAGCTGCTGAACTGTGTTGGCAACTGGCGGTACCATTTTGCATTTCCATCAACAATGAATGAGACTTCCTGTTTGATATGGTTTGTCTGTGTCCCCACCCAAATCTCATCTTGAATTGTTAGTTCCCATAATTTTCATGTGTTGTGGGAGGGACCCAGTTGGAGATAACTGAATCATGGGGGCAGGTCTTTTCCATTCTGTTCTCATGATAGTGAATAAGTCTCATGAGATCTGATGGTTTTATAAAGGGGAGTTTCCCTGCACAAGTTCTCTTCTCTTGTCTGCCACCATATGAGATGTGCCTTTCACCTTACACCATAATTGTGAGGCCTCCTTAGCCACGTGAAACTGTGAGTCCATTAAACCTGTTTTTCCTTGTAAATTACCTCAACTCAGGTATGTCTTTATCAGCAGCATGAAAATGGACTAATACACTGTTACTCCACACTCATACAGGATTTGGTCTTTTCAGTGTTCTGAATTTTGGCCATTCTAATAGATGAATAATGTTATCTCCTTGTTGTTTTAACTTGCATTTCCCTAATGACACATGATGTGGACCATCTTTTCATATGCTTATTTGCCATCTCTGTATTTTCTTCATGAGATGTCTGTTAAGGCCCTAGACCCATTTTTAATCAGGTTGTTTGTTTTCTTATTGTTGAGTTTTAAGATTCTTTGTATTTTTGATAATGTTTCTTTTAAATCAGATATATCTTTTAAAAATATTTTCTCCCAGTCTGTGGTTTGTGTTTTCATTCTCTTGACTATCATTTGCAGAGAAGAAATATTTACCTTCAATTATTTACTTCATGGATTATGCCTTTGGTGTCATATTTAAAAAGTCATCACCAAACCCAAGGCCATCTAGGTTTTCTCCTAAGTTATCTTCTAGGACTTTTAAACTTTTGTATTTTACATTTAGGTTTGTGACACATTTTGAGTTAATTTTTCTTTATCTTTTTCTTTTTTTTTTTGTTTGTGGACGTCTGGTTGTTCTAGTACCATGTGTTGAAAAGATGATCTTTCTTGTACTGGCTTTCTCCCTAGTCAAAGATCAGTGACTCTATTTGTGTGGCTCTATTTCTGGACTCTCCATGTTGTTACATTGCTCTATTTGTTTATTCTTTTGTCAATGCCACAACTTCTTGATTATTATAGCTTTACAGCAAGTCTTAAAGCTGAATAGTGTCAATCCTCCAACTGTGTTCTTCTCCTTCAATATTGTGTTGGCTATTTCTGAGTCTTATGCCTCTCCATATAAACTTCAGAATCAGCTTGTCAGTAGCTGCAAGAGAACTTGCTGAGGTTTCTATTGAGATTGCATTGAATCTACACATTAAGTTAGAAATAACTGACATCTTCACAAAATGGAATCTTCCTATCTATGAACATGCAATGTCTCCATGTATTTAGTTTTTCTTTGATTTCTTTCATCAGAGTTGTGTAGTTTTTCTTAAGTAGATCTTATGCATGTTTTATTAGATTTATATCGGATATTTCATTTTTGAAGGTGCAAACATAAATCATTTTGTGTTTTTAATTTCAGATTCCACTTGTTCATTGCTGGCATACAAGAAAGCAATTGACTTTTGCATATTAACCACTAACCTACAATATTGCTGTAATCACAATAGGAGAATTTTTTGTGGTTCAATACAGTTTTTCAAATCCAAACACTTAGTAAATACCTGACACTTAGTAAATAATAAATATTGATCTGATGAATGGATGCATAAAATAGTAATTAACAGCACTGCCTTTCAAAACAAGACAGACTCAGATTGGAAACTCAGCTCTGCAATGTGACTTTCAGCAAGTAACAACCTGTCTGGGCCCCATTTTCATATTCAGTAAAATAGGGACACTATGAGACCCACCTCACATGGATGTTACATGGATTTATTGAGATCATTCACACTGTATTTTTAGCACTATTCCTGAATTGGATAAATGTGCTAGGTAAATGCTTCTAAACAGAAGCTGGTGATATTCTCATTAATGTAATTAATAAATCTCCTTCCCAGGGAGGTAGGTCTTAGAATCTCTCTAGGTGTGTAGTATAATGCCCACTCCAGGGCTCCAATTCTAGACAGCCTAATTCAGTATATCTGGCCCAGAGTCCTTTAACCTGCAATTTTTAATTTTTTTTAGCAATCCTATTCCAGCACTGGAAATCTGCATTTTAAATAAGACCCCTGGGTTCCTTCAAGAACGAGAAGTAGATCTAACATTTGATTCAGCAATCTCACTCCTAAGTATCTACTTGGAAGAAAAGAAGTCATTATATGAAAAAGACACTTGTACAGGCATGTTTGTAGCAGCACAATTGCAAAAATATGGAACCAACCCAAGTGCCCATCAATCAATGAGTGGATAAAGAAAATGTGGTGTACAGGTATGTATACAGGTGGTGTTTGGTTACATGGATAAGTTCATTAGCAGTGATTTCTGAGATTTTGGTGCACCCATCATCCAAGCAGTATACACTGTACCTAATGTGTAGTATTTTATCCCTCAGTTCCCTCCCACCCTTGCCCCAGAGTCTCGAAGATCTATTGTATCATTCTCATGCCTTTGCATCCTCATAGCTTAGCTCCCATTTACGAGGGAGAACATACGATGTTTGGTTTTCTATTCCTGAGTTACTTCACTTAAAATAACGGTCTCCAATTCCATCTAGGTTGCTGCAAATGCCGTTATTTCAAAACCCCAAATCCAGAAATTACTGCTAAAGAACTTATCCATGTAATCAAACACCACCTGTTCCCCAAAAACTTATTGAAATAAATAAATAATAAATAAATAAATAAGCCTCCTGAGTGATTCTGATGCACTGGCTGCACTTTGAGAACACAGGTCTAAGTTTTCACTAAGGAAACTGATAGTGAGTTCAGGGAAGGTGGAAGGCTTAGTCAGCTTGTATTCAATTTGGCATTTGACAGAGCCCATTTCCTTGTGATTAATCCACTAAAAGCAGACAGTTTCAAGCACTTCTCATACACCAAGCTCTCTGCCAAAGTGGCTAACAGGTCTCAGCTTCTAGCTACCCAAGAGGAAAAAGTTATTGCCCCCATTTTACAGATGAGGAAACTGAGGCTCGGAGACAGACAGGAATCGCCTAAGGGCACCCAGCTGGGGAGTGGCAGAGCCTGTGGCAGTCCAGTCTTGAGCACTGTGGCTGAAGGCAAGAGCCGGCCATCTTCATCCATGCAGATGAGGAGCAGCTAGTGTGAAATCCGACAGGGATCCCCATAGATTCCAATGGGTAGGAGGGGCTTATCAGGATAAAATATGGTGTAGTTCAGTCTAAGCACTGATATCAACTTTTAAAAACAGCTTCATTGAGATATAGTAGAATACAATAAAATATCTATGTTTAAAGTGTACAATTTGACACGTTTTGACAAATGTAAACACCCATGAAACCTCCACTATAACCAAAGTCATGAGCATGGTATTGGTCTTTGCCTGCTCTGGCTGCGATGACAAAATTCCACAGCCTGGGGCGTTTAAATAACAGAATTTTTTTTTTTTTCACCATTGTGGAGGCCAGAAGTCCAAGGTCAAGATGCCAGCAGGGCTGGCTCCTGGTGGGGCGCTCTTCCTGGCTGGCAGACAGCCCCCTTCTCACTGTGTGCACACATGACCTTTCCTCCTCTAGATCTTCTTCTCCTCTTTTTTCCTTTTTTTTTTTTTGAGACAGAGTCTTGCTCTGTCGGTCAGGCTGGAGTGCAGTGGCACGATCTTGGCTCACTGCAAGCTCCGCCTCCCAAGTAGCTGGGACTACGGGCGCCCACTGCCACACTTTTGTATTTTTTAGTAGAGATGGGGTTTCACCATGTTAGCCAGGATGGTCTCGATCTCCTGACCTGGTGATCCACCCGCCTCGGCCTCCCAAAGTGCTGGGATTACAGGCATGAGCCACCACGCCTGGCCCTTTCCTCTTCTTATAAAGACACCAGTCCTATAGGATCAGGACTCCACCCTTGTGGCCTGTTTAACCTTAATGACCTCCTAAGAGCTCTGTTTTCAAATGTAGTCACATTGGGGGTTACGCCTTCAACATACGAATTTGTTTGGGTTGACACAGTTCCTCCATAGCAATATTTAACTTTTAAAACTTAATTGTTCATCCAAGTATGGGTGGAAATTTTTGCCCATAAAAGTCTGTTGGCCAGGCGTAGTGGTTCATGCCTGTAATCCCAGCAATTTGGGAGGCCAAGGTGGGAGGATCTCTTGAGCCCAGGAGTTCAAGACCAGCCTGGGCAACGTGTGAAAACCTATCTCTACAAAAATAATTTTTAAAAAATTAGCTGGGCATGGTGGTGTGTGCCCATGGTCCCAGCTACTTAGGAGGCTGAGGTGGGAGGATCACCTAAGCCCAGGAGGTTGAGGCTGCAGTGAGCCATGATCACAAGCCTGGGAGACAGTGAGACCGTGTCTCAAAAATAAATTATTGTGGAATTACTGCTAGAGTGAAAAATCAAAGCCACTCAAATGCCTAGCCATAGAGGAAAGGCCAAATAAGTGATGGTGCCTTTATATAGCAAATATGAAAATAAACCTGCATTTAGAACAGGACTTGACACTTAGTAAGTCCTCAATAAAAAAGTTAAAAAGCTTTGTTTGCAAAGAGTTTCTAATGATGTAGAGAAATACTGAGGATGTGGTCTTAAGTGAAAAAAACATAATTTAAAATGGCATTAGAAACCTAATCTAACCATGTATACAGCAAATATAAACACATAGAAAAGGCTAGAAACTATTCAAATTTTAACAAGGATTGTCCTAGAGTGATGGGAATAATAGAAATGATATATGCTGCTTTAAATACTCTTCTCTAGTTTCCTGGTTCTCTAAAATGAGCACATACAACTTTTATAATGAGGAATAAAAACTGTATTTGCAAGTAAGAGGCAGCACTGGAAAATTCAATTGCACAGGAATGAAAGAAGAGGCACCCGGCTTGGCAGAGGTTCATGGCAATGACCTCGAATAACTGAAAGAATTAGACAGACATGGGTTTGGGTTTCAGATTCAAACAGACGTGCTATTTTGGGGCAATTTACTGGGACTTCTCTGGGCCTCAGTTTCCACATCTCTAAAATGGGTATCTTCATGGGTCCTTTAGGAGCATGCTTTGAGCTTTGAGTATAGCTTCATCCTCAATTTTCCTTTCTCCATCCTCCCTGCTGACTCTCTTTCATCTTTTGTCTGTTCTTTACCTTCCTGATTATTTTTCTCAGTTATCCAATTAGTATTTACTCACAAACTTTGTTCCAGGCTTAGCCTAGCTTCTGATGATGCAAAGATAAACCAGCTATTTTCCCACTCCCCTTGAGGATGAGGAAGGGCCTTGATGAGTCAGGACAGGCTGGGGGTCTTGGAGCCAGCCACTCCTCACTGTCACCACACCACAAGTTCTCCCTGTCACACCAGGAAGATGCAGTCTGACTGGCAGTTAGAATGAGCTGTAGGGGCTGGCCCACACGGGCGCTCTGCTAGCAAGATCTGCACCCCTCATCCTCCTTCCATGTGGCTGGGAATGCCACAGATGGATGCATAATTCTGGGGTAAGAGGGACTCAGGAAAGGGCAGACATGTGATCCGGGTCTGGAAAGCTAAGCAGGGGTTTAATCAACAGGGAAAATGCAGGGAAGAGGGGACAGCACAGTTAAAGGCCTGGGGTTTAGACCTGCACTTTGCGCAGTCTAATTCTGGATGGAGAGGAAGGAGGACATGAGGGCGGCACCTAGAGATGGCTAGGGATTTGAGGGGTGGGTGTAGATAGGGGCAGGAACCACTTCCCAAAGGGCTTGTAAATGGGAGTGAACACTCAGATCTTTAACCCAAAGGCAATGGGAAGTCATTGAAGGGATCATGTCGGGGGAGGCCTGAGGTTTTCTTAGACAGAGACACCTGTGGCTCAATGAAGAGGCTGGATCAGGAGTGAGAAAGCAGCAGGAGCAAGCGGGACCCTGTTTTGTGATACAGGAAGGGCCGCGGGGATGGAGAGGGGAGGAAGCTCCAAAAGAGGTGGGGAGGGAAGGATTGACAGGGCTGTGTGATGGGCTGATTTGGGTGTGCAGAGGATGACTGCGCAGCTCCTGGGGAGTAAATAGATAACGGTGGTCCTCTGTAAGCCAGGAGAGGCTGGAGGAGGGAGAAAAGGAAGGAGAGGAGAGAGGAGGAGGAGAGGAGGAAAGGAGGAGGAAGTAGAGGAGGAAAAGAAGAAAGAGGAGAAGAGAAGAAAGAAGGAAAGGGAGAAGGAGGAGAAGAATAAGGAGAGAAAAAGAATGAGGAGGGAAGGAGAGGAGGATAGAGGAGAGGGAGAAGACAGAAGGTAGAGGAGGAGGAGGAGAGAGAGAAGCAAGGGGAGCTGATTTCCTCCATAGGGGATAGGACTCTGCCTAGGAAGTGGGGAGCCTCCTCTTCATGCCCTGGGGTGACCTTCCCTGCCCTTCAGAGGTCTTGCCAGGCTTAATAAGGGCCTGTAATGTGCAGGGACTGTCAATTATGGAGATGAGTTTATTTTGAAGTCCAAGATAGGAATGGCTGTGTCTCAACCAGGTATGTGTTTACACCTCCAGGCCACCGATGCCAGAAATAAACATTTTTGTCATGGCCTCAAAACTGAGCCCAGGCCCTAGAAAGCTACTGTGCAGAGGTCTGCCCTCTAGACTCTAGGTCACGGTGGGAGAGAACAAACATTTAGGGGACCGCTACTGTGTGCCAGGCAGTGCTGAGCACCCAGGATGCGTGCAGTGGGAACTTCATTCTGGAGACCCTTGTAGTCTGGTGGGGAGGCAGAGGGGTACAGGCAACGACAGGGTTGTCATCAGTGTTGAGACGAAGAGAAGTGCTCTAGGCTGGAGGCCCAGAGGGGTCTTCGCGGAGGGTGATGTCTCTCCTGAGGATTGGAAGGGGCTAGCCAGTGTGCAGCAGGGTGGGTGGGGACCTGTGCCGGCCCGTGATGAACGGTGTACATGCTTCCTGTGGCTGCTGTAGTTAATAACCACACACTGGGCGCCTTAGGACAACAGATATGTTTCCCTTCATAGTTTGAGAGGCCAGATGCCCCAAATCAAGGTGCCAGCAGGGCTGTGCTCCCTAGGAAGGCTCTAGGGGAGGAGCCTTCCTCGTCTCTTCCAGCTTCTGGTGGTTGGCAACAACACAGGTGGTGCTTACAGACGCATCCTTGCCATCTCTGCCCGCATCGTCACATGGCCCTCTCCCCATGGCTGCATCTCTTCTCTTCTTATGAGGACACCAGTTATGTGGAATTAAGGCTCACTCCAATCCAGGGTGACCTCATCTTAATCACATCTACAAAGGCCCTATTTCCAAATAAGGTCACATTCACAGGTTCCAGGAAGACATGAAGTTTGGAGAGACTACGGAGGCCAGTATAAGCTGAATGGCTCAGTGTGACTGAGACTTCCATCTGAGACAAGGAGAGGCGCTGGTTGGAGATGGGCTGGAGAGGCAGGCAGGGGCTAGGTTATGGGGGACCTGGCAGGCCAGCCAAAGAGCCTCGGACCTTGATTGCAAATCTATAAACAAACACGGCTTTCTCAAGAAACACAGGCAGACTCCCTTGCAGAGCAATGCAGAGAGGGCATTAGATTTTGATCTCCGAAAGGTTGGCTGAATTCAAAGGCGTTGGCCTCATCCTCCCTGATGTGTCTGCCGCCCTCTGACACCCTACAGATTTATTCCTCGGCAGCAATTAAGGTGAAGAAATGTGGTCAGGCCAGAGGCAGCTCCTTTTTCTGGTGTCTGGGATTGTTTTTTTTCTTCTTCCTGCAGAGGATCTGTCTCTGAGAGACGATGAGGCCCTCTGCCCTTGCTCCAGGGAAGACCCCCCTGCCTGTGTCGGCCTGAGTCTGATTCTCACAGATGGTCTTGGGGTCCTTGAGCACAGGGGACATGTGACCACTCATGACACGTGACCCTTCATGACACCTGGCTGGGAGCCTGGAAGTGTCTTTCTTACTTCCTGCGTGCCAAGTACTGTGCTCAGTACTGCGAATTCACTTTTGGTTTGAAACCTGCTAACCCCTGCATACCACTGGCTTCGTTATCCCCATTTTATAGAGGCAGGTGCTGAGGCCCAGAGAAGCTCAGTGGCTTGCCAACCTCATACAGGCAGTGAGCCAGGCAATGGCTCATTTTAGCAGTCAACTTTTCTAGGCTATGGTGCCCACTTATTTGGGCAGACACTGGTCCAGATGTTGCTATGAAGGTATTTTGTAGATGAGGTTGACCTTGAGAATTAGCAGACTTTAAGTAAAGCAGAGGACCTCCCATAACAGGGGTGGGCCCTCATCCAATCTGTTGAAGGCCTTGAGACTCGAGACTGTGGTTTCCCAAGGAAAGAAGTCTCCTCAAGACTGCAACCTAGAAAGCCTGCCCGAATTTCCAGCCTGCAGATTTTTACTGAAGACTATATGACATCAACTGTTTCCTCAGTTTGCAGCTTGCCAGCTTGTCTTACAGATTTCAGATTTACCAGCTCCTACCATTGCATGAGCCAATTCCTTAAAATCTCTGTGTCTTTCCAGCTTGCAGATAAATGTTTTGGTAAGTAGACAGATGGATCGATAGATAGATGAGAGAGGGATATAAATATAGATATGGATGGATAGATGGATGGGTAGATTAAAAGATGAGAGAGTGACAAATATAGGTATGATGAATGAATAGATAGATACAAAGACAGGTAAAGATGGATGGGTGGATAAATAGATGAATAGATAGATGGATAGATAGATAGATACATACATACATACATACATAGGTGAAGGTGAGTGGGTGGACAAATGGATAGGTAGGTGAGTAGAGGAGTGGATGTATAGAGAGAGAGAGAGAGAGAGAGGCAGACAGACATCATCTCCCACTGGTTCTGTTTCTCTGCAGAACTCTAACTAACAGTGCAAACAGCAAGGCAGGGATTCAAATGCTGGGCATCTCATACCAAGCCACTGTCCTGCTGCCTCCCTCACATGGCCCCTCTGAGTGAGTTGCACCGGCCATGCCCAGTGTGCCCCACGCTGCAGCAGCATTGCAGCATCACCGGCTGACATGCAGAGACCCAGGGCCCCTTACCGAACCAGCAACTGCATTTCATCAAGTCCCAAGCAGCGCAGGCCTGGAGCTCCTTTTCTATTCCTAGGTAGTATCCCACTTGATATGGTTTGGCTGTGTCCCCACTCAAATCTCATCTTGAATTGTAGCCCCCATAATTCCCACGTGTTGTGGGAGGGACCTAGTAGGAGGTAATTGAATCATGGGGGCAGGTGTTTCCTGTGCTGTTCTCATGATAGTGAATAAATCTCACAGGATCTCATCGTTTTTATAAAGGGGAGTTCCCCTGAACACACTCTCTCTTGCCTGCCACCATATAACACGTGACTTTGCTCCTCATTCACCTTCTGCTATGATTATGAGACCTCCCTAGCCATGTGGAACTGTGAGTCAATTAAACCTCCTTCCTTTATAAATTACTCAGTCTTGGATATGTCTTTATTATAAGCAGCCTGAGAACAGACTAATACATCACCTCACTCATGGTCCCAGCTAGCCTGCTTGCTTTTCCACACAAGAGGCATGAAATAAATTCTGATAGGTTGCTTAGCTGATCTCTGTCCTGTCCCTGATATTTAGAATTGGCATTTCTATTCACTGTATATTTTATTTCCTATCCAGACATTTTTTATTGTGGGGAAATATACATACATAAAATTTACCATTTTAACCATTGTTATGTGTATGATTCAGTGGCACTAAGTACATTCATATTACCGTACAACACCATCACCATCCATCTCTAGAACTTTCTCATCTTTTCCAACTGAAATTCTGTCCCCATTAAACCCTAACTCCTCTTCTCTGCCTGTACCCCAGCACCTGGAAACCTCCCTTCTACATTCTGTCTCTATGAATTTGAGTACTCTAGGGACCTCATATAAGTGGAATCACACAAATTTGTGCTTTGTGTCTGGTTTATTTCACTCAGCATGATGTCCTCAAGGTTCACCCATGTCATAGAGTAGTGTGTGTCAGAATTTCCTTTCTAGGACTGCGTAATATTCATGTGTGTGTGTGTACTACATTGTATTTATTTATCTGTCAGTGAACACTTAGATTGTTTTCACTCTTTGGTTATTGTAAATAATGTTACACGAACACGAGTGTACAGATATCTGTTTGAGTCCCTGCTTTAAATTCGTTTGGTATAGCCAGATGTGGGATTTCTGGATTTCTGTTTAACTTTTTCTTAATGTTTAACTTTATGAGGAACTGCCACACTGTTTTCCACAGGGACTGCACCATTTTACATTCCTAGCACAGTGCACAAGGTGCATAAGGGCTCCAATTTATCCACATCCTCGCCAACCCCACCAGTTATTTTCTGTTTTCTTGATAGTGGCCATCCTAATGGGTGTGAGTTGATATTTCTCTTTTTTTTAATTTTTATTTTATTATTATTATACTTTAAGTTCTAGGGTACATGTGCACAACATGCAGGTTTGTTACATATGTATACTTGTGCCATGTTGGTGTGCTGCATCCATCAACTCATCAGCACCCATCAACTCATCATTTACATCAGGTATAACTCCCAGTGCCATCCTCCCCCCCTCCCCCCTCCCCATAATAGGCCCCAGTGTGTGATGTTCCCCTTCCTGAGTCCAGGTGATCTCATTGTTCAATTCCCACCTATGAGTGAGAACATGTGGTGTTTGGTTTTCTGTTCTTGCGATAGTTTGCTGAGAATGATGGTTTCCAGCTGCATCCATGTCCCTACAAAGGACACAAACTCATCCTTTTTTATGGCTGCATAGTATTCCATGGTGTATATGTGCCACATTTTCTTAATCCGGTCTGTCACTGATGGACATTTGGGTTGATTCCAAGTCTTTGCTATTGTGAATAGTGCCGCAATAAACATACGTGTGCATGTGTCTTTATAGCAGCATGATTTATAATCCTTTGGGTATATACCCTGTAATGGGATGGCTGGGTCAAATGATATTTCTAGTTCTAGATCCCTGAGGAATCGCCATACTGTTTTCCACAATGGTTGAACTAGTTTACAATCCCACCAACAGTGTAAAAGTGTTCCTATTTCTCCACATCCTCTCCAGCACCTGTTGTTTCCTGACTTTTTAATGATTGCCATTCTAACTGGTGTGAGATGGTATCTCATTGTGGTTTTGATTTGCATTTCTCTGATGGCCAGTGATGATGAGCATTTTTTCATGTGTCTGTTGGCTGTATGCATGTCTTCTTTTGAGAAATGTCTGTTCATATCCTTTGCCCACTTTTCGATGGGGTTGCTTGTTTTTTTCTTGTAAATTTGTTTGAGTTCTTTGTAGGTTCTGGATATTAGCCCTTTGTCAGATGAGTAGATTGCAAAAATTTTCTCCCATTCTGTAGGTTGCCTGTTCACTCTGATGGTAGTTTCTTTTGCTGTGCAGAAGCTCTTTAGTTTAATTAGATCCCATTTGTCAATTTTGGCTTTTGTTGCCATTGCTTTTGGTGTTTTAGACATGAAGTCCTTGCCCATGCATATGTCCTGAATGGTATTACCTAGGTTTTCTTCTAGGGTTTTTATGGTATTAGGTCTAACATTTAAGTCTCTAATCCATCTTGAATTAATTTTCGTATAAGGAGTAAGGAAAGGATCCAGTTTCAGCTTTCTACTTATGGCTAGCCAATTTTTCCAGCACCATTTATTAAATAGGGAATCCTTTCCCCATTTCTTGTTTTTCTCCGGTTTGTCAAAGATCAGATGGCTGTAGATGTGTGGTATTATTTCTGAGGACTCTGTTCTGTTCCATTGGTCTATATCTCTGTTTTGGTACCAGTACCATGCTGTTTTGGTTACTGTAGCCTTGTAGTATAGTTTGAAGTCAGGTAACATGATGCCTCCAGCTTTGTTCTTTTGACTTAGGATTGTCTTGGCAATGTGGGCTCTTTTTTGGTTCCACATGAACTTTAAAGCAGTTTTTTCCAATTCTGTGAAGAAAGTCGTTGGTAGCTTGGTGGGGATGGCATTGAATCTATAAATTACCTTGGGCAGTATGGCCATTTTCATGATATTGATTCTTCCTATCCATGAGCATGGTATGTTCTTCCATTTGTTTGTGTCCTCTTTTATTTCATTGAGCAGTGGTTTGTAGTTCTCCTTGAAGAGGTCCTTTACATCCCTTGTAAGTTGGATTCCTAGGTATTTTATTCTCTTTGAAGCAATTGTGAATGGAAGTTCATTCCTGATTTGGCTCTCTGTTTGTCTGTTACTGGTGTATAAGAATGCTTGTGATTTTTGCACATTAATTTTGTATCCCGAGACTTTGCTGAAGTTGCTTATCAGCTTAAGGAGATTTTGGGCTGAGACGATGGGGTTTTCTAAATATACAATCATGTGATCTGCAAACAGGGACAATTTGACTTCTTCTTTTCCTAACTGAATATTCTTTATTTCTTTCTCTTGCCTGATTGCCCTCGCCAGAATTTCCAACACTATGTTGAATAGGAGTGGTGAGAGAGGGCATCCCTGTCTTGTGCCAGTTTTCAAAGGGAATGCTTCCAGTTTTTGCCCATTCAGTATGATACTGGCTGTGGGTTTGTCATAAATAGCTCTTATTATTTTGAGATACATTCCATCAATACCGAATTTTTTGAGAGTTTTTAGCATGAAGGGCTGTTGAATTTTGTCAAAGGTCTTTTCTGCATCTATTGAGATAATCATGTGGTTTTTGTCTTTGGTTCTGTTTATATGCTGGATTATGTTTATTGATTTGTGTATGTTGAATCAGCCTTGCATCCCAGGGATGAAGCCCACTTGATCATGGTGGATAAGCTTTTTGATGTGCTGCTGGATTTGGTTTGCCAGTATTTTATTGAGGATTTTTGCATCGATGTTCATCAGGGATATTGGTCTAAAATTCTCTTTTTTTTGTTGTGTCTCTGCCAGGTTTTGGTATCAGGATGATGTTGGCCTCATAAAATGAGTTAAGGAGGATCCCCTCTTTTTCTGTTGATTGGAATAGTTTCAGAAGGAATGGTACCAGCTCCTCCTTGTACCTCTGATAGAATTCAGCTGTGAATCCGTCTGGTCCTGGAGTTTTTTTGGTTGGTAGACTATTAATTATTGCCCCAATTTCAGAGCCTGCTATTGGTCTATTCAGGGATTCAACTTCTTCCTGGTTTAGTCTTGAGAGAGTGTAAATGTCCAGGAAATTATCCATTTCTTCTAGATTTTCTAGTTTATTTGTGTAGAGGTGTTTACAGTATTCTCTGATGGTAGTTTGTATTTCTGTGGGATTGGTGGTGATATCCCCTTTATCATTTTTTATTGCATCTATTTGATTCTTCTCTCTTTTCTTCTTTATTAGTCTTGCTAGCAGTCTATCAATTTTGTTGATCTTTTCAAGAAACCAACTCCTGGATTCATTGATTTTTTGGAGGGTTTTTTGTGTCTCTATCTCCTTCAGTTCTGCTCTGATCTTAGTTATTTCTTGCCTTCTGCTAGCTTTTGAATGTGTTTGCTCTTGCTTCTCTAGTTCTTTTAATTGTGGTGTTAGAGTGTCAATTTTAGATCTTTCCAGTTTTCTCTTGTGGGCATTTAGTGCTATAAATTTCCCTCTACACACTGCTTTAAATGTGTCCCAGAGATTCTGGTATGTTGTATCTTTGTTCTCATTGGTTTCAAAGAACATCTTTATTTCTGCCTTCATTTTGTTATGTACCCAGTAGTCATTCAGGAGCAGGTTGTTCAGTTTCCATGTAGTTGAGCGGTTTTGATTGAGTTTCTTAGTCCTGAGTTCTAGTTTGATTGCACTGTGGTCTGAGAGACAGTTTGTTATAATTTCTGTTCTTGTACATTTGCTAAGGAGTGCTTTACTTCCAATTATGTGGTCAATTTTGGAATAAGTGCAATGTGGTGCTGAGAAGAATGTATATTCTGTTGATTTGGGGTGGAGAGTTCTGTAGATGTCTATTAGGTCTGCTTGGTGCAGAGTTGAGTTTAATTCCTGGATATCCTTGTTAACTTTCTGTCTTGTTGATCTGTCTAATGTTGACAGTGGGGTGTTGAAGTCTCCCATTATTATTGTATGGGAGTCTAAGTCTCTTTGTAAGTCTCTAAGGACTTGCTTTATGAATCTGGGTGCTCCTGTATTGGGTGCATATATATTTAGCATAGTTAGCTCTTCTTGTTGAATTGATGCCTTTACCATTATGTAATGGCCTTCTTTGTCTCTTTTGATCTTTGATGGTTTAAAGTCTGTTTTATCAGAGACTAGGATTGCAATCCCTGCTTTTTTTTGTTCTCCATTTGCTTGGTAGATCTTCCTCCGTCCCTTTATTTTGAGCCTATGTGTGCCTCTGCATGTGAGATGGGTCTCCTGAATACAGCAAACTGATGGGTCTTGACTCTTTATCCAACTTGCCAGTCTGTGTCTTTTAATTGGAGCATTTAGTCCATTTACATTTAAGGTTAATATTGTTATGTGTGAACTTGATCCTGTCATTGTGATATTAGCTGGTTATTTTGCTCATTAGTTGATGCAGTTTCTTCCTAGCATCGATGGTCTTTACATTTTGGCATGTTTTTGCAATGGCTGGTACTGGTTGTTCCTTTCCATGTTTAGTGCTTCCTTCAGGGTCTCTTGTAGGGCAGCCCTGGTAGTGACAAAATCTCTAAGCATTTGCTTGCCTGTAAAGGATTTTATTTCTCCTCCATTTATGAAACTTAGTTTGGCTGGATATGAAATTCTGGGTTGAAAATTATTTTCTTTAAGAATGTTGAATATTGGCCCCCACTCTCTTCTGGCTTGTAGAGTTTCTGCCAAGAGATCTTCTGTTAGTCTGATGGGCTTCCCTTTGTGTGAGTTGATATTTCATTTTGGTTTTGAGCTGGAGGGAAGGAACCATGTTTTACATGCCTGCATCTCCAGTCCTGGCACAACACCACAAGAAGTAGGAACCCAGTAACAATGTTGAATGAATGAATCAATGAATGAATCAGTGAATGAGTCAGTTGAGAGATTTTCAGATGACCTCAGTAAGCCCATCTCAGTTAATAGTCCTCCACCTGATTGAGTTAACCTGACATTCTGCATTCCCTTACTGCAGTTCACACAGCTCCAGATGGCGGGAGTGAACTACATCTACCCCTATCATTCTGCAAGTCTAGAGAAGCCACGGGGCCAGAGCAGCCTGGGACCAGTTCTGACGGGGTCAGCTAGCTCAGTTCTCCAGTGGAAGGCTCTGTTTTGAAGAAGGTGTTTTATCTATCCCTGTTGTAATTTGTGCCCAGTGGACTCATAGTTTCACCAGCAATTCATGACATATGGCAGAGTGTGTGTGTGCATGTACACATGTGTGTGATGTATTATTTCCCATAGCAGTCACTGTGGCTCACAGTGGAAAGCACACAGGTTTCGGCCTCAGGCTGTCTGGGATGTCAATTCCAGTGATGAGATTTCGGTCAGAAGGTGTGGGCCCTGGAGGGGGGCACCCAACCTCCTGGAGCCTCAGAGTCTTCATGCATAGATTTTGAGCATCAAAACCCTCCTTGTCTGATAGTTCTGAGAAGATCGAATCATGGTAAATGTTTATTAACTACATCAGTACTTTACCTTTTCATTTGAGTTGAGTGTATTTTCTGTAGTAGTACATTCTTGCATTGCTCTAAAGAACTACCCGAGACTGGGTAATTTATAAAGAAAAGAGGTGTAATTGACTCACAGTTCTGCAGGTCGTACATGAAGCATGGCTGGGGAGGCCTCAGGAAACTTAAAATCATGGCAGAAGGCAAAAGGGAAGCAGGCACATCTTCACATCATGGAGCAGGAGAGAGAGAGCAAAGGGGGAGGTGCTCTAGACTTTTAAACAACCAGATGTCACGAAAACCCATGATCACAAGAACAGCAAGGGGCAAGTCTACCTCCATGACCCAATCACCTCCACTGGGCCCTTCTTCCAATGCTGAGGATTACAATTCGACATGAGATTTGGGTGAGGACACAAAGCCAAACTGATCCTTGCCCCTCCCAAATCTGATGTTCTTCTCACATTTCAAAACACAGTTATGCCTTCCCAACAGTCCCCCAAAGTCTTAACTCATTCCAGCATTAACTCAAAAGTTCAAGTCCTAAGTCTCTTCTGAGACAAAGCAAGTCCCTTCTGCCTATGAGCCTGTAAAGTCAAAAACAAGTTAGCTACTTCCAAGATATTAATATAACGGGGGTACAGGCATTGGGTAAATTCACCCATTCCAAAAGGGAGAAACCAGCCAAAACAAAGAGACTATAGGCCTCAAACAGGGGAGTAATTGAATATTAAGTAAAAATAAATATTAAATATTAAATACTGATACTTCCCAGCAGGGCAGTAATTAAATATTAAACCTCCAAAATAATCTTTTTCGACTCCATTCTCTCACATCCAGGTCACAATGATGTGAGAGGTGGGCTCCCAGGGCCTGGGGGATTTCCACCCCTGTGACTCCACAGGGCACATCCCCCAAGGCTGCTCTCATGGGCAGGTGTTGAGTGCCTGTGGCTTTTCCAGGCACATGGTGCAAGCTGTCAGTGGGCCTATCATTCTGGGGTCTGGAGGACAGTGGCTCTCTTCTCACAGCTCCACTAGGCAGTGTCCCAGTAGGGACTTTGTGTGGGGGCTCCAACCCCACATTTCTCCCTCTGAACTGCCCTAGTAGAAGTTCTCCATGAGGGCTCTGCCCTGCAGCAGGCTTCTGCCTGGACCTCATGGCGTTTTTTTCTCTGAAATCAAGGTGGAGACTCTCAAGCCTCAACTCTTGCCTTCTGTGTACCTGCAGGCTTAACACCAAGTCTTCTTACAGCTTACACCCCTGGAGCAGCCACTTGAGATATATCTGGGGCCCTTTTAGCCACAGCTGGAGCTGGAGTGGCTGGATACAGGAAGCAGTGTCCTGAGGAGGTTGCACAGGTTTTTGTGGACCAGGCCAGCAAAAACCATTCTTTCCTCCTGGGCCTCCAGGCCTGTGATGACAGAGGCTGCCATGAAGGTCTCTGAAATGCCTTCGAGGCATTTTCCCCACTGTCTTGGCTAGTAACATGCAGTTCCTCTTTAGTTATGAAACTTTCTGTAGCCAACTTGAATTCCTCCAACAGAAAATGAGTTTTTCTTTTCTACCACATGGTCAGGCTGCAAATTTTCTAAACTTTTATGCTCTGTATTCCTTTTAAGTATAGTTTCCAGTTTCAGATTATCTCTTTGCTCACACATATGACCATACACTGTTAGAAGCAACCAGGCCATGTCTTGAACACTTTGCTGCTTAGAAATTCTTTCTGCCATATTCCCCAAGTCATCTCTCTCAAGTTCAAAGTTCCACAGATCTCTAGGGCAAGGCCACAATGCCTTCAACCTCTTTGCTAGCACATAACAAAAGTGACCTTTGCTCCAGTTCCCAATAAGTTCCTCATCTCTATCTGAGACCACCTCAGTCTGGACTTCACTCTCCATATTACTGTCAGCATTTTGGTCACAACAATTTAACAAGTCTCTAGGAAGTTCCAAACTTTCCCTCACCTTGTTTTCTTCTTCTGAGCCCTCTACACTGTTCCAACCTCTCCCCTTTACCCAGTTTCAAAGCTGCTTCCACATTTTCAGGTATCTTTATAGCAACACCCCACTTCCAGCACCAATTTTCTGTATTAGTCCATTCTCATATTGCCATAAGGAAGTACCTGAGACTGAGTGATTTATGAAGAAAAGAGATTGAATTGACTAACAGTTCTACATGCTGTGCAGGAAGCATGGCTGGGGAAGCCTCAGGAAACTTACAATCATGATGGAAGGTGAAGAGGATGCAGGTACATCTTCACAAGGTGGAGCAGGAGAGAGAGCAGAGGGGGAAGTGCTACACACTTAAACAAGCAGATCTCATGATAACTCACTTATTACGACAAGAACAGCAAAAGGGAAGTCTGCCTCTATGATTCAATCACCTCCCACTGGGCGCCTCCTCCAACATTGGGGATTACAATTCCACATGAGGTTGGGGTGGGGACACAGAGCCAAACCATATCAGGTGCTGGTATCTCTATTTTGCAGATGAGGAAACTGAGGCTCAAGAGATTAGGTGACTGGCCCAAGGTCATACAGCCCGAGAGTGACAGAGCTGGAGTTTGAACCCCAATAGTGCAGTCCCGGAGCCCCCATGCTTGAGCTTTCTGTGGGGCTTGGCACAGGAGTGCTCCAGGGCTGCATGGCAAACCTACAAGGTGGAAGGTATTATTGTGTCCATGCTCAACACTAGCGCCTGAGATTCAAAGAGGTTGAGTGACTTTGCTCAAGGTCACAGAGCTGGCCAGGGATTCCACATACGTCATGCTGATGTAAAACCTGAGCTCTTGGTACTGTGCAGGGGCCTGGCAGTGAACACTAACTGCTGGCCATTATTGTTAGGAAATATTATCCACATTGCTTTTTCATCAGCTTTAAGGAAACAGTCATCAAACTGCTTGACCTGTTGGCTTCCCAGCTGTTCTCTAAGATTCCACCTTCACCAAGGCCTCCGTGGCTGGGGTGCAGCAGGGCAGCGAGTTAAGGTGCTTAATGTGCAGAGAACCCTCAGCTAAGCAGCCTGGGGTGGGATTATCCCCACTCTGGCCTGGCACGCCTGGAGCCTGTCCACAGCCAACAGTCAGCCGCCCGCCCTCGCCGCCTCCCGCCCTCCAGCAGAGTTGTCACAGCAACCGCTTGGGCATCTCAAAGGCGTCTCCTTCAATAATCTGGGCCTCTGATCTCCGGCAGGCCTGTAATGAAGGGACAGTTTGTTAGTGCTGACATAAACATTGGGGAACTCGAGCCGCCTATTTTATGTCATTTAAGAAGTCAGCTCAAGCCTGCCGACAGTCGAACAAACTGTGAAGATATTTATTTGTTCAGCTTCCTATGGTGAAAACCAATGTTTATGAGGCCAGTTTTTTTGTAGTCGTTGATTTCTTTTTTTGTAAGGAAAGAACAATATCTCAGAACATGATCATGTGCATTTTTTTTTTTCCTTCACTCAACCTGTGGCTAAAGCAAGTGGAATACCAGTGCCTGATCATGAACAGAGAAGATGCCATTTACATCAGATTCTCTCATTTGCAAAGCCCTTTCTTGGGCATCACTGCTTCAATAACACATCAGTTCTGAGAGGAAGGGAGGTCTTGTCCCCATGGGCAGATGTAGGGAAAGAAAGCAGAGAGGTTGGGTGACACATCCAGGGTCACACAGCTAATAAACAATGGAGTTAGGATTTGAATCCAACAAAGGCTTTCTGTGAAAACTCCAGAGTTCTTTCTACTACCTTGTGCTGGGGTTACTTGCTCCAAGGTATCTAAGCAACCCCATGTATTAATCCCCAAATTCACAGGAATGGCAAGAGGGGGAAGTGTGTGTCCTAGACCTTTCCATGTGTTTTTAAAAAATTAACCTGATGATTTTTTGGCAGCGAGAAAAAAGAATTATAGGAACAACCACAGAAATAAAACTTCGAGAGCTGCTATTGGGTTTGTACTTTGTCTTCTTAGCAAATAGACCTTTCTTTTAAAAAAAATCAGGCTTCTAGGGGAAGAGGTTAGGTCCCAGATTCCAGCAGCTCAGTAGTGCCAAGTGGTTCCCTGGGCCTCCCAGCCAAGGGTCTGGGGTCCCTCTGTCAGTCCTTGGCTTCGGTTTTGGGCCTCATTCTAGTGGATTGCTGGGTTGTAGCCCTGGTTCTGGCACTCACCAACAGAGTGATCTTGGTCAAGTTGCCTAGTTGCTCAGTTTGCTCATCTGTTAAATGGAGTTGAAAATCCCCATAACTTTTCTCACAGGACAGGATTCTGCGTGGGGAAAAAGTATCTGTCAAAACTAAACATGCTTCATGCTTGGGTGGCATCATATGGATGAAGAAAGAACCCTGGCTCTGGGTCAGAGGTTCTGAGTGTGTAGTCTGAACGACTCACATTCCCTCTCCGGGCCCCTGCTTGTTTGTTGCAAAATGGGATGACAGTCTATGGCAGTGGCAGTCGCAGCGACATGTTCATTTGCTCCTTATCCACTCATCGGCTGTTTACCCCATGCAGGGCTCTGCATCCCAGGCTGTGCATTTCATGTATCCAACTCCTGCAACTCTCTCAGCGCAGGTACCCATTCTACAGAAGAGGAAAATGAGGCTGGCCTATCTGACTAGTTTCTCCCACCAGGGCTGTCGTGAAAAACAAATGCTTCTCATCCAAGGGCATGGTAAACAGTCACATTTGTCAAGGAGCGATTCACTGGTGCATTGTCTTTTCCTCTCCTGCTCCCCCTTCTCTAATGCATGGGGCTCCTCTGCACTCCCAAATTAGGTGCCGCAGGACACAGACTTCCTGACTCCCGACAGAACAGAGCCAACACTTTGAAGGGGAAGCTCCATGTCGGAGTCTTCCTCAGCCACCGGGCTGGCCAGGCAGCAGGGGGCAGGCAGTGCCTCACTCCTTTCGGAGCCTCTGTCTGCAGAAGCCTGGTCGCCAACTGTCCCCTGGGGTCAGATCCATCACGCGGTGGCTGCACTCCATCAGGCGTGCTCAGCCGGAGGGTCAAGTGGCCCGCCGACGCCAGGCTCTGGGAGCCCATCACAGCCATATTTAATTTAATTAAGGCTGTCAGCACTATTGATTTTGGCAGTTTCAATTACTAGCCTGTTATGGTTTCTGGATCAACTGATCTGTGATGGGTCCTATCAGCAAAGACACACATTGAGGAGAGGGCCCTTCATCTCCTTTAAAACCTGACACATGCTGCCACGGGCCGTAAGTTATTGCTTTTATCCAGCCCCGCTCCCCTTCCCTTCCTCATAATTAATTTCTCATTAGACAGCTCTTTATTGTTTAATTTGTGCAGTTTATAATCAAATTGGGCACATTAATTGTCGTTGAATTTAAGGCTAATGAAAAATAAAGGTTTTCAATAACTTACTCTTCCATTACTCCCGACAAGATAAAATAAAGCGCTCCAAGAAGTGTCAGCTTTTTAAATTATAAATTAGGTTTTTTAAAGAGCATGGGCATTTAAGGAGCAGTTATCACACATTTAGTAATTATAAATCCTATGCTGCAAAACAATTATTAAGATATAATTATGCTGCTTTACTGTTACACAGCTCCCGCAGCTGGTAAAGGCCTGATTCTTCATTGCTGATGGGGTGGGGGCTTCTGTTGGGTTTGAGGAGGAAAAAGACCCCAGCAGGGAGCTAAGTTGACAAACTTGGGAGACAGTGAGTGTCACTACTTTTTAATGAAACTGTTTGACCTAGGGGTGTATCAAATGGAACACCAACTCATGGGCTTGTCTCTCTGTCCTTTAGATCTTTGAAAGATCACCCAAGGCCCACTTATGTGCCCAGCCTGTGCTGAGACCTAGAGACACAATGATTAAGCAGACATGGGCCCCAACAGACAGGCACACAGACAATGGAGGCATAGGTCAGTGGGATGTGAATGAGGGAATATCCAGATCTACCTGTGGGGAAGGTCAGGTCCCCTACACTCCACTGTTGTGAGTGGCTGAATCTACCTGTAGCAGCAGGCACGTAAGGTTTCCTATAGACAGCATCATTTAAGCATCAAAGGTCTTCAGTGATTGGAGAGTGAGGAGAACACTATAGGCAAGGGTCCCAGTGTGAACACAGGCCTGGATGTAGTCAACATGGCCATCTCTTTGGAGGCAAAGAGAGTGATTGCTGTGGTGGGGTGGAGGGTGAAGAGCCATGAGATCATCACAGAAGGAGGGAGGCTGAGGGGATGTGGGTGGTGCAGGGAGACACTGGGCACTGTGTTTAATGACAAATTACCCAGTAGGGCATTGGGAGGACTGATGCAGCTGGAATTTACTATGTACCATTCACTCTGCTAAGCCCTATCAAAACATCTTATGTAATCCATGCACATTCCTGAGGAATATGTTCTCCATTTTGCAGAAGAAGGAGACTGAGAGACTTGTAGAGGTGAAGATGTAAAACTGGGTCTCCTTCACATTCCACCATTTTGCACCCACTGTTCCATGAGCACCTACTATATGCAGGAAACTATGCCAGGGGTTTCAGGAGAAACTGGTGAGTCAGACAATGTCCAGCTCTCAGAATGATGGGCAGGAGCCAGGCATGTCCACAGGAATTCAAGAGAAGGAACACCAAGAGATAAGAGTGTCACATCCAGGGTGGGCTAAACATAGCATTAAAGAACCTACTTGGTCCAATTCTACTTCTGGTTATATGGTGTGTAACAATGAGAGTCAGGCATTCGTTTGCTCAGCAACACTCTGGAAGGTCCCCATGACCAGAGGTGAGTACCAGCAGAGAGGAGGTTGATGTTTCATAAAATCTACTTTCATATAAAAAGTAGATTTTAATGGAGCAGCCTCCAGAAAATGTGCAAGGCATCACTAGATGACAGTAGAAAGGGTTGCCTTGGGAGAGGTCAGTGATGTTTTCTCTGAGAAGTGACATTTAAACTGCAGCACTAGGGATCAAGTTGATTTATAACCACATCCCATGGCAGGGTTATGCCCCTGGCAATTCCAGGATACTTGGTGATATGGTTTGGATATTTGTTCCCTCCAAATCTCATGTTGAAGTGTAATACCCAGTGTTGGAGGCAGGGCCTGGTGGGAGGTGTTTCAGTCATGGGGGTGGATCCCTCATAAAATGCCTTCCCCATGTGTATTAGTCTATTCTCACTCTGCTAACGAAGACATACCTGAGACTTGGTAATTTATAAAGGAAAGAGGTTTAATTGACTCACAGTTTTGCATGGCTAGGGAGGCCTTAGGAAACTTAGAGTCATGGCAGAAGGGGAAGCAAACATGTCCTTCTTCACATGGCAGCAGTAAGAAGTGTCAAGCAAAAGGGGGGAAAAGCCCTTATAAAACCATCAGGTCCCATGAGAACTCACTCACTATCATGAGAGCAGCATGAGGGTAACTGACCCCATGATTCAATTAATTACCTCCCACCAGATCCCTCTCGCAACACATGGGGATTATGGGAACTACAATTCAAGATGAGATTTGGGTGGGGACATAGAGTCAAACCATATGACCATGGTAATGAGTTCTCACTCTATTAGTTCATGTGAGAGCTGGTTCTTTAAAAGAGCCTGGCATCTCTCTCTTGCTCGCTCTCTTGCCATGTGACACGCTGGCTCCCCTTTATCTTGTGCTGTGGTTGGAAGCTTATTGAGGCCCTCACCAGAAGCAGATGCTGAGGCACTATGCTTCATTTACAGCATGCAGAACCGTGAACCAAATAGATCTCTTTTCTTTATAAATTACCCAGTCTCAGGTATTTCTTTATAGCAACACAATTGCACAAACATACTTTGGCCTGCCCAGATGGCCTCAGGAAAACTGCTCACCCTATTTGGGCCTCAGTTTCTTCATAGGCAGAGCTGAGAGTATCTGACTACTTTAGATGATCTGTCAGGTCCCTGAGCGTGGGCAGGGTCTTTCAGAACCCGGAGGAGTTCAGAATTGCTTTGAAAATGGTTGTCCACTCATACCAGCCATCCCACCCAAATCCCTGCTATTCTTTCACTTAGAGGTATCTGAATGTTCCCAACTGCTCAGGTTTAAATGCCTTCTTTAGACTCCATACACAGACATAAAAGGCATTTCTCTGCCCCCAAGTTGAAAGACCTGTTACCTTTCAGACCCACTGTTTCCAAGCAAGATGGACCAACATCAGTGTGCTCCACCTCTGTACCCCCCAGACAGACAGATGAAACATCTTCTACTCCTCAACCATTTTATCTTCACAAGTAAGCCTGGAGGTAGGGAACTTTACTCCCATTTTATAGATGAAGAAACTGAGGTCAGGGGGTTAGCAAGGATGGAAAGGCAAATCTTTCCAGCTCATCTCTAGGGATTGTCAGTCTTGCAGCTCAGGGGCTCAACAAGAGATTTTTTTCACCTTTATTTCTTCTAAAAACCAAAAACAGGATACATGTGCAGAACGTGCAGGTTTGTCACATAGGTATATGTGTGCCATGGTGGTTTGCTGCACCTATTGACCCATCTTCTAAGTTCCTTCTCCTCACCCCCACCCCTCCATAGGCCCTGGTGGGTGTTGGTCCCCTGTGTCCAGGTGTTCTCAATGTTCAACTCCCACTTGTGAGTGAGAACATGTGGTGTTTGGTTTTCTGTTCCTGTGTTAGTTTGCTGAGGATGATGGCTTCCAGTTTCATCCATATCCCTGCAAAGGACATGATCTCATTCTTTTTATGGCTGCATAGTATTCCATGGTGTATATGTACAATGTTTTCTTTATCCAGTCTATCATTGATGGAGATTTGAGTTGGTTCCATGACTTTGCTGTTGTAAATAATGCTGTAATAAACATACGTGTGCATGTGTCTTTATAGAAGAATGATTTATATTCCTTTGGGTATACCCAGTAATTACATTGCTAGTTCAAATGGTATTTCTGGTTCTAGGTCCTTGAGAAATTGCCACACTCTCTTCCACAATGGTTGAACCATATTCCCAGCAACAGTGTAAAAGCATTCCTATTTCTCCACAGCCTCACCGGCATCTATTATTTCCTGAGTTTTTAATAATCGTCATTCTGACTGGCATGAGATGGTATCTCAATTGTGGTTTTGATTTGCATTTCTCTAATAATCAATGATGTTGAGCTTTTTTTCATCTTTGTTGGCCATGTAAATGTCTTCTTTTGAGAAGTGTCTGTCCATCTCCTTTGCCCACTTTTGATGTGGTTGATTGTTTTTTTCCTGTAAATTTGTCTGAGTTTCTTGTAAATTCTGGATATTAGACCTTTATCAGATGGGTAGATTGCAAAAATTTTCTCCTATTCTGTAGGTTTCCTGTCCACTCTGATGATAGTTTCTTTTGTTGTGCAGAAGCTTTTTAGTTTAGTTAGATCCTATTTGTCAATTTTGGCTTTTGTTGCAATTGCTTTTGTCATTTTCATCATGAAGTCTTTGCCCATGCCTGTTCAATACTGAATAGTATTGCCTAGGTTTTCTTCTAGGGTTTTTATGGTTTGGGGTTTTACATTTAAGTCTTTAATCCATCTTGAGTTAATTTTTGTATAAGGGGTAAAGAAGGGGTCCAGTTTCAGTTTTCTGCACATGGCTAACCACTTTTCCCAGCACCATTTACTGAGGAAATCCTTTCCCCATTGCATGTTTTTGTCAGGTTTGTCGAAGATCAGATAGTTGCAAATGTGTGGAGCAATTTTTGAGGTTTCTGTTTTGCTCCATTGGTCTATATGTCGGTTTTGGTACCAGTACTATGCTCTTTTGGTTACTGTAGCCTTACAGTATAGTTTGAAGTCAGGAAGTGTGATGCCTCCAGCTTTGTCCATGTTGCTTAGGGTTGTCTTGGCTGTACGAGGTCTTCTTTGATTCCATATGAAATTTAAAATAGATTTTTCTAATTCTGTGAAGAATGTCAATGGTAGTTTGATGGGAATAGCATTGAATCTATAAATTACTTTGGGCAGTATGGCCATTTTCACAGTATTGATTCTTCCTATCCATGAGGGTGGAATGTTTTTCCATTTGTTTGTGTCCTCTCTTATTTCCTTGAGTAGTGGTTTGTAGTTCTCCTTGAAGAGGTCCTTCACATCCCTTGTTATCTCCATCCCTAGTTATTTTGTTCTATTTGTAGTGATTGTGAATGGGAGTTCACTCATGATTTGGCTCTCTGCGTGCCTATTGTTGGTGTAAAGGAATGCTTGAGATTTTTGCACGTTGATTTTGTATCCTGAGACTTTGCCGAAATTGCTTATCATTTCAAGAAGTTTTTGGGCTGAGATGATGGGGTTTTCTAAGTATAAAATCATGCTGTCTGCAAACAGAGACAACTTGACTTCCTCTCTTCCTATTTGAATACCTTTTATTTCTTTCTCTTGCCTGACTACCCTGACCAGAACTTCCATTACTTGGTTGACTACGAGTGGTGAGAGAACAATAAGAGATTCTTGGGAGAATTTTCTGTTAGACTGTAGTAAAAGCTGTTCTCTGCAGGGAATGATTGCTTGCCATAATCACTTGCCTGGTGCCACCAATTCCCAGGCACAGAAGACCCCAGATGCTTGAGATGTCTCCTCTGCCCTCTGGAGATTTAAGTCTGGAATCTGTACACTGTATACTGGATTTAGGTCTGCTGGATATACTCCATAAACAAAGCTATTAAACAAATAGGAGTCATTTATTGGTTGTGATTCTTTTGTTTTTGCTTTTGAATAACAATGAGCAATTTTATTTGTCTAAAATGTCTAGATAATTAAAGCTTTTATAAAAATCATTTTTTTTTCCTCCTGGCATTGTTTAGATCACTGCTTCTTTGTTCACGTCAAACTTGGTGTACATTCAACCTCAGGCTTTTCTGTTGAGAAACTACTTTGTGCTGTCTCTTTGTGACTGATTTTTAGGTGTATACATTAGAGCAAGAGCTTCTTAATTGTGAAATTGTGGCATTTGCCTTATCTCCTCTAATTTTTCATCCTGAACTCTTTGCTTACTTCCCTGTGATCCCCATCTCTCAACTGACTCTTTACTATTTCTATCATGAGCTATTCTCAAGAAGGCACCTTGTAACAGGCATTTAAGCCCAGTGCAACTTTTCAGGTATATTTTGCCTACCAAGGGCATTTACAAATAAACAGATCAAATTTTGTGGAATAAAAAGCCTTGTCCTGGATAAGGAATTGTGAGGATACAACACCATGGAGACGTTTTCAGTTGGAGTAAAAAGCTCTACTATGACCCTGAAGTTCCACCATCCAGGCCGTGGCCTATGTTATATGAATTTTAGACTAGTCTTGATTACAGTTTTCATCTTCCTCTCTCTGAAACACCTTCCCCAGAACATAGCCTGGTTTATCCAGATACACTTAACCAGCTCTCGAGGGATAGAGAAAAAAGCCAGACATTGAGTTTTAGTGTTGTCTGAGTATAAGAAGAACTCTTTGCTACATACAAGGTACCCTGGATTTTGAGACAGGAAAGCTGGCTCCAAAGTAGTCGTAGTTTAACCAGGAACTTACGTGACACTGGGCAAGTCACTTACTCCCCAGGGTCTCAGGTTCACTGATTTTGACAATATAGTTGGATGAAGTAATGATTAGATGATCTCTAAGGTCCCTTCCCACCTTAAGAACTTTTCTGACTTCCTCTCTTCACTCTCTCTTCTCCTTTCCCTTCTTTCATTCTCTTTTCCTTCATTCATTCTTTCCATTCTTTCTTTCTTCCTTACCTCCCTCCCTTCCCTCCTTTTTTTCTCTCCCTCCCTCTCTTCCTCTGTCCTTTTCCTTGAGTGATGTGAATACTTAACACAGGATCTACCCTCTCAGCAAATCCTCAATATTACCCTTGACAGCATGCATCTTGCTCCCCTGCCTCCCATAATAAGAAGTAACAAGAGAATATGTCCAGTCCCAGGGTGGGATTCCAGGGACTTGCTCCATGTAGCATGAGAGCTGATCCCTTCCCAAAGAGGAAAAACCTTTTGGCCAATCTGGGACCCATGTGGGGACTACATGGTTTCCAAAATCATTTCCCACCTACTATCCACTGACAACAAAATGGGTTCAAGTTAACACATCTTTATGGCTCACCCACTGTGTGCCAGGAGCTGGTGAACATGACTGAACATCCCACCTCCAGGAGACCACAGGCTTTGGGGGTCAGAGAGCAAACAGATAGGTGTGTTTAGAGGGAAATAAACAGCAGACAGGGGACACTTGGGACAAGAGTTGGGGCAGGAAGAGGCTGGGATGGTGAGGTCTCCTTGGAGAGTGGCACAGCCTTTGAAACCAGCCATTTGGGTGGCCTCAAGCAAATTATTTAACATCTCTGTACCTCATTTGAAAAATGGGGATGACAATAGCACATGCTGTCACAGTGTTGTCCAGATCGTTGAACAAAGAGCATGTGAAGCACCTGGAAGCCTCAGCGCTTATTATCGCAGTGCTAGCATGTTTGGGGAAGTCTTTCTTGGGAGCGGCATTTGAGCTCTCCTGGTCCACTTTGTGGATGAGAAGACAGGGAGGCAAGAATGGAAGCAAGGACACAAAGTAGGAGTTGATGGCAGTTGCCCAGGCAGCATCCAATGGTGGCTAGGAACAGGAAGGAACTGGGTGACATGATCTTTGGGGGAAGAACTGGCAAGACTTGTTGAGGGATGAGGAAATGGAGGGAGGCATCCAAGAATACCCCCGAGATTTTGGCCTGAAAGAGCAAATGAAGCAAAGATGGTGGTGTTTATTAAGGTCAGGATGGAGGGCCCAGGGAGGAGGGAGGAACAAGTTTGGGGAGGAGCTGTTTGGTTTTGGATGTGTTGAAGAGGTGATGCCCGTGATTTCCAGAGGAAACGTCAAGGAAGTGGTTGAGGATATGAATCTGCAGCTCAAGAGAGGGTATGAACTGGAGATATAGATGGGCAGGAGAATGTAGAGAGAAGAGAGATGAAAAGAAAGTCACCTGGGTGAGCGCCTAGGGCACTTTAACATGTGCAGACCTGGCTAACAGGACAGCCAAGTTCAGGCCCTGAGCACTGACCAAGAAGGCTGAAGGATCAGGAAGCCCCTTGCTGGGTCAGGTATCTGCCCTTTTGTTTCGGGATTATGAGGAGGCCCAGGGATTCCTGTGCAAGGGTCCCTAGAAAGTGGGAGGCCCGTAGGGGGTTGAGGAAACAATTTACCAACGAGTATGAAAGTATTCTAATAGTTAAACAAGCAGGATAATTGTACCAGTTCCACTGAATAACACCCCATGTCAAGACCCCTTGTCAGGGGTGGCCCCAGCTCCCCCAGGTTCCTTGCATCCCCAGTCCCAGCTGGGACACTGATGTGGCTGCCAACTGGTCACTGATTCCAGCTCCTGAATTTTCATTAAAATCCTGGGCATTTCCCCAGAGCTCAAAGGCGTCCCGATTAATTACAGGCAAATGTTGGCTCTCCCCCCGGAAATCTGCTGCCCCAGCCTGGCTCCGTCCCCTATGATTTTATTAAAATCCACCTTGCCAGCCAGGGCCCTGAGATTTATGGCCACAGCTAATAGGCTGCCTCCCCAGGAGACATAAATCTGGGGCCTGCCCAGGGAGCTACTCGCTGCTAAGAGGCCAGTTAATTGTTCCACCCAGAGGGTTCCACGGAGGAATGTTCAATTAGGCCTCTTAGAAAATTTGGAGCATTAAATAAGGTGAACAGGGATTTGGGTGCCATTATTTTCTGAGTGAGAAACAGCCCTTTCTTGCTCCCCTGGCCTATTTCAGGCCCCTGGGCCTCCACTGGCTTTTTGCAGAACAGAAGGAATTCTCTAGGGTCAGGGCTGTGCTCTTAGAAGACAGCTAGACCTAAGACAAGACCAGGATTTATCATCCTACAAAACCCTTGAAACTTTCTAATGCAAGGTCAACTACAGACTTGCAACTGTGTCCTTGGGTGAGTCACTTCTACTCTCAGAATCTGTTTCCCTTTCTATAAGATGGGTCAATACTGTCTATTCCATCTGCCTCACAGCATTATTGAAGGATACATTCGTTCATTCATTCATTTATTCATTCATTCATTCAACAATTATTTGACGAGGGATAGGCCTTCTGTCTTGGTCAGTTTGGTCTGCTGTAACAAAATACCATAACATGAGCAGCTTATGCAATAAAAATTTATTTTTTACAGTTCAGGGGCCTGGGAAGTCCAAGATCAAGGTGCCTGCAGGTTTGGTGTCTGGTGAGGGCCCACTTCCTGGCTCATAGATGGCCGTTCTTCTTGCTGTAACCTCACGTGGCAGAAAAGGGAGGGAGTTCTCTGGGTTCTCTTTAATAAGGGCACTAATCCCATTCATATGGGTTCCACCCTTATGACCCAATCCCAAAGACCCCATCTCCTAATACCATCACAATGGAGACAAGATGTCAACAGATGAATGTTGAGAGCATACAAACATTGTCTATAGCACCTCCTATGTGCCAGGAAATATGCTAGATCTGAGGTTATAGGGGAGAAAAGGACAAGGTTCCTGTTCTCAAAGAGCTCACAGTCTCGAGGAATGGCCAACAAGGAGCCCAGAGGTGTGGACTCATACATGTTATGATAGAGGCACAAGGAATGTGGGAGCCCAAAGGAGATTCTTTTTCCAGACGGAGGGTGGCACCAGTCTGGGGAGACTTCCTGGAAGAGGCAACAGGAATTATGTGATATTGTATCTGTGTGTGGCTCAGCTCCATGACATCATGCCACCATTTCCCTTCATGGCATTTCTTCCTCAGAAGATTACTTTATGAGCACACTCTGGGTACATCTTGCATTCACAAATTAACAACCCCAGGCACCCAGTCTATTGCTATAGATTAGAACCTGGGGCTTAAAGTCGTGGAGTAACAGGTGTATGGTGATACCGCTATAGCTAGCAAGTGGCGGGGCAGACTGTGAGATAGGCTAATGGCTCTGCAAGGAGGTGATCAGACCAGGGCCCCCACGAATGCCTGGGAGTGATGGCCACAGGCCCCAGGTAACATTCTGTGCTGGATTCCACCTGGAGGAGAGACCTTTCTCTGAGCTGCCATTTCTGGAGACCTGAATCCTGGTAAGCCCTTCATTTGTTCAACACCCAGCTGCCCTGAGCCCAGCAGTCCATGAGCCTGTGACCTTGGTCCAATCTTGCAGGCCACACAGTCTTGGTCAGTGGGAAGAGGACCCAGTCTCCCGCACTGAGCTCACAGGCCCCTTCTCTCCCTCCTCCAGGATGGTGACTCTGTCCCCTGATTTCTTGGACCCTGGCCCCAAAATGGGGCTGTAGCTTAGGATGAGCTCCACACTCATCCCCTTGCAAATACTGCCCAGCCCTTCTAAACGGTCTCATTATTAAACACTTGAAAATACTCTTTCCCATTGGACCCTGACTAGTAACACCAAGTAAGACATAGACAGGAAAATGTCTCCCAGGTTTAGACTGGAAGGACGAGGACATCAATTCCAACCCTACTGGGAACACCAGTTGGCTTTGAACACATTCGTGATGTGATATTTAGTATTTTTCCTGATCTCACCTAACACATTAACAAGAAGACAAGTGGCCGAGCAGAGGGTTCCTCCATGTGGAGCCAAGCAGGTCTGGCCTGAGTCTGGGGATCTCACTTCCCTTTCTGTGGCCTTGGGTGCCTCAGTTTTCTCATCTATCATTAGGAATAAAACCCCCAGCCTGGAAAGATTGTGGTGGGGTCTGTGGGGCGAGATGACTGAGAAAATACTTGACAAAGTGGAAAGAGTCACGAGAACAGAAGGGATTATCACAACGCTTTGCATTTTTATTTTTAACCTGCATGAGATTCTGGAAACCACTGACTGCCAAGAAATGCTAAGCTATAGTTTATGTTCCACAGGAAAATCCAGTTTTGTTTGTTTGTTTGTTTGTTTTTTGTTTTTAAGTGGGGATTTGCATGGTGCACAACTTATTTATTTGGGAAACATGGACAGAACCAAGACAACTCCAGTCACCAGCTCTCTCCCTGGCGTTGCCTCCTGGGACCCACCACACTGACGGGCTCTTCGTTTGCAATTAGGGCCCATCCAGAATTTGGGAACAGATTGTTTTCACCCATGATCTCTGCCTCCTGCCGCTCCCTCACCTGTAGGGCTGGTTAGCCTGTGTTTGCACGAGCTGTCCCGAATGCCGCTCCCCACAAATAGAGTAACATTTCTCACCAGAAGAGCTGTGACTGCTGGCCTCACCAACACAGAGAAACAGTAACTGGATTCTCACAGCAAGGCTATGGCAGATGACATGGTTCAGGAGGGACACAGCTCTGTGTTGCAGAAAGTGTTAGTGGCAAAGGCTCGCTCCTGAGTCCCCCGCCATATTTGACTTCAACTAACGAGCCCTCTTGGCCAAGGCAGGAAGGAGGAGTGGCCCCAAGTCAGCCCCAAAGGGCTGGATGTGCTCCATCTGCAGAGCGGCCCCTCCTGACTCTTGTCACCTCTGGCATGCTGTTGAGCCCTGCTTTCCTTGTTCCTTCAGATGCACCACTAAAATCCTGGGTGCGTGAATCACAGAATCTGTTTCCCAAAGAACCAGACCTGTGGCAAACCCTATGAGAAGCTGTCCCCCTTTCAGAAATGAGAAAATGGAGGCACAGAAGGTTGAGAGACTCACATGAGGCCCTGAAGCTGGCAGGTAGCAGAGCTGGGATTTGAACTGAGGCCATCTGACTCCCCAGGAACATAAAGCTAAACACTCACTGTCAGTGAGCACCCACAGCATGGCAAAGCCTTTGCCAGCCCAGCCCTAGCCCTCCTGAAATCCCACACCTGGGCCACGCACAAGAAAGCCTGGAGCATGTAGAAGACAGCCCTGGGCAGCAGCACCGGTCACGTGGATCACCTGAGGTCTTGCTCCTCACTCTGCTTCCCTGCAGTGCCTATGGCTCTGGGTAGCAGAGGCTGCCCTCTGCCTGGGCCACATGGCTCCTGATATTCTCTCTGGCAATGGAGAAGGATGAGACCTGTGCTGGTCCGCAGGGACCCAGATAACTAAGATATATGAAGTCCCTGAGAACCTGTAACTCACGGTCAAGCTGAGATGACTGATACTCCAGGTACAGTGGTGATCAATGGAGCACAAAGGAAGAATAGCATCCCTGCCCTTTGTCCCTTCCAGGACGCACTGTCCTAAAGATGGAATTGTGTACAATGCACAATTACATTTAAATACAACAAAGCTTGGCCCAGATTCACAGGTGCAGAGGTGCTGATCTATCTACCTGGTGGGTCAGAGGGGCCTCTGGAAGGGGTGGCATCTGAGCTTTGAAGGTGGCACCCACTCACCTACCCACAAGGCAGTAGTGGCGAGGGCATTTCTGGCCAAAGAAACTGCACAGGGAGCAGTCATGGTTCTACCTCCTCTGTTCTGTGCACCACCAAATGCCCCATCCCCTCTCTACCTCCTGTCGACCCAGAAGCACACAACTTATTAGGAGGCATCAGTCCAAACCTCTGTGTGCTACATCCGGCAACACCAACTCCCAAGGCCCCTTCTGTTTTCTCAGAGACTTAACAGGGGATGAGGTGCTTGCAAACCTCTTGGGAAGGCTAAGGAGGAGCTGGAGGCTGAATCTCCTGGGAGTGACTGGTCAGGGTGGCTACTAAGGTTTCCACCATGGTAAGATGGGAAACCAGAAGGTCACCACTTCCACTGTGGAGCTTAGGGGGCCCAGGGCACTGGGCAGATGGAGATGCTTTATAGCTAGACGATGGGGTGGTTACTTGGATTTATGTATACATATCAAAAACCAATCAAGAATCCATTTTTGCACACTTTATATAGGAGGTTAGATCTCAACAGAAAAGGACCATAGCTATGGCTATAATCAGGGATCAGGGAGAGGAAATCAGGAGGTTGCAACCACTGCTAAAACTGCCCCTCACCCTCTAGGAACCTGCAGGAAGCACATTCCACTGGAACGTCGACTGCGGCAGAAATGTGCCCTGGCTGCCAACAAAAAGGAGCCCGAAGCGCTGGAAAGAAGACCTCGCCCAGTTTGTGCTTTCCAGGGCTCCAGATGCATCTATTTGGTGGAACCGAATTTGTCTTGGATCCAGAATTGCAAGGAAGTCTGGGAAATGTAGTTTTCAGCTTTCCAGCCCCTGAAGTCCAGGAAGAGGAAGCAGAAGGCTCGGAGCAGGGATGCTAAGAGTGAAAGCACTGTCTCCCATTTTCCCAGAGCCCGTGCAGTGCTTGGCTTACAGTAGGTGTTCAAAAAGTATTCACGGAGTGTAGGAATGAAGTCTCATTTAAGTCATTGCAACTGCCTCCTTCCTGATTTCTTTGTCCCCAGCCTCTTACTCTTTGGCCTGTACATTGCTAGCAGAGATCCCTCCCCCTAGATAAAGCCGATCATATCTCTCCCTTGCTTAAAACCCTTCTACGGCTCTCAAGTCCAGACTCCCCTGCTGGCCTGTAAAGCCCTTGCCTCCACTGTCCAGTGAGTATTCCCCACTGACACACTGCATCACGCCTTGCCTCTCTGCACGTGCAGTTTCCTGTGCTTGGATGTCCTCCCATAAAGGGGCAGACTCCTGTGCAAGCTTCAAAGCCCAGCCCAAAGACCCCTTCCCCAGCAGGATTGTGGTTCTCTGTTCAACTCTTGCCTGTCTCCTCTCCAGACAGTCAGCTCGTAGAGGTCAGTGACGGTGTCTTAGTCACCTCTGTAACCCCAGAACCCATGCCTGGCACAAAATGGGCACACAGGCAATGCTGAATGAATGGATGGATGGATCAATAACTACAGTGAGTTCAAAGAACAGCAATTTGTCCAGTGTAAGTAGGACTTAGGATTCAAGAGGTGTTTATGGCATTATTTGCATACCAACTTCCTGACTTCATCCTCGCCTATGGTAGGGGGTAGTGGGAAGGAGGAGTTTTTCACTTCCATTTTATAGGCAAAGAAACTGAGGCCAGGAAATGTTGACAACACACAGTGGCAAGTGGCAAAGCTGAGACCAGAGGCACCACCCCATAGGCAGTGCTGCTGTGGCTCAGCTCGCCCCAGGGCAGCGTGAAGTGCCACAATTAAGACTTCAAGAGAGGGGCCCTTTGATCCAAATTATACAGCCCCTTGTGCTCTGGAGCAATTAACTTGGAGGCACCGGATGGCTCTTGCAGCTGGTGTGGCCAGTGTGGGCGACACAGAGGCATCATTATCTGGTGCCACGTTGCCTGCTCTGCCCTGCCTCCAATGGAGGGCCCAGGCAGTGCCCAGCACAGTTGAAGGCGGTGCAGGTTTCTATACTGGAAAGCTCAGGAGTGTCTATGCCCTGCAGGCTATAGACCTGAGCCCCAGAGCTGTGGAGGAAGCTTCCCTAGACTGCAACTTCCCACCGTTACCCCCTTCCATACTGGCTTAAGTGTTCCCTCCTGGAAAAGTTCACTCTGACCACCCAACTTGCATCTGCAGCCCTCTCTCCCGCGTGCACTCCCAATTCCTCTTACCAACTCTACCCTTTCTTTTTTTCATGATGCTTCCCCAGGAACTCGCATGGAGCTTGCCTTATAGCAGACACGAGATACTTGTTGAATTAATTAATTAATTGGTAAATAGCTGAATGCAAGGAACTAGTGGTGTGACTTTGAGCAAGTCACCTTACCTTTCTCCAGGCATTCATCTGCCTCTCTGTAGAATGGGGAGAGGCCTTCCCACCTCAGCCAAGGATTGTAAGACTCTTGGAGATAGCAGAGGTGGAAGCTCTTGCCTGAGGCTTGGCACTTAGTACAGTCTCAAAACTTTTTCTTTTTGCCCTTCCAATCTGGAGGTGCTCCCTCCACCCCCACTAGTTCCTGCAGTGGTACTTGCTAATCATTTAATATGATGTCACTTCTCCAAATGACTGTCCAAAGGTCAGTCCAAATGACTGTTCCAGGTATCCACTGCTGCGTAACAAACAGCCTCAAACTTAGCAGCACAAAACATTTTACTCTATGTCACGATTTGGGGTGAGGGGGTCAGGGTTCATCATGATGATTCTCTGGTTTATTTGGCATTGATGAGGATCACTTAGTGGTATTCAGCAGGCTATTGGGCTGGGCTTGTCTGGAGGGGATGTGCAGACACAGAAAGACAAGTTTACACAGTCCCTTTACATGTGGGTTCATTATCCAAGTCCTGGCAGGTACTGTGCAGCAAAGGAAAAAACACAGGTCTTTGTAACAGGAAGAGACTTACAAGTGAATGGACTACATATGCTGTCATCCCCAGCAAACGGCCTTTTCTGCTCACCTCCACCAATCATCTTGTGAAAACCACAAACCGTGTCTCTGCTCAAGGCAGACCAGTATGAGGCCATCTGACTCCTCTGACTGTAAGCAACACAATTTAAATGTTTGCTGTCTTACATGGAGTATCCCAAGAAACATGTCTGAGAGCTGATAGGCATGCAGAAAATTCCTGGAGAGTGCTCTGGGCAGCAATGCCTAGGAGGGAGAGAGAGGAGCACCTTGGACAGGGGAGAAGCTGAACTGTGATGCAGCCACCACTGAGCACCACGTGGAGCTCTGAAGCTGGGATGAGCTGAAACTGTCCAAATCAAGGCCAGGCTCTGTCCCCTGAGATTGACTGTTCATTCAATGCAGGCTGCCCCAGTGGAGCGGGTATAACCTTGGGTGAGGCTGCTGTCTTCTGCAGAGGACAGTTCCCAGAGAGGACTTGGCTGTGTGACATTTATAGGAGAGTGAGGGCCTGGGTGGGATGATTGGAGGGGTACACAGAGAACATCAACCATGTATCCAGCTCCCACTATGACTGCAAAACAAATTTCAAAGTTCTCAAAGATACACAATTTCCTCAAAGTGAATAAAAATGGTTGCATTTGATTCCTACTGCTGCTGTGACAAATGAACACAAACTTAGTGACTTGAAGAACACAACGCCTGGCGCGGTGGCTCACGCTTGTAATTCCAGCACTTTGGGAGGCCAAGGCAGGTGGATCACCTGAGGTCGGGAGTTCAAGACCAGCCTGACCAACATGGAGAAACCCCGTCTCTACTAAAAATACAAAATTAGCCGGGGTGGTGGCACATGCCTGTAATCCCAGCTATTCGGGAGGCTGAGGCAGGAGAATCGCTTGAACCCGGGAGGCGGAGGTTGCGGTGAGCCGAGATCGCGCCATTGCACTCCAGCCTGGGCAAAAAGAGCAAAACTCTGTCTCAAAAAAAAAAAAAAAAAACAAAAACAGAAGAAGAACACAAAGCTATTACCTTACAGTTCCGGAGGTCAGAAATCAGAAATGGGTCTCCCTGAGGCTAAAATGAAGGTATGGGAAAGACAGTGTTCTTCCTAGGGGAGATTTCATTTCCTCGCCTTTTCCTTCTTCTAGGGGCCTCCTGTGTTCCATGGGGTCGTGGCCCTTTCTTCCATCCTCAAAATGCATCACTCCAACCTGTGGTTCCTTCATCACATATGCTTTTTGTGACTTTGACCCTCGTGCTTCCCTCTTATGAGGACCCTTGTGATGACTTTGGGCCCACCCAGACTGTCCAGGAGAGTTCCCCCATCTCAAGGTCTTTAACGTCATCACATCCACAAAGTCCTCTTTATCAGGTAAGGTGACATGTTCATAGACTCCAAGAATTACGATGTGGACATCTTTGAGACCATTATTCTACCTGCCACAGTGTTTTTCAAGAATTTCTTCTGCCACAAGCAGAACTGGAGACACATGAGGATCTGGTGGGATTAACTCCAAGAACATTTGATGAAGAGCAGATCCACTCAATCAGGACAGCACAGGCACTTCAAGAGGAGGGATTTGCGTATCCAAACTTGAGAGAAGCTCCTGGGAGCATTGATGAACTCCTCGAATGCTGTAAAAAATGATGCCCTTGACTTGACACATCCTGGTGTCGTACAATTTGTCAGGATCTCCAGAAGGACCAACTCTCATCTCATCTTGACCGGTCCCAGGAGCCAGTCCATTGGTATCATAGGACTAAACGTTGTGAAATGTAAAATAAACTGTTTCACAATGTTATTTTATTTATTTATTTATCTATCTATTTACTGAGACAGAGTCTCGCACTGTCACCCAGTGGCGTGATCTCAACTCACTGCAGCCTCTGCCTCCCAAGTTCAAGCAATTCTGCCTCAGCCTCCTGAGTAGCTAGGACCAGAGGTGCCTGCCTGCCACTATGCCCAACTAATTTTTTTTTTTTTTTTTTTTTTTTTTTGCAGTTTTAGTAGAGATGGGGTTTTACCATGTTGGTCAAGTTGGTCTCAAACTGCTGACCTCAAATGATCTCCCCGACTCGGCCTCCCAAAGTGTGAGGATTACAGGTGCAAGCCACCATGCCTGGCCTGTTTCACAATTTTAAATTTTATTTGCAAGCTAAGCTCTGATCAGCCTCCCCTGTCCCACATTATTTACTATGACTTTTTGGTGCCTTTCCCAGAATCTGGCATCCTCCACAGCCAGGCTTTCCTGCCCTTGAACTGCGGCCAGGTTCAGAGTCTCTACGAGGCATAGAATGGGAGCAGAGGAGGACAGGGCCAATTCTGCTTGGGGATGGGGACTTGAGTCAGTCAAGACTTCACAGATGAGCTGAGCCTGAGGTGAGGTTCTGGCTTGGCTGGCAAAACAGGGCATGTGTATTGGAGGAGGGTTGCAAGCAGGCATGGTGGCATGAAACTGCTCTTGAAGGTCCTGTGAAGTTCTGAAACTCTAAGATGTTCCAAAGGGGTGCCATGGGAATGAGAGGAGGCTGGGGAAGAGAAAGAAGGAACAGGTACTACAGCTCTCATAGGGGGCCAAAACCACAGAGCTTCCCAGAGACCCCAGCTGTGGCGTTAGGGCTGTGAATAGAACTGCAGCTGTTTTCAGCTCCCTGGACAAGGCACAAGGGACAGAAGGGAGTGGCAGGAACAGGAGCCCAGGCCACTCAGCCAAATTGCTTGGGTTCATCTTCCGGACTCAACCTCTTTCTAGCTGTGTGACCTTGGGCAAGTTCCTTCACTTCTTTGGGCCTGTGTCCTTGTCGATAAAATGAGGACAGTACAGTCGCTCCCCCAGGAGGTTGTTGAGAACATGCAATGAGTGAGCTCAGGAATACCTCTAAGAGCAAAGCTTGCCACGGGAAAAGCATTTACATGTCTAATCTTATTGGCTCTCTTCTTAGGAACTCATTTTATTTTTGAACCATTTTCATCTTCCTTAGAAGAATGTTACGTCTGGAATGCATAACTCATGCTGTTACCTCCTTCTTGTCTAGTATTTCAGTTTCTCTTTCTACCTTTAAAAAAAAATCCCAGCTTTGTTGAGATGTAATTGACATACAATAAACTGCATATATTTTAAGTGTACAACTTGATAACGTGTTAGCAGATGCATACGAACTCAAATCAACCAGTCATCACAACGAAGTTAGTTAACTTAGAAGTTATCATCCCTCAAAGTTTCCTGGGGCATCTTTATAATCCCTTCCTGCTTTCCCTGCTGGGTACTCCAGAGAGCCACTCAATCTTCTATTTGTTATTACAGATTTTCTAGAATTTTATGTAAATGGAACCATTACATTATGTACATTTTTGGTCTGTCTTCTTCCACTCCACATAATTAATTTGATACCTGTCCATGATGCGCATGTACTACTGCTCATTGCTTTTTTGCTGGGTAGCATTCTGCTGTGTAGATATACCACAGTCAGTTTACTATTCACCTGCTGATGGATATTTGGATAGTTTCTAGTTTGGGGCTATTGCAAATAAAGCGGCTCAACGTGTTCCCAACATTTGTGTGCAGTTCTGTGTGCTTTCATCTCTGTTGGCTAAATACCTAGTAGTAGAATGATGGGTCATTTGGGGATGTGAGTGTAACTTTTTGAGAAATTCCCAAACTGCTTTCCAAAGAGACTGCACCTTTTCATGTTCCTACCAGCAGTCTATGACAGCTCTATTTGTTCTACATTTTCTCTGATACTCGGTTAATCGGTCTTTTTCATTTTAGCGTGTGTGTGTGGTGGTATCTCCTTACAGTTTTATTTTTTATTTTATTTTATTTGAGACAAGGTCACACTCTGTCAACCACACTGGAGGGCAGTGGCTCCATCTGAGTTCACTGCAGACTCTTAACTCCTGGTCTTAAGTGATTCTCCCACCTCAACCTCTGAAGTAGCTCAGATTACAGGCACTAATCACCATGTTCAACTAATTAAAAAAAAAATTAAAGACACAATCTCACTATGTTGCCCAGGCTGGTCTCAAACTCCTGGCCTCAAGTGATCCTCTGGCTCCAGCATCCCGAAGCATAAGGATTACAGGTATGAGCCTCCTCGCCTCATCTCCTTGTAGTTTTAATTCCCTAATGATTAATGATGTTGGGCATCTTTAATGTCAGTATTTGCTATCCACATATCTTATTTAAGTCTTTTGTCCATTTAAAAATTAGTTTGTTTTTCTTACAGAGATATGATAATTATTTATATATTCTAGATATGAGTCCTTTTCTGGATATATGTTTCATAAAAACAAACTGCCAAGTTTGTGGCTTGCCTTTTCATTTGAGTGTCTTTTGAAAAGCAAAAGCTTTATATTTTGATTAAATACAATTCGATGCTTTTTTTTTATAGTAGGAAATTTCTGTGTCCTATTTAAGAAATCTTAACAAATCAAAGATCACTATGATTTTCTTCTATGCTTTCCTCTTGAAGTTTTATAGTTTTAGCTCTTACACTTCAGATTTATGATATAGTTTCGGTTAGTGTTTGCACATGCTCTCGGGTCAATGTCGGGGTTCATTTTCTTGCATATGGCTATCCAATTGTTACAGCATCATTTGTTGATAGATTATCTTTTCCTTATTGAATTGCCTTGGCACTTCGGCAAAAGTTGAATGTTTTGTTTCTCTAGTGATGCGTTAGTGTTGATAGTATACATTTTTAACCTATCACGGTTTACCTTCAAGTAATATTACACCACTTCACATTATAGTTTAAGAACGAACCACCTCCTAGCCTTTTTGCTGCTATTGTTACATATTCAGCCTCTACAGGTTATAAACCACATGGTTGTTATTTTAAAATATAAACTGCCAATTACATTTCAAAGTGGTCAGAAATTTAGAAAAGAAACCCCTTATATTACCAACATATTTACCATTTCTGCTGTTCGTTTTTTCTTTGTGTAGATCCAGGTTTTCATCCCGTCTCATGTTACTTTGGCTGAATAATTTCCTTTAATACTTCTTGTAATATTGCTCTGCTGCTTTTAATGTTTGTATGTCCTTTTCACCCCTTTCTTTTTATTTCCCCTTTCTTTAGAAAGAACTTTTGCTGGGCATAAGATTTTTATCCACAGTTGTTTTTTTTTTTCTTTCAGTTCTTTAAATATTTTGCTCCACTTCTTTCTGGCTTACATTGATTCCAATGAGAGATCTGCAGCTATTGTTATCATTGTTTTTCTATATGTAATGTCTTTTTTTTTTTTTTTTTTTAAACAGGGTACTTTTGAGATTTTCTCCTCATCATTGTTTTTGAGCAATTTAATTATGACGTACCTTGATAATGTTTTCTTCTTTTTTTTTTTTTTTTTTTGTAGTGGGTTCACTGGCTCTCTGGGTTAAAGTTTTCATCAACTTTAGAAATGTTTTTAGCTCTTAATTCTTCCAATATTGTTTCTATTCTCCCTTTCTCTCTTCTCTTTTGTGGACTACAATACACATTTGTTAGCAAACTAGAATCTGTACCACAGCTCAATGATGCTCTGTTCAATTTTTTCAGTTTTTTTCTTTTCTGTATTTCCTTTTTAAATAGTTTCTATTACTAGGTCTTCAAGTTCACTTATCTTTTCTCTCTGCAGTTTCTAATCTGCTGTTAATCTCACAAAGTGTTTTGTTTTATTTTTTAAAAATCTCAAGCATTGTAATTTTCATTTCTAGAAGTTTGATTATTTTATACCTTCTATGTCTCAACATGCTCAATTTTTTCTCTACTTTCTTAGACATAGTTATGTAGTTGTAATAACTGTTTTAGGGTCCTTGTCTCTTAATGCTATCACCTGTGTTATTTTTTGTTCTGTTTCTATTGACTGATGCTCTCATCATACATTTTATTTTACTGTTTCTCTGCATGCCATTGCTTCTTTTGTACCACATATTATGATATTTATTTTCTTGTGTGCTAGACATTTTTATATTCTGTAAGTATTCTTGAGATATTTTTCCTGCAACACGGTTAAATAACTTGGGAGCCATTTGTTCCTTTCAAGGTTTGTTTTTAATCTTTGTTAGATGCTATCAAGGCAGCCTTTAGTCTAGGGCTAATTTTGCCCACTTTTAAGACCATAAATGTCTTCTGGAGCACTCTGACATTCTTCTAACTATGAGGCTTATCCACTGTGGCTGGTAAAAACGCTATATTCCTGGCCTGTTTGCGCTCTAGGGATTTTTTCTCTAATTCTTTGGAGGAGGGTAGCTTCCTTTCATGCAAGTGCTGATAAGTACTCACAGGATCAGATGAAGACTCAGGAGGGACCCTGTGCAGCCCTTTCTGTGTTATTTCCACCTCTGGTGCTCTGCGTGAATTTCAGCCATCTCATACTCCCTGTACTCCCACTTCCACCGCCTCAGCTTGTGGAGATGGTCAAATGCTGCCTGGGTTCGACCTCTCCTGTAGTTGGAATGTGTTGCCCAGAACACATGTGCTGGAAATAGAATCCCCAGTGCAACAGTGTTGGGAGATGGGGCCTAATGGGAGGTGTTTGGGTTGTGAGGGTTCCATTCTTCAGAATGGATTAGTGCTGATTATAAAAGAGCTTGAGGCTGAGAGTTTGATTTCTTGCTGTCTTTCACCCTCCCTTGCCCTACTGCCATCCACCATGGGATGATCCAGCACAAAGACTGTCGCCAGATGGAGGCCACCTAATCTTGGACTTCTCAGCCCCCAGAACTGTAAGAAATAAATCTCTGTTGTTTATAAACTACTCAGTCTCAGGTATTCTGTTGTTGCAGGATAAAACTTACTAAGATAGCCTCCTTGCACTGATCTCAGGAAATGGTCTCCATTTCCAGCAATAGGCTGGGCAATTGTAGCCTTGTTTGTTTTCTCTTTCTCAAGGATTTTGATCCTGTGCTGCCTGATGGCCAACATCTGAAAACCAGTTTTCACATGTTTTGTCTTGGTTTTCATTTGTTTCAGGAGGGAGAATAAATCTGGTTCCTGTTCCTACTTCTATGCAAGAAGCAGAAATATCCTCTTACAAGTTTTTGAGGTACGTTTTTCCTCCCTTTTAATAGACTAAGAAACTGAGGTTCAAAAGGGTTATGGGATTTCCCATGGTCATGCAGCTGTGATATGGAAGCTCTGGGCTGGTAAAGCAGAATCCTTGCCCTGGAGCCTTGCATTGTTTTCCTAATGCCTCCCATGCTGATAATGCTGAGGAAATTGACTGGGTGTGGGCATGAAGAACCAATGTTAAGCTATTCGAATTGTTGCTGCACAGGTCTTTATTTGGACCAGAGGTACTCAACCCAATGGATCCCATAGAAAATGTAAGGAATGTTATAGACTCTCTTCCCTGAAAATCACATGTATATATTCCTCATTTTGCATACAATTTTAGGAAGTCTTTGACTCCACTGTGGCAGAGACAGCTGGTAGTCTATTCAATATCCACTTCCCTTCTTTCTTTTTAAGAGCACTACAGTTTTACTTGGAGGCTGCAGTCTACCAACTCAAATACAAACTTAATTCTCAGCCTCTCTTGCAGTTTGCAGTAGCCAATGGGATGTATGGGGAAGATCTTTCTAGCAAAGACCTTAAACAGGGATGAACCAACTGGCATATGCTTTTTTGCCCCTCACATTTATCCCTTCTTCCTGCTCAGAAAGACATTATGATGGTGGGGGTGGAGGACGTCTGCCCTGTGACCAAGAGTACAGGAACTGCAGGCTATGGATGGTGGCACCAATGAGTTGAGGAGTCCTGGGTCCTAAGGAGCCCTGGATTCTGGACCAGTTATTTCCAGAATTCTTATGTCAGAGAAAAATGAGTCCTATTTGTTTGATTTTTATACTCCTTTAAGTTGGCCATGTGTCACTACAACTCTTAGAGAGAGCAATGATTTTGTCTCCTTCATGGTTCAACTCCTTCATTGCTCAATAATTTTCATAGAGACGAGCATAAGGCCAGAAACATGGTGAAGATGTTATAAATAAAAGTGACAGAAAATGATAGCTGGGAAGTGTAAAATGTCACACTATCACCCATCGCCATTAGAACATGGAGAAGATGGCCAGGTTAGTCCTGACAGAGAGCCAGGCCTCTAGGGAGTGGGACACAGGAGAGGTGGGTCGAGATGTGCAGTGAACAGGGAATCAGGCTGCAGAATCCCCCCAAGCCCTGCCACTAGCTTTAGCAAATCACTCCTTCTCTCTGAACCCATTTTTCCATCAGTATCAAAGGCCTAAGCTCCTTATCAACCTTGACTTTCTCCTTAGCTTTGAGATGATGATTCCAAGGGCCTTGCTGTTGATTTACCCACTCCCTGTAAAACCATGTGGAAATTTCCATCCCCTCCATAACAAGGGGCATTTAAATTTGACCTGTAGGTCAGCCTCCTCTACTGTTGTTGATTAGAAACCATTTCCCACACAAGCACAAACCACAAACTCTCCCTGAGGAGCAGGCTGTGGTCCATTTGTGTGCATGGAGGCACTCCGGGACTGAGGAACCAGGAAGTTTGCTTGGTCAAGAAGCACATGGCGGCCAGGTGCAGTGGTTCACACTTGTAACCCCAGCACTTTGGGAGGCCAAGCAGGTGGATCACTTGAGTCCAGGAGTTTGAGACCAGCATGGGCAACATAGCAAAATCCTATCACTACAAAAAATAAAATAAAATTATCCCTGTGGTGACACGTGCCTGTCATCCCAGCTATTCAGGAGGCTGATGTGGGAAGATCACATGAGCCTGGGAGGTCGACGTTGCAATAAGCCATGATCTTGCCACTTCACTCCAGCCTGGGTGACAAAGTGAGACCTTGTCAAAAAAAAAAAAAAAAAAAGAAAGAAAAGAAAAGAAAAGCAGCACATGGGTATTTAGTGTGTGCTGCTGAAGGGCAGCAAAGCCAAGGGGCTAAGATTTAGATGAACCAACCCAGCTTTGAATCCTGTCTGTAAGCCTCGGTATCCCCTGCTGTCACATGGGGATATTGGCAGAAAAAAATCAGAACAATTAAAGGAGAGAAAAAGGATTAAAAGTGCTCTTGATGCCAAGATTTGGCACAATGCCTGGAGCACAGGTGTTCTAAAAGATGATTACAGCATCATGTGCCCCGCAGTGTGCTTGTGTGCTTGAGGATGTGTAGGAGAGGACAATCAACTCACATTCCCAAGCACCTTTTCCAGTCCAGGCAGTGTGCTCCAAGCCTGACATTCCTGATTGTCTTTACAACTTCTAAAGCTTATCAGGAAGATCTTTCTGTTCTCTCATTTCACTTTCCAGAATACCTCTGCCCACTAAGATTGTATTATTTCCTTTTCATTTTGTAATAGATGAGGAAACTCGCTAGGAGAGGTAAAGTCACTTGCCCAAGATCATGTAGCTGGTCAGCAGCAGGGCCATGTCTGCATGGCTCTGACACAATGTGGTCCCCACTTTTAGTGATTTGCCCTGTCCATTCAGTGTGAGAAGAGCTGTCCAAATAATACGCATTGTAGCCCGTCGTGCTACTCCATGAAGAAGAATGTGTGAATGTTCTAGATTGCAGATTAAAGTAGTCTAGTAAGTCTCATTTTTGGAAGAAGCAGGATGGAGAGGGAGGAGGAAGGCATTCCAGGCAGTATGTGCATAAACAAAGTCACAGAGATGGAATTTAGCCCAGAGCATTAAGGAGCTATCACAGACACTGTGATATTAGAGGTCCTAGAAGGATGCCCTAAGGGACTTTCAAAAGTTTAACTTAGTTTATTTAGTCCTTCACACTAGGAGAATCCACTAAAAATTTCTGAGCATAAGAATTTTGTGATGGTAAACATCATTTGCAAGAAATTCACCTGGTGTGTGCAGGATAGACCACATGGGAGAAGAGGTACATGATTGGAATCTTGGATAAGGGATGAGCAAACAAAAGGGCAGATCATGATGGAGCAGGAATGAGGGATGAAAGTAGGTGTTTACAAAACGTGAACAAATCAGGCAGCCTGAGGCTTTTGCTATCACAGGTACTTTGCATGATACATTGGAGAACTTCCTTGAAAGTCAAAAGATTAGAGCAGCAAATGGTAGAAGAAACAGTGTGGAGTGGTGCCTAATAGAAGTGGGAAGTAGGACAATCATGGATTAGATGCTGAATCTGCTGGTTATCAGCCATGTGACCTCCATCAAATTTCTGGGGGCTTCAATCTCCTCTTCTATAAACTAGGAGAGATAAATATAGTTCTTATCTCAAATGATTGAATATGGGAGTTTAAGAAGAGAATGGAAGGTGCTTAGCAGAGCAGTAGTATAAATGCTCAGGGATGGTAATTACTGTTGTTACCACCACCACCTCCATCATCATCATCATCATCATTACTACCACCACCATCACCACAAACATTATCACCATCATAACCACCACCATTACCATCACCACCATCATCACCATCACCATTATCACTATCACTACCATCACCATCACCACCATCATCACCCTCACCATCATCACCACCACTGTCACCACATCACCATCACCATCACCACCACCATCATCACCACCACTATCACCATCATCACCACCATCACCATCATCACCATCACCATCATCTCCACCATCACCACCACCATCATCCCCACCCCCACTACCATCACGTACCATAGCCTCCACCACCATCATCAACATCACTACAATCACGACCACCTCCACCACTATCATCTCCATCACTATCACCACCACCATTCCTACCACCATCATCACCGTCACCACCATCACCTCCATCACCTCCATCATTACCACCATCACCACCATCACTATCACTACCACCAGCAACATCAGTCATCACCATAACCCACTGTTACTACCACCATTACCACCACCACCATCACCACCGTCATCATCACTACCATCACCGTCACCATCATTACCATCATCACCTTTACAACCAGTATTATCACCACCATCACCACCAACACAATCAGTACCAATATCACCATCACCACCATTATCATCATTACCAGCACCATCATTATTACTTTGCAGAACCACAGACTGTCAGGGTTGGAAGAGTCCATGGGGATTTCCCAGTCTAAAAATTCTCATTTTACGGCCGCCGCCGCCACCCGGGCCCGCACCCCCAGCCGCTGGCCTAGAGCGCGGTGCCACGGGAGGCGCGGTGCCCGGGCCAGGCGCTCGGCTAGGCCGCTCCACCGCACACGCACACACAGACCCCGGCAGCAGGAACGCAGATGACACGCCCGTAACATGGAAGCCACCCCCGCCGCCGCCGCCGCTCCGACGACAGCAGCAGCAGCCACAGCAGCAGCCGCCAGCGGCGCTGCAGTGAACAAAGGTCATAGGAGCTGCAGCCCAGACGCCCGGGCTTGACCGCCGCGAAGGCCAACCCGGGGAAGAGGGGTATGTTCTGTTTTGTGGTTTTTCTTTCAGACGCTACTAAAGGGTGTTGGGGATGCTTCTGACTATTATGAAGGCCAAAAGGCCTGTTGACTGGGGCTGCTTTTAACCCTTTCCTATTTGTTGAGAATGCAGCCTTGTGACAGTAACTGAACATAGGTCTAAAGTCTTTCCAAAAGGTCAAGGTTCACAAGAACATCTGCTCAAATTCATGACCATGGGGGATATGAAGACCCCAGACTTTGATGACCTCTTGGCAGCATTTGACATCCCAGATATGGTCGATCCTAAAGCAGCTACTGAGTCTGGACACAATGACCATGAAAAGTCACATGAAGCAGAACGCTCATGGAGAGGATGATGCCCAGCACCATCATCTTCCGACGTGGGTGTCTGTCAGCGTTATCATCAAGAATATTGGGAACATCCACTCCTCTGAGGCAGGGAGAAAGACGGCCATAACCCCACCGGCAATGGCCTACATAATGGATTTCTCACAGCGTTCTCCATCTTTACAGTTACAGTAAAGATGGAATGAAGTCCTTGAAAGGAGACATGCCTGCCCCTGAGGTGACTCTGAAAGACTCAACATTCAGTCAGTTTAGCCCGATCTCCAGGGCTGAAGAGTTTGATGACGATGAGAAGATGGAGGTGGATGACCCCCTGACAAGGAGGACGTGCTAAGCTGCAGGTCCAACCTGTTGACGGGGTCAGCTCCCCGGCAGGGCTACGATAAGCTGAAGGCACTCGGAGGGGAAAACTCCGGCAAAACGGGACTCTCTACATCAGGCAATATGGAGGAAAACAAAGTTGTTAAGAGAGAAGCAGAAGCCAATTCTATAAACCTAAGTGTTTATGAACCTTTTAAAGTCAGAAAAGCAGAGGATAAATTGAAAGAATGCTGGAAAACAGAGTCCTGGATGGGAAAGTGAGCTCCAATAAGAATGACACCGGCCTCTCTGGCGTTGCGCCATGAAGACAAAGTCATCCTCCAAGCTCTGGTCCTGCATCGCTGCCATCACAGCTCTCAGTGCTAAAAAGGCGGCTTCAGACTCCTGCAAAGAACCAGTGGCCAATTTGACGGAATCCTCCCTGTTACCAAAAGAACTAAACGACAGTCGGAGAGCAGCCGACAAGTCTCCTGAATCCCAGAATCTCATCAAGGGGACCAAAAAACAAAAAAAAACAAAAACCATCCCTAAAGCAACCGGATAGTCCCAGAAGCATCTCAAGTGAGAACAGCAGCAAGGGCTCCCCGTCCTCTCCTGCAGGGTCCACACCAGCAATTCCCAAAGTCTGCATAAAAACCATTAAGACATCTTCTGGGGAAATCAAGAGGACAGTGACCAGGGTATTGCCAGAGTGGATCTTGACTCTGGGAAGAAACCTTCCGAGCAGATGGCATCCCTGATAGCCTCTGTGACATCCATTCTTTCGTCTCCAGCATCAGAAGCTGTCCTTTCCTCTCCCCCCAGGGCGCCTCTCCAGTCCGTGGTCATGACCACGTGGTCAGTTTTCCCTGCAGAGCTCACCCCCAAACAGGTCACAATCAAGCCTGTGGCTACTGTTTTCCTCCCAGTGTCCACTGTGAAGACGGCAGGATCCCAAGTCATTAATTTGAAGCTCGCTAACAACACCACGGTGAAAGTCAAGGTCATATCTGCTGCCTCTGTCCTGAGTACCAGCAGTGCCATCATTAAAGCCACCAACGCCATCCAGCAGTAAACTGTCATGGTGCTGGCATCCAGCCTGGCCAATGCCAAACTAGTGCCAAAGACTGTGCACCTTGCCAACCTTAACCTTTTGCCTCAGGGTGCCCAGGCCACCTCTGAACTCCACCAAGTGCTAACCAAACCTCAGCAACAAATAAAGCAGGCAATAATCAATGCAGCAGCCTCTCAACCCCCCAAAAATGTGTCTCAAGTCCAGGTGATGTCGTTCTTGCAGAGTTCTGTGGTGGAAGCTTTCAGCAAGGTGCTGAGCAGTGTCAATCCAGTCCCTGTTTACATCCCAAACCTCAGTCCTCCCACCAATGCAGGGATCACATTACCGATGCCTGGGTACAAGTGCTTGGAGTGTGGGGACTCCTTTGCACTTGAAAAGAGTCTGACTCAGCACTCCGACAGACGGAGCATGCGCATCGAAGTAACGTGCAACCATTGTACAAAGAACCTCGTTTTTTACAACAAATGCAGCCTCCTTTCCCATGCCTGTGGGCATAAGGAGAAAGGGGTGGTAATGCAATGCTCCCACTTAATTTTAAAGCCAGTCCCAGCAGATCAAATGATAGTTTCTCCATCAAGCAATACTTCCACTTCAATTTCCACTCTTCAGAGCCCTGTGGGAGCTGGCACACACACTGTCACAAAAATTCAGTCTGGCATAACTGGGACAGTCATTTCGGCTCCTTCAAGCACTCCCATCACCCCAGCCATGCCCCTAGTTGAAGACCCCTCCAAACCGTGTGGACATAGTCTACAATGTTTGGAGTGTAATGAAGTCTTCCCGGACAAAACGACACTGGCTACACATATCCAGCAGGCTGCAGATCCGAGTGGACAAAAGACTTGCACCGTCTGCCAGATGCTGCTTCCTAACCATTGCAGTTATGCATCACACCGGAGAATCCATCAGCACAAATCTCCCTACACTTGCCCTGAGTGCAGGTGCCTTCTGCAGGTCTGTGCATTTCCAGACCCATGTCACCAAGAACTGTCTGTACTACACAAGAAGAGTTGGTTTTCAATGTGTGCATTGCAATGTTGTGTACTCTGATGTGGCTGCTCTGAAGTCTCACATTCAAGGTTCTCACGGTGAAGTCTTCTACAAGTGTCTTATTTGTCCAGTGGCGTTTAAGTCTGCCCCAAGCACACATTCCCACACCTACCTTCAGCATCCTGGCATCAAGATAGGAGAACCAAAAATAATATATAAGTGTTCCATGTGCGATACTGTGTTCACCCTCCAAACCCTGCTGTATCGCCACTTTGACCAACACATTGAAAACCAGAAGTCGTCTGTTTTCAAGTGTCCAGACTTCTCTTTTATATGCACAGAATCAACTTATGATGGACCATATCAAGTCTATGCATGGCACATTGAAAAGTATTGAAGGACCTCCAAATTTGGGGTTAAACCTGCCTTTGAGCATTAAGCCTGCAACTCAAACTTCAGCAAATCAGAACAAAGAGGACACCAAATCCATGACTGGGAAAGAGAAATTGGAAAAGAAATCTCCATCTCTTGTGAAAAAATCAATGGAAACCAAGAAAGTGGCCAGGCCTGGGTGGACGTGTTGGGAGTGTGACCGCCTCTTCATGCAGAGAGATGTGTACGTATCCCACGTGAGGAAGGAGCACGGGAAGCAAGTGAAGAAACACCCCTGCTGCCAGCGTGACAAGCCTTTCAGCTCGTCCCACAGCCTGTGCCGGCACAACCGGATCAAGCACAAAGGCATCAGGAAAGTGTACGCCTGCTCACACTGCCCAGACTCCAGAAGTACCTTTACCCGGTTGATGCTGAAGAAGCACGTCCAGCTGATGCACGGCATGAAGGACCCTGACCTGAAAGAAATGAGACGACGCCACCAATGAAGAGGAAGCAGAAATAAAAGAAGACACCAAGGTCCCCAGTCCCAAGTGGAAGCTGAAAAAACCGGTTCTGGAGTTCAGGCCTCCCAGAGGAGCCATCACTCAACCACTGAAAAAGCTGAAAATCAATGTTTTTAAGGTCCACAAGTGTGCCGTGTGTGGCTCCTCCACCGAAAACCTGCTGCAGTTCCACGAACACATCCCTCAGCACAAATCGGATGGTTCTTCCTACCAGTGCCGGGAGTGTGGTCTCTGCTACACATCTCACATCTCTCTGTCCAGGCACCTCTTCATCGTACATACGTTAAGGGAACCTCAGCCAGTGTCCAAGCAAAATGGGGCTGGGGATGATAACCAACGGGAGAACAAACCCAGCCACGAGGATGACTCCCTCAATGGCGCCGTGTCAGACAGAAAGTGCAAAGTGTGCGCAAAAACTTTTGAAACTGAAGCTGCCTTAAATACTCACATGCGGACACACGGCATGGCCTTCATCAAATCCAAAAGGATGAGCTCAGCCGAGAAATAGCCACAGATGCTCCATGGGGAAAATCCCTGTCCACATTGGAATAAAAAAGACATTTTTGTTACAAAAAGTTTGCAGTATAATAGAGTTAACAGTGTATGTTGCAATATATTCTCTTTCAACATACCTTCCTTCAGCTCGTTGTATATATCCTCCATAAGTATTAAAACAGTATTGGAGTTTAAAAGAGTTTGTATATATTTAAATGAATAACTTTTTAGACGCTTTGTTACATGTTTGTGTCAGTATTTAGTGGAAAACCATCTGAGTTGTTTTGGGTTAGAATTTTTCTTTTTGTATCGTTTCTTTAAAACAGAGTTCTTAGTAACAGGGGCAGTTCCTGAATTCAAATAAACCATTTTGTATGTTTGGATTTTTAATGGGTTAACAAATTACAGGCTAAAATAATGCCTTTTTTAGTGTTTTTAATTTTTAGAATTCACTACATAAATTGTAAGTAATTGTGGGTCTCAAAAACACTAGGAACTTTTAAGTGTCTTAGCACTTCCTGATGTGCCTGCCCTGAGGGAGTGAGTTCACATTTGACACAACTGCGCTCCAGTGTGGGCGTGCCTTTGCCTTCAGGCCACGTCGAAGGGTGTTTAAAGCAGCCTTGCAGGTCACTCCTTTCCCAGCCGTGGATAAAAACTGAAGCCAGGAATCTAATAAGGAATGCTGATTTCCTCAATTCCATTTTGAGGAATGGGGAAAACTATTCAAAAGAAAAAAATGGGACTGGTTTTCTGGGCAGGTCTGCAAGGCTGGCTTTAAGAGCACAGGGAGGGAAAATAATCAAAGGGCTGGACTGCTATAAAAGTTGCAAATACATAGTTAGACCAATAGATTTATATAGTCAGGTTTTTGTCATGTAATTTATTAACTATTGCAGAAACACAACTAAGAATATCAAGCGTTTCTCTGGCTCTTGACAGAAAAAAATCAGTTGACTTAACCCTTTGCTGTCAAAAGAGTTGGCGTTTCCTGTTCTGGATGCTACTGCCAAACGTTCTGGTACTTAGAGTCGGGATGCACAACTTCCACCACCGACTTATCAGTGCAGCCGCCTGTGTATTGCAATGGGCCGTTACCTTAAGCACTGAGCCACCCGGGTTTAGTTCAGCCATTTCAAGAGTATATTTAATGCTGGTAGTTCTGCTTTATTAAGATGCAGCAGAGTTACTCTTCTGTCCCTTCTGTTTAGAGTTCTCTGAGAGAGTTCTATTTTTTGGTTTTGTTTTGTGTTTTCTTTTGCATTTTATACCTTGTATTTATCCCTGAACATGTTTTGTACTTTTTTTTTTTTTAAGAAAAGGAATTCGTTTGTGTATATATAGATACTTGCATGATATACTGTAGTCAACGTTCAGTTCCTCGAAAGGTCTTGCTGCTGTCGGGTGTTAAGCACTCCATCCATCATAACTGTATGAAACACATTTCATATGTAAATAAACATGGGACATTTGGCCCTTGAAAAAAAAAATTCTCATTTTACAAAAGGGGAAATTGAGACCCAGAGACTGGCCCAAGCTTATACAATGAGTTAATGGCAGACCTGGAACTAGAACCAGGAACTCCTGACCGCCACTCCCATGTTCTTGCCTCCGACACCAGACCATGTGAGAAATATTGTCAATCAGCACACATTCTTCACAGGATTCATAGGGAAAGATTTGAAGACTCTTTCCTCTTCAGAGTGGTCCTAACTCTTCCATTTCCTTGTGGTATGTTTCCATAGTCAGTTATTCGTTGTGTTCTAACCCTCAGCAGGTATCCAGAGTGAGTGTGTTTCTAACAAACTGATTTTCATTTTAGTAAAAGAAATTTTAAAAATGAAACTAAGAAAGAAAAAGAAAGTAGGAGTCTCTTTCAAGAGAGCCTCCCTGATCAGTGATTTGGAGCTGGGGTTCTGACACATGTGGACGTAGTGCTAAGGCAGTGGCGACTCCTGCAGAAAATTCTGCCGTGGATGTGCTTAAGGTTCTGACACGCTTCCAAAGAACTCCTACGGAATTCTTGAAACATTTGGATGGGATTTTTGCAAAGCAGCCTCATGGAATCTTTTATAAGCCCTCCCGTAAGTCCTGCTGTACTTCCTTCGGTTGCTCCTAGAATGTTCATGTCATCTGTGCCTCCTTCTCGTAGAATTTTCCCACAAGTCTGAGGGAATGTTCATAGGAGACCTATGGAGTTCTCAATGAATTTTCATGAAAACCTCTCAGAGTTGCCATGTGATCCTTAATGAATTCTCACAGAAACAGCATGGAATTCTTACTCACAGAAACAGCATGGAATTCTTACTTGGAAGAGTCCCCCAGCTTCCATGGAATTCTTAACTAACCCTCATGGCATGCTAATAAAATTCCAAAGACATGTTCACAGAACTTGCATTAAATTATCTTAGAAACCACAGAAAGGACTCCAAGAAAATGTGCAGAATTCCTTGGGAACAAAAACTAACGAGTCTCCAAACTATCAAGGATAAGACGGGTCCAGTCCTCGGGGTCACTTTGTCCTAGGATTCTTAGAGTGGGTGTCTTCACTAAACGTGATGAGAAGGCAGGCGCAGATGCATCTCAAGCTGTAACTTCTGATTTGAGCAGCAGGGAAGGAGCAGGTCCTCTCGGCGTAAGGTGAGGGATTTTCTCATCAAATATTTTCCCATCCCACTTTGTACTGTCACACGCCAAAGCCAGCTCCACACACGGTCTAGCAGCAGTTGAACGGAGTGTCTCCATCCAGTCCTTTATGTTATTAATCTATCCCCAGCCCCTCCCTTTGGAGCCTTGGGCTATCCGTGGATGTCCTCCCAATCATTAATTAAGCCCAAGTCAATTAAAAGCCCTGGATGCTGGCACATTATGGGCACCATCTATTGATGTAACATAATTCTTTTCAGGTTAGAATCCATGCAGGGCTGGATTTTCATTGAACCCACCCCAGAGCCTGCTGTTACAGGACAATACCCCGGGTTTTGCAAGCCAGCCTCCACAGAAACTGGATCCCAAGGGGCTCGGCATGGGGGACAGTACTGCCACACAAAGGAGATGCCCCGGGAGGTCAGGGAGGCAGCCAGGCAGCGCTACCCTGCCTTCAGCACACAAGCATCTGCCAAGGCCTGGCCTGCTCTGAGCCCACCTGGCCCTGTCCCAAACTCTGGGCCTGGGAGCCGAGGCCCGACAAGCTGGTTAATGCGGCCAGCACAGAGGGTCTTTGGCCTTCATGCCTGGTTTGCTGAGCAGCCCTGGATGAGCCTCTGGAGCCCCGTGAGCTCTTCTCCACTCTTAGCTGGGCTGACTCCAGCTGGTTCCTGAGGACTCAACTCATGACAGCTGCTCCCCAGGGAAACCCTGGGTAAGCTCAGTGGCCCTGCTTCATGCTTTCAGGGCCCCTGGCATGAATCACAACTCAAGCTCATTAAGTGTGGGATGAATCACTTAGGGGCTGGGCTCCCAGCAGGGCAGAGACTCTGCCTTTTTTATTGCCGATTCCACAGTGCCAAGGCCGTGCACGGCACACATGGGGGTGCGATAGATGTTTGTTGAATGAATGAATGATGACAATCCGAACAATGCCATGATAATCATAAGAATAGTGGCTAACTCTTAGGGAGTACTTTCTATGCCTGGCACTAGTCTAAGTCTTTCCATGCATTAAATGCATTTAAGGAAAGAATGAATACACTTGGAATGCCCTGGTGTGGAATATTTATAAGCATAAACTAATGCTAAGTACCTACTACATGTCAAGCACTGCACTTGGCACTTTTTCCTTTTTATAATTCGAGGTTGAATTTGCTGGATGAGTTTCTTTTCAGGCGGCCGGGCAGCCTGTGGCTAGTTCCTGAGGGCATGTGTGGTTCTGAAATCAATGAGAATCCAGAGTCAAAATCAATATCAATGACAGTCCCAAATTCCCTACCTTGTTTTATGCTTTAATGCTTACATCAGGTCCCTGGGACACCTCGAGCTGTGAGGGAAGCTGGAAAGGGAGGACTCCATCTTTGCAGCCTCTGTGATGGAGGGTGGGCCAGAAAGAAGCCGTGCTGTTGGGAGAGCCCTGGGTCAGTGGCTGCTATAATCCTGGGAAGAGACGAGGGTGTGAGCTCTGGCCTTGGAGGCAGCAGGGCCCACTGCCCAGCCTCTCTAAGCCTGGGCTTGCCTCCTTTGCAAGAGGAAGGAAGCTGTCCTAACAGTACCAACTCCAGATCCTGGAGTAATGCAGACGCTCACCGCTTCTTACTGCCTTCGCGATGGTTACCACACCCACCTGTTACCTGGACTTAATGTCCTTAATCATCCTCTTTCAATGGCCTCAACTTTTAAATACTCTAATCTCATCCCAAGCAATAATATCAATGCAATCACAGTTTGGATGTGTGTGGAAAAGACCTCAGTCTTTCCACAATAATCGCTCTCCCCTTCTTCCCTGTGGAAGAACCTCTTATTTCTTTGCTGGCCACAGAGTAGCTTGGAATAAAGATTCCCTGTCCTGGCTTCTCTTACAAGGAAAAGTGTGGGTTTTTTGTTTTTGTAAATGTTTTTAGAGATGTGGTCTTGCTATGTTTCCCAGGTTGGTCTCAAACTCCCGGCCTCAAGTGATCCTCCAGCCTTGGCCTCCCAAAGTGTTTGAATTACAGTCATGAGCCACCATATCCATCTCACTAAGTGTGGTTTTATAGCTTGTCCTCACCAGTGGGATGTAAGTGTGAGTTAAAAGAGAGGAATGTATCTTTCTCCTTTCCTGTTCTCCTTGCTGCTGTCTGGAATATGGGCGTGATAGCCAGAGCAGCAGCAGCCAGATTAGACCATGAGGTGACCTTGAGAGTGGAAGCCCTGCATAGCAGAGCAACAAAATAGAAAGAGATGGTCCTTGATCTTGTGGCATGCTGTATTAGTTATTGGTCTGTTTTCATTTGGCTATAAAGAAATACCTGAGACTGTGAAATTTATGAAGAAAAGAAGTTTAATTGACTCACGGTTCTACAGGCTAAACAGGAAACACGACTAGGAGGCTTCAGGAAAGTTACAAGCATAGCAGAAGGCAAAGGTGAAGTAAGGCATGTCTTACCATGTGGCAGGAGAGACAGTGAAGGAGGAAGTGCCACTTTTAAACCACCGGATCCCATGAGAACTCACTCACTATTGTGAGAACAGCATGGGGGAAACTACCCCCATAATTCAATCACCTCCCACCAGGCCCTCCCTCAACACATGGGGATTACAATTTGAGGTAAGATTTGGGTGGAAATGCAGCCCCAAATCATGTCATTCTACTGCTGTCCCCTGTCCCCTCCCAAATCTCATGTTCTTTTCACATTTCAAAACACAATCATACCTTCCCAATAGTCCCCCAAAGTGTTAACTCATTTCAGCATTAACCCAAAAGTTCCAATATCAGATTATCTTTGTGAATGCATATGAGTATATACTTTTAGAAAAAGGTTACCTCTTGAATGTTGTGCTGCCTAGAAATTTCTTCCACCAGATGCCCTAAATCATCTTTCTAGAGTTCCACAGATCTCTAGGGCAGGGGCAAAATGCTCCCAGTCTCTTTGCTAAAGCATAGCAAAAGTGATCTTTACTCCAGTTCCCAATAAGTTTCTCATCTCTGTCTGAGACCACCTCAGCCTGGACTTCATTACCCCTGTCACTATCAACACTTTGGTCAAAACCATTTAACAAGTCTCTAGGAAGTTCCAAACTTTCCCACATCTTCCTGTCGTCTTCTGAGCCCTCCAAACTGTCCCAACCTCTGCCCATTACCCAGTTCTAAAGTCACTTAGCAGTGCCCCATTTCTGGTAGCAATTTTCTGTAGTAGTCTGTTTTTACACTGCTATAAAGAACTACCTGAGGATGGGTAATTTATGAAGAAAAGAGATTTAATTGACTCACAGTTCCACAGGCTTAACAGGAAGCATAACTGGGAGGCCTCAGGAAACTTACAATCATGGCGGAAGGTGAAAGGAAAGCAAGGCATGACTTACCACAGCAGCAAGAGGGAGAGAGAAGGGGGAGGTGTCACTTTTAAACCATCAGATCGTGTGGGAACTCATTATCACAAGAACAGCATGGGGGAAACCACCCCCATGATCCAGTCACCTTCCACCAGGCCCCTCCTGCAACACTGAGGATTACAATTTGAGATGAGATTTGGGTGGGGACACAGAGCCAAACCATATCCCATGCCATGCCAGCCCCTGACTTACAGCAGAGGAGAAATAAACTTCCTGTTGAAGCCACTGGTTTTTGTTGCTGTTTTCTTTATTTTTTGTTTTGTTGTTTGCAGTGAAAACTATTTCTGATATAATACACTGGAAATATTTTTAACACATATTAAAATAAATGCAAAAGTATTAACATTTTAAAAGGTTCATTCACATATCACCAACCATGTTACACTGGTTGCCCCCAGTGCATTGCTAGTTTAGGAAACACTGACATCGTGTGTCTTAGTCTATTTGGGCACTATAACAAAATACCATAGACTGGGTGGCTGAGACAACAAACCAACAAATGTTTCTCACAGCTCTGGACACTGAAAAGTCCAAGATCAGGGTACTAGCAGATTTGGTGTCTGGTGAGGGTGCTCTTCCGGTTTGCAGACTATCTTCTTGTTGTATCCTCATTCAGTGGAGAGAAACCTATCCTGTCTTTTTCTCCTTTTGTAAGAGCAAAATCTATCATGGGGGTCCCATCTCCATGACATCATCTAACCTTAACTAGCTCCCATGGGCCCCACCTCCAAATACCATCCCACTGGGGATTAGGGATTCAATATATACATTTTGAGAGGACACAAACATTCAGTCCACAGCAAATGAAAAAAACCTCAAAAATGATCAAGTAGCCCATAAATCTCAGACCTCTTCCCTCCAGGTGCCCTTGGTCTTGCTCAGCCTCCAACATATACAAGGTGCTGGGTCATGCTTTTCACTACAAAAGAAAGGGGGCAACGGTGCATCAAAAATGCAAAGTATGAAGCCACGGCCCCTCTGCCCCCTCCCAGGAATAACAGAAATCTTCATGTCCATGCTTGGATGTGACAATAATCTCAGAATTGACACTGAAGGTGCTACTTAAGGTTCATATCCGAAGCCAACAGTCATGAGTTCCAGTAATGGGTTCCAGTCATGGGTTCTGTTATTGCCCCTCTGTGTGACCTTGGACGAGTTCGTTGATCCAACTGAAATCAAAGCATTCAATTCAATTCTCCAAATATTTCCTTGTTGCTTTGGCTGTGTCTGGTGCTCATGCTTTGTGCTGGGATCCTTGCCCTTAAGGAGAGTAGAGTTAACTGGGGGTAGACTTAGCCCTGAGAAGATCAGGAAGAGAGGAGCTAGACACAGGCCTCTGCTCAGAAGGCAGCCTGTTCATCTGGGTTCCCAGAGACAAGGGTTCAGCATCAGAATTCACTTGACAAGTGATCTTGGGAAGTGCTTGTCTTAACCTCTCAATGTCTTAATGCCTTAATCTATAAAACTGGCATAATAAAAGTGCTGTCCCCCAATCAGGGTGCTGTGAGTTCTTAAGATCAGTGCATTGGAACCACACAGGAGACCCAGTTGTACGCAACCTCTCCCAATTCCCTGTCAATGACCTCATGTTGATAGCTTGAGATCCACCATGGTGGGAAATGGGATTATTTACACCATGAGGGGAAATGCTGTGGATTGGAGTTCTATCTCCAAGAGCTGTTTGTCAAACATTTCCCAGCATGCCACTGATTTCACACAGGACAGTGCCTAGCACAAGGCACTTCACACATAGTCAGCAATGATTATTAGAAGGCAGTGAGGGCCACATGGAGCCCAGGCCCAAGGCACAGAGGACATAGCCCCAAGGACACATTTTCCACTCCAGGTCATGGTTCACTCCCTTCATCCGCCTTGAATCTCAGAATTTCTGCTGGCCTACAGGGGCACAGTCAAAGGGCAAGATAACCCTACTTCCGTGCAAAAGTAGATGAATTCATTGCTGTCTGCCAAACACCAGAGTTTCTGTTCAAAAGTAACGATGGTTCCAAGCAGATGGTAGCTTTTGTTCCTGCTTCTGCTAGCCATTAAAACTAGTCACCACTCTCCAGCCCTATGATCTTGAACAAGTCACTTAACCGCTCTGTGCCTCAGTTTCCTCATCTGTAAAATGGGAATGAAAGTAGCATTACAAAAGTGCTGGGCATGTAGTCAGTGTTGAGGAAAGTTTACTGCTGTTCATATAATGTGACGTTGACATCAACAGGGCCCTCACATCTGTGCCCGTGTCACCATTTATATTTTACCGCCACACACAGCTGCTCAACAACGTATCAGATAAGACCTTTGCACCCATTTGAAAGAGGCACAATGGGAGGCGCTGAAATTCTGTATCTCTAACTGAGGTCACAGTAAACATTAGAACTTCTCCATCTAGCCCAAGTACAGACCCTGCAAGGGGGAGATCTCAGTCGTCTGTAGAAAGATGGGGAGGGATCTTCTACAGTGAGGGACCAGCATTTGCGAAGGCCTAGGGTTGGAAAGTGTGTGGCTCCATTAGTCTATCAATGTTCCTCGAGTGTCTACTTTGTGCTGGGTCACACACCAGGTGGGAGGAAGGAGACTTGGCCCCAGCTTCATGGTGCTAACAGAGGTATGGTGGATATTCCTGGGTGTGAACCGAGGTCTGGACTCCCAGAGAGGTGACTGTGTCCTATTCATGTTTATATCCCAGGGTGTAGGCTTGTAGCTATAGTGAGGTCGCAGTAAGGTCAGTGTGGGAGTTGGAGAGCCTCAGTCCCTTGCACACCCCACCCCACCACCTGGTCCTAACTCGTCACCCACACTCGGGCTGTCTCCGACCTGACCGCCATTTCAGTCCCTTCCCAGCTGAGAGGCTGCCGGCCCCAAATAACTTCTGCATCCCCTCCTCCCAGCGGGAGCTTCAGAAGTCAGTGGCTCGGACAATTGCACTTGCTTTTCTCTTTCCAAAGAGGGATCTGCCTTGGGAGCCCTTTGAAAGGGCTGTGATTACATCTTCATTTGTGGGTAATGGGATTAGCACACGGATGGCAGAGCCTCCCTGCGGCAGTGGGGATTGTCAGGCCTGCCCGAGAGGGCCGGGAAAGAGGAGCTCCAGGTTCCTCTGAGCTGCCAGGTGCTGGCCACCACCCCGGAGGAGGGGGCACCCCAGTGCTGGGACACAGGGACTGGAAAATGGAATTAGCTCCATCCCAGTGCACAGAGGCCAGCTGTCTCGCCCAACCCCAACTCCTAAGCCGATGGAGAGGATCTCTCTGAGGAGGAGATATGAAAGTGTGTGTGTGTGGGGTCGGTGGGGGGTAAGTTGGGGGGTCTTTTCGTGCCTTTAATCCCCAGCTATCCCCTTCTGGAGGGACTCAGACAGGTGAAGTCACCAGGTTCGGGTCTCCCACAGGTTACATCCAATTTCCTGCCTCCCATGTGCCAGGCCCAGTAGTACTTACAGGGACGCACATCACAGTCACCCTTCTTTGAAACCTGGCTTCTGGGGCAGGCTTGGTGCTGAGGACTCTACGCACGTCATTCATACAATGCCCACCACACACCTGTGAGGCCGTGACCAACCTCATCCCCATTTGGCATAGGAGGAACTCAGGCCTGGGGCCGACTGACGCTGGAATGCGGGATCTACTGGCCACCAAGAGGCCCCACAGCAGGGCTCGGTTTAATGCCCGCTAACACATTGTGTGTTTACTTGATATTTTCTTTAAGCTTTCTCACTTTTAAAAGTTTTAATTTATTATTTTTCCAATGTTTTATTTTGAAAATTTTCAAACCTACTAAAGAGTTGCATGAATAACACAGGAAACATTTATATGACCTTTCTTTAGCATCTAGATGCACTGGGTATTAATGCTGATATTTGCTTTTTTCTCTGTCTCACCCTCTTCTCTCTCTCTTTGAATGTGTATGTATATGTGTATATGTATTTATATGTATGTCTATATATATACAGATATGTGCATGGCTGTGTACAGCAGTGCTCCCTTATCCACAGGGGATATGTTCCAAGACCCCCAGTGGCTACCTGAAACCTCAGATAGTACCGAATCCTATATATACTATGTTTTATTCCTATACATATCTAGGATAAGGTTTAATTTATAAATTAGGTGGACTAAGAGTTTAACAACTAATAATAAGATAGAACAGTTATAACAATCTACTATAATAAAAGTTATGTGAACACTTTCTCCCTCTCTCAAAGTATCATCTTGTACTGCTCTCCCCCTTCTTCTTGAGACAATGTGAGTTGGTAACACGCCTGCATGATGAGATGAAGGGAGATTAGGCTGCTGTCACCTTCTGATGATGCTTTGGAAGAAGGAACACCTGCTTTGGGTGATCCTGTATCATAGAGACAGAATAATGTTGATGGCTGGATGTCAGGAGCAGATGATCTCGGTGACTAACAGTACGTAGTGTCTCCAGTGTGGACCCACTGGAAAAAGGGATGATTCATGTCCTGGCAGGATGGTGTGGGACAGCATGAGATTTCATCACGGCCACTCAGAATATTGCAAAATTTTAAAATTATCAATTGTTTATTTCTGGAATTTTCCATTTCATATTTTCAGACCACAGTTGACTGAGGCTAACGGAAACCACCAGAGCAAAACCATGGATAAAGGGGGACTGGTGTGTGTGTGTGTGTGCGCGCACGCACACGCACGTGTGCACACATGCATATATATTTTTTGTGAACCATTTGTAGACAAGTGTGAGACAAACATGAATTGTCTCCTAAATACTTCAGCACGTATCTCCTAGAACAAGGGCATTCTTGTACATAAACACAACAATGATTCTCACACTCAGGAAATTTAACATCAATTCAATTCTATCATGTGCTTCTTAATCTACATTCAAATTTCCTCCCAATTAACCCAATCATGCTCTTTAGATGCTTTTTCTTTGCAAATCCCAGCAATTATCAAGGATCATGCATTGCACTTACTAATCACTTCTCCAAGATGTGATGTGAAGAACTGAAAGCAGACTGAATGAGGGGACTCTCCCTCCCTGCATGGATGCAGAATGCTGTGTCGGCATGCAGAGAAAATCAACACTCTCATGTGGGGCACCTTCCAGGAACCCTGCTCACTGAGATTGCTTCCAAAAATCAGTACAAAGCTAGATCTCCTTCAGATCTTGTCCTTGGGCAGTCACACTGGATTTGGTCTCCTGGCTTGTTAAATGAAGGTGTGGCCAAGTCTCTTCCAGGTCTGTCTGGGTTTCCACACCCCTTGCCCTTCCCTTACAGCTGCAAAATCATTGTGATTCATGAATGTTTCATGTGATCGACCCCCAAACAGCAGCGAGTGCAGCACTGCCATTACCCAGGCCAGGGGTGGACTCCGGCTCACCACACGCAAGCTGGACAGCTGTGTGGGCGAGTTACAGCTTCTGTGAGCCCTGGTTTCCTCATCTATGAAAATGGAAATAACCATATCTACTGAGCAATGTTTCTGACATGTAATTGAAACTCGAAGGGAGCAACCCCTTTCCCTTCCCCTCACCATCCGGCCCTAATTTTGTTCAGAGCAGCAGTGAGCCTGTCCCCGTGGAACAATCGTGATTGGCCTGGGCGACTCTGGCCATCCTGTCAGTCTTTGCTGGAGGCCCACTTCTCCAGCCGCCCTTGCAGCCCAGGGTTGGCCATGTGGCCAATCTAACAAGCAAGGCTTAAGGGGAAGTCTTCTGAGACAGCTGCCTCTGGTTCCCTTTTCCTTTGCTGATATAAGAAGAAAGCACTTCAGGAAATGCACCACCCCCTCCTTCCTTCCTACCTCCCGCCTTTGAACTTGGTTGTGATGCCTGGAGCTGTAGCAGCCATTTGTGACCATAAAGCAACAACCATTAGGACAAAAAGCCAACTGGTGGAGGATGACAGAAGAGGAAGCTGGAAATAGCCTGGTTCCATGATGCCAATGCTCAGCTGTTGCCCCAGCCCTGAACTGCCACCTCCCACTTCTCATGGAAGAGGAGTCCATCTTTTACTGTTGTGCTTTATAGCTTAAGATTCTGTGGAAAGCATTCCTAATTGATACAACTTCCAAGAAACTTCTAGATGCAGTGGAAAATATGAGGCATATGGAATCAAACACAACTGGGTTCAAAGGTAAGAGGCAGCCCCTAATTAGGTGCATGGGCCAGGATGCATTACTTCACCTCTCTGAGTCTAAATGTCTCATCTACAAAAACAACAACAACAACAACAACAACAACAAAAATTCCACAAACAAACAAAAATATCCAGGAAATGCTGTGAGGCTAGAAAGACATACTTATATGCCTATATTTATTCAATTGTCCATTCAACAAGTATTTGCTGAGCACTGCTGTGTACTGTTCATTCAATGAATGTTTTAATGAGCACCTAGTATGCTCTAAGTACTGTTTTAATACTACAGGTATCATAATGAAATAGATCAATTTTTCCCTCTCATAAACTTACATTCTGAAGTTCCCTTTGAGTTTCAATTACATGCCAGTAACATTGCTCAGCAGATATGATTATTTCCATTTTCATAGATGAGGAAACCGGGGTTCACAGAAGCTGTGACTTGCCCACTCGGCTGCTGAGCTTCCATGTGGTGGAGCCGGAGTCCACCCCTGGCCTGGGTAACTGCAGTGCTGCCCTCGCTGCTGCTTAAGGATCGATCACGTGGAACATTCATGAATCACCATGATTTTGCAGCTGTAAAATGCTCTGGAGGAAGGACAATGCTGTTTCCAACTCCTTTTGGAAATGTGTTTCTCATTTTGATCCCATCTTATCAGATACATAAACTGGATTATCTGGAGAACGAACAGGCTCAATGGTGCATTTTCAGCTAATAATCTTTGCTTTCGACTTCTCAGACCTAGTGGAATTGCCATGCCGAGAGAGCCCCGGCCCGGCCTGGCACACAGCATGCCGTCCTGTGTATTTGTATCACCCTCTTCTTCTTCAGCTACTCGAGAAGCCTTACAAATCCAAGTGCGGTCTTTCCCTCCACGGTCAGGGGGAGCAGGAAGGAATTCCACTCTTTAGAATGTCTACTAAGGTGGTGGCCCCGTCTCTACCCACTTCATTTCATCCTCGGGTCAACTCTGGGAAGTAGGGGTCATTCATCTTATTTTATACATGGAGAAACTGAGGCTTGAGGGGAAACTTGCTCAAGATCACCCAGCCCAGACCTGTTTGTGGTTATTTGTTTAGCATCTGTCTCCCAGCATGACTGTGAGCTCAGAAACCATGTCTGTTTTATTTACCACTAAATCCCCTTAGTTCGGGGTCTGGCGCCTAATATAATACATATTTGCAGGATTGAAATGTGGAGTCTAGAACCTCTTGCTGCCTGAGGGTCTATATGGCTACAATTCTAAAATTCTCCAACTTGTTTACCTTAGCCTGAGAGGGGATGTGCAGGGCATAAGACAGACAGAAGAAGAAAGGAGACTCACATTAAGAATAAATGCAAAACCCAGGCTAATGTCGGAGAGACAAGGCTTCCCCATTATGGCCCAGGACTGCTTCATCGGAGCCTCTGCAGGTTTCCATCACACACATTAAGCAAGGCTTGGCGTCATTTTCTAAAACAGAAAGAGGTGGGCAAAGCCTAAACGGGTAGCACCGAGTGAGTCGCAAGTTCCTGGGTAAACCCCTTTCCTTTTCTGGACCTCTGTTTCCTCATCAGTAAAGTGGAGGAAGTTGAATTCCTAGACTCAGTCTTCTCTCTGCTCAAACATCCTCCCCAGAGCTGAGATTGCTGAACTTTTTTTCCAGGCACTATAAAGTAAAAATGCAAAACTCTAGCTTAAGACACCTTGATCTTATCTATTTGCAAAGAGTAGGTAGCTTAACAAACTAATAGGAATCAACCACATCAATGTACAGATGAGAATAAACCTATGCCTACATGATACTTACCAGGTATTTCATCATCTCCATTTAACAGATGAGCAAACTGAAGCACAAAGAAGATGCATTTGCATAAGGTGTCATGGTTACTAAGTGGCAGAGGCTGACTCAGTGTCCATGCTCCTAACTACCTTACCATGCCACCTTCCAGTTTGGTCTCTGCTATGTGCTGGACCTGGGGCCAAGATTTCACACAAAATATTTCTCACTGATCTCTCCAGATGGGAAGACATTGCCATCATCTCTGTTTTCAAAGAAAGTAAGTAGTGCTTCCACAGGAGGCAAAAATGGCTGAGCTAGAACCAGGGTTTCCCCTGGGAGTTTGACACTCATGTCCCTAAAGATGTCATTAAGCAGGCCAACTTGGGTGGCGATCCCTGCTCTTCCACTCAGCTCTGCCACAACAGGAAACTTGCTAAACCTCTCTGATACTAAGTTTTTCCATTCTGGGAAAACTCTCCCAGGCTGCGTAATGCAACCCTTTGAGATTAGGCTCTGAGATAAAAGAGAAACTGCCCTGGATTATTCTTTCTAGTGAGGTTGATGCACTGAGGGATGGAGGAATACACACATTGGCTCCAGGTACTTTTCCCTTCAGACTCTTCCGTCCCCAGTCCTTGAAGTGAGTGGAGCTGGGACTGGGCACCTCTGTTCAGGCCACTCTTTGTGAGGACAGAGGGGTCACTACCAACCTGCCAAGGATTTAAGGGCAAAAACCTCCTGCATCCCTGACCAAACGCATGTTCACTCCCCACCCTGCGGGGTGTGTGGAAGGCCATCACTGTTCTACTGTGGTACACAGCATCTCCTGATCCAACCCAAAACACTCAGAGAGGACTGATATTAGAGGATGTGGACATAGGGAATATTAACTCCCGTTTGCAGAGGGCTTCCCACGCTTTGCTTGTATTGCATCATACTTTGAGCTTGGTGGTGTTCTTCCTGCTTTACAGACGAGGACATGGGCCCTGAGAGATCATTTCCATATCATATGGTGGTGTTAGGATGGAGGTCATCAGTTATCCCGTCTTTAGATCATGGTTGTCACTGCCAAACTGCAGGCAATAGCTGGTGGATGTGCCTGGGCTGCGAACCTAGGTGTGGACTCCCAGAGAGGGGACTGTCCAATTCATGTTTATATCCCAGGGCATAGGCTTGACACACAGTAGGTGCTCACTGAGCACTCACTGGATGGATAAATGAAGGATGAATGCACAGATGAGAGCCCCAGCTCCTAAGGTAGTGACTAACTGCTCACCATGCCCACTTCCTCTCCCCCTGGGCACCCAGCTGGACTGCGTTTTCCAGCCTCCCTTGCAGTTCTGGCCAATGGACTATGGGGAGACATTAAGTGCACCATTTCTAAGGTTGGTCCGTGAAAATCTTCCGTGTGATCCTCCACTTTTTCTTTTCCCATATTGTCTAGCCATATGCACAGGATCCATCTAAGAACTCAGAGACTCGAGGGATGGTGGAACCACAGGTGGAGGAGCCTTGATGCCTGAGTCACTGCCTGGAGGAAGGCCGCTGGTAAGTACCTGCATGGAGCTGTTACTTGGCCAAGAAATACACTTCCACAGCATGAAGCAATGAGTGACGAGGTTGTTGGCAACAGCATTAGGCTACCTTCACTAATCTTGGAGTTGGAAGAGAAAACTTCTCCTGGAATCATAGGCTCTCAGGGTTGGAAAGTACCTTGGACATCTCAGAGATAAAGTTTCCACCCAGTGCAGCAATCCCTTTATAACACGTCTGCCTACAGTTCTTCCAACCAGATTTATACACCTCCAGTGATGGGGAGCTCACTTTCACAGAAGCTTCTTTCTCTATCTTTGGACTGCCCTGGCTGCAGAAAGAGACTTCCTTACCCTGAACCCTACCTCCTCACATCTTTCTTGTCTTGATCTGCCTGTTAACCCCTCAGAGATGAAGCTGGCTTTTCCTTCTCACATGTAGTTGAAGGCAGAGATCAAATCCTCCTGAGTGACTTCTCATTCCTTTAGTCAACAGCTATGTGGTGAGCCCCTCCCACCTGCCAGGACCTCCGCAGGCCAAGCCTTGCCAGCTATTCACTGTTACCCCCTGGGCATGGTTTTAGGTCCTGCTCCATTTTTTATCATTTCCTGTAGATATGAGCGACCAGATTCTCTTCAGGTCTGTTCCTGGCATTCACCTTAGTGGGATAACTCACTTTAATAAATAGCATTTCCCAAAAGACCACCTGTGCAGTGTTAAGTATCCTGTCTCCCATTTCACCCTCACAGTGATTCGGTGGAGTGGGCATCATTTTACTCCCATTTTACAGAAGAGAAAACTGAGGTCAGAGAGGTGACTTGCCCAGAGGACCATAACTAGAAAGTGGCAGCAGGGAGTTTGAATCTAGGTGCATCTGACACCAGAGTCCAGGCCCAGCCTTTCAGGTGGAGGGGAGAGGCCCCAGGCCCTAGGCCATAGGCATGAAGGACCGGGCTCAGCCACACTGGCCTTCAAGCCGTATTGTGGGCTCACCCCTAGGAGCAGCTGCCCAGCGTGCATTGGCCCTCTTTGGTTAGCATGGCCACACCACTGGAGGCCACGACTCCTCCCTGGACACGTGGGAGCTGGGGTTACAGGAGGAATGCCAAGGTCTGTGCTGTGGCTGTTCCTTGTGTCCAAATTGGTTAAGGGAAGCCCAGAGTCTGGTGGAGCCAATTGCTTGGCCGACCTCTGCTGACCGGAAAGTTGCTAACATATGTCCCTAATCTGACCTGCCAGCCACTTGCCAGGTGCTGGAATTCGGGAGCTGCTCTGAGGCCCTGCTGATTTGGACAGGAGGACCCCAACAGGAAGGCTGTGTACCCACTGTGTGCCAGGGGCTCACACACCAGATTTTATTTTATCCTCACAACAGGCCAGAGAAGTAGATCATAATCTGCCTACTTTCCAGATGAGGAAACTGAGGCTCAGAAAAGTAAAGTCACTGGTGTACACAGACAGGGGCAGAAGAAATGGGATCTGTTCCCACTCAGGCAGATCTGGGTTTGAATTCCGTGTTCATTCCACGCTGTGATTTTCCAGTCTTCTGGCTAGAAGAGATTTATTTACAAATGGTTTCTCCCTCACCCTTCACACCTCAGCCACCATGTGGGCAGGGCCCCACTGCACCATGACAGCAAGGATTGACCCAGTTAACGCCTCTGTTCCTGCGACATGCAGGAGATGCTCAGGTAACAGTGAGTGAATGGGGCTCCAGGGGTTTGATGCAGGGAGAGCATGGGAGCGGGAGGCCTGGGGAACACAGGAAGGAAGGAAGCAGAAGAGTAAAAGGGCAAAAGATAGGGAGAAAGACAACCAGAAGCAAGCCTGGAAGGGAAATCGGTCACAATAAAAGCAAGAGATAGAAGAGGAAGACCTTCAGCAAAGGGAAGGCCTTCACCTCAGCAGGAGAATGGAGAGAGCTTCCCAGCTAGTAAGGCAATGAGCTCACTGTCGCTGGAGGTGTGCAAGCAGGGCTGCATGAACCTGTGTCTGGGAAGTCCTAGGGTGGATTCATGCATCCAGGAATGGCTGCACAGGCTTCTCCTACCTCTGAGAGACCGAGGTTCTGATCAGATAACCACTCCCCTCTTATACACAAGCACATTTAGAGAGCTCAGTTCTCATCTCTCATGCACTTTGAATGGAGGTAGAAACTGCCAGAATTATAGGCTCAGAGCTGCTTTTCTGAGTTGTAAGGGCTCTGTCCTTGACCCTGAAGTCTCTCAAACCTAGGCAGAGGAGAGCTGTGAACCTGATGAAGGCTGCTTAGCGCCAGCAGAGGATCAGGTCTGCATTCCTCAATCTGAATTCAGAGCTGACTGTAGTTGGTCTGGGCCCTCCCCACCCCTGTCCCTCCACACCCCATCAAAGCCCCACATAGGCCTAAGTTCAGTCCCAGCCAGTGCCTGCCCTCCTCTCCACTCTCCAAATCGCCACGGTGGTGGCTGCACAGTGACTGCTGTGGTGCTTTGCTTGATGCCACGTCCAGCATAACTGTCAGCACTGTGAAGCCGGGGCCAAGTCTCCTTCCTCCCGCCTGGTGTGTGACCCGGCACAGAGCAGATGCTCGAGGAACACTGGTAGACTAACAGAGCCACACGCTTTCCAACCCTAGGCCCTGGCTAATGCTGGTCCCTCACGGCAGAATACCCTTCCCCATCCTTTTACAGATGACCCCGTGCAGGGTCTGGACTTGGGCTGGGTGGAGAAGTTCTAGTAAGAGCTCACATCGGCAAAAGCTTTGCTATGTGTTCTTAGTTCCTCAAGGTAACCTTGGGAGGTAGGTACGTCACTACCTCAGTTCATAGGCGGGGAAACTGAGGCAGAGAGTAGCAGAAGGGTGTTCGAGGCCCAGAGTGTTGGCTTCTGAAGCCACACCCCAAACTCTAGACTGTGAGTTCTCAGGAAAAGAACGCTGGACTGAGCAGCAGAGAATGGTAGCTGTAGGTTTCTCTCCCCCATCCCCTGGCTCCTCTCAGGAAGGGGACAGAGCTCCTTGGGATCTGGCAAGATGCTTAGCACACAGTAGGTACACAGAGAAAAGTTGGGTAATGAATCAGTTCCCTTTAGGCAGCACTTTACTGGACTATCTTTTCTTCAAATGACCCACTACTATGAAGGATCCTGAATACTGTGTGGCTTCCCTCGCCCCGCTGATCAAACAATGGAGCATCAGGAGCTGACTTTGTGGTGGCTTGTGAATCAGGGATGGGACAAACGTATTCAGTGTCACCCAAACCCTCTGCTGATGTCCTGAGACCTTCCTCCAGTGGAAGAGCCTGGGACTGGGGTCTGAGGTGCCCAGTTTGCATTTCCATCGGCTGTCACAGTGGGGTCCCCCAGGAAGTGGGCAGGATGGTTCTCAGGGCGTGTTCTGAGGCTCCATACCTATGGGGCGGGCGAAGAGGGAGCAGGCTGAGCGGAGGAAGGCATGGAACTGCAGTGCAGGTTCCCCAGGGCTTTGTATCAGGGATGACCCTTCAGAGCCTTCCTGGTTTGGGACAAGAGGCCAGGTCTTGATGCCCAGTTGGGCAGGCCCTGGGTGGAGCTGACCCTGGAAAGGGGCATGAGTTTGGATGACTCCAGCCCAAGTCCAGGTTCAGTTTTCTTCAGAAAAAAAAAAAAATCCCCAAAGAGGGCCGACAGTGAAGTTCCATCCTCCAGCAGCTGGGGAATCTGGGAGGAACATCACCAGCCCTCCCACCATGTTGAGTGATTTTCCAGCATGGCGACCTCAGCCACATTCCCATCCTCTCCCCAGCTTTGGTTTCCTCGGCTGCAAAATGGACTAACCAGTGGTTCTCAAACTTTTTGATCTCAGGACCCCTTTGTACATTTTTTTTTTTTAGATGGTGTCTCACTCTGTTGTCCAGGCTGGAGTGCAGTGGTGCAATCTTGTCTCACTGCAACCTCCACCTCCCAGGTTCAAGCGATTCTCCTGCCTCAGCCTCCTGAGCAGCTGGGATCACAGGCGCCTGCCACCATGCCTGACTAATTTTTGTATTTTTAGTAGAAACGGGTTTCACCATGTTGACCAGGCTGGTCTTGAACTCCCGACCTCAAGTGATCCGCCCACCTCAGCTTCCCAAAGTGCTGAGATACCAGTATGAGCCACCACACTCGGCCTCCTTCGTACTGTTAAAACTTACTGAGGACCCCTAAATAGCTTTTGCTTATGTTCTGAATCTACCAGCATTTAGACATTAAAACTAAAAATATTTTAAAATATTTATTAATTCATTTAAAAACAATAATAACAAATCTTGTATGTGCTAACACAAATAACCTGTTTTTTTAAAAAAAAAATCAGTGAGAAGAGTGGCATTGTCTTATTTTTTGCAAATTTTTTATCTTATGGTTTAATAGAAGCATTGAATTCTCCTATCTACTTCTGCAATCTGTTGTGAGATAGGTTGTTTGGTTGAAGTATATATAGAATCTGGCCTCACAGATATGTTGTTGGATGCAAGACAAGTATTTTTATAGGCTTTTCAGATAATTTCTTGATACTACACAAAACTTGACAAGCAGTAGTATAGTATTTTAATGTGGAATCTGAAAACACATCAGTGAACATTTTGTTCTTTGTCACATTAAAATCCACTAGTCTGTCTTGCACTTTGGATGTATCTTTTGCCTATGTGAGATTCTGAAACATCATGCATTAGTCATTGGAAAATGCTGGTTCACTGACTTACAAGATCTGCCAAATGTTGACACAATGAATTTTACAATATCAAAAGAAAGCACATTCGCTAATACTATCATCAAAAAAGTCTTTACATTTGGAGAGCAAGCTCACAATGACGGATACAAGTTTTCTAAAACTCTAAGTTTTGTTAGAAGTTCAAATCTCAGCCTGGCATGGTGGCTCATGCCTGTAATCCCAGCACTTTGGGAGGCTGAGGTGGGTGGATCATGAGGTCAAGAGATCAAGACCATCCTGGCCAACATGGTGAAACTCCGTCTCTAGCAAAAACACAAAAATTAGCTGGGTGTGGTGGCGTGTGTCTGTAGTCCCAGCTACTCAGGAGGCTGAGGCAGGAGAATCGCTTGAACCCAGGAGGCAGAGGTTTCAGTGAGCCGAAATTGCACCATTGCACTCCAGCCTGTGTAACAGAGTCAGACTCTGTCTCAAGAAAAAGAAAGCTCACATCTCTCTGGCAATAAATACTATTAGCTGTTCACCTTGAAGCGACAGGCTCACTTTGCTCATTCTCAGAATGAGAATGTCAATCATTCTTTCAAATAAAAAGGGTGCTCCTTGAAGAAGGCAGTGAGTTTCTCTTACCACTCAAACGACTGCATAACTAACTGTGTTTCTTCTGTCTGCGGCAGAAGTGCTTTACGCAGGCTTCCCATTTTGTCACACAGAATGCTAAAAAGACGTTCTCAAAGATTGAGATTTGACAATCCTTAAGGAATTTTATTGCCTCATTCAAGATTATTTGTTTATGTTTTGCTGACTGCATGATGGTGAACAATACCATAACTATTAGTATAGAACCCTCACCAGAAACCAAATTTGCTGACACCTGATCTCAAACTTCTCAACCTCCAGAACTGTGAAATAATACATTTCTGTTGTTTAAGCCACCTAGTCCTTGGTATTTTGTCATGGCAGCTTGCATAGATGAATGTACCCTGCCCCCATACCCTTCTCCTTTCAAAGTGCTTGTGCTGTTGGTTTATATATTAATAGTTTGAAAGGCCTCTGTTTGCTGGAAAGAGCTAGGCATGAGCAAATAATATTGGCATTAGAAGCTCTGTTCCCAGACAGCCCTTGGGCAAATCTCCCAGCTTCAACGATCATGCCTTTCAGGAGATTTCTGATGAGAACATTCCAAGATGCCAGTGGAAAATCCTGATGCTGGCTATTTGAGAACCATACTGGGAAGAAAGCAATTTTCTAATAGATTTTCTAAAACAATAAACAGTGGAGAGAATGCCAGGATAGTATTTTTAACTACCACAAGCCACAAAAATCAGCTTCAAGACCTAAACCACCACACAGACTTACCATGACAGATCTGTCCCATGGAAACACCAGCAGTCCACCTAATGGTAATAATGGTGGTGGTGACGATGGTGGTGGTGATGACGAAAGGGATGATAATGATGAAGATGATGCTGATGTCATGATGATCACGATCATGACATGATGATGATGATCATGACCATCGATAGTGATGAAGATGATGCTGATTGTCATGATGATCATGACAACCGATGATGTCAATATTAGAAATTATGGTGATGACAATGGCGGTGGTAATGGTGGTGATTGTGACAATGATGGTTATGGGGTTATGGTTACGGTTATGATGGTGATGTTGGTGATGATGGTGTTGGTAATGGCGATGATGGTGATGATAATGACAATGGTGGAGATGGTAATGAAAATGATAATGCTAATGCTAATTGTCATGATAGTGGAAACCATGGCAATGATGATCATGGTAACTATTGTGATAATGATGATGATGATAATGATGATAGTAATGGTAATGATTGTGACGATCATGGCAGTGGTAATGATGATGATGGTGATAGTTACAATAGTGATGTTGGTAATGATGATAGTGGTGATGATGATGGTGATGCTAATGATTTTGATGATGATGGTGGTGGCAGTGGTGATGATGGTGATGGTGATAGTTACAGTAGTGATGTTGGTGATGATGGCGGTGATGCTAATGATTATGATGTTGATGGTGGTGGTAATGGTGAGGATGGTGATGGTTACGATGGTAATGTTAGTGATGATCATGGCTGTGATGGTGATGGTGATGATGATGACAGTAATAAGGATGGTAATGAAAATGATAATGCTGATGCTAACTGTGATGGTAGTGGAAATCATGGCAGTGATGATGGTGGTAATTATAGTGATAATGATGATGATGATGATGTCAATAAAACAGCCAGTTTTTTGAACATCATATGCAAGGAGCTTTGCTAAGTGCTTTAATGAGCACTCATTTAATGTAATTAAATGTGTTATCTCATTTAATGACAGGCAACACCTTCGGAGTAGGTAAGATTTGCCCATTTTACAGGTAAGGAAACTGAGCGCAGAGAGGTGAAGTAACTTGACTAAGGGCACACAGCTGGTACATGGCTGAGATGTATTCTTTTCCCTCCATTCCAATAGTAATTTATTTTCTTTTGCTTATTTTGTTATTGCAGCTATTCCTAGGCTGACAATAGACTGAGATCAGGGTTTAAGTTTGTAGGAGAAGAAAGCTGAGCAACTTGCCCCAAAGTCACACAGCTTGTGAGTGGCCATGCCAGGATGTGTCCTCCAAAGCTCTGTACAGCTTTTGGAGTTTCAACTAACGTGCAGGTGTAAGGCCTTATTGGAAGTGCATGCCTGATGGTTTGACCTCCAGAATCCAAGAAACTCCAGAGTCCTCTCCCAGGTGGCCAGGAGAGGGAAACAGGTTGATGGGCACTTCAGGCACTGAGCAAGGCATTTGGGCCCCATCCTGCCTTGTACTTAGCTCCTGCCATTCGCTCCCTACACCCCATCCAGTCCAAAGCCGGCTTTCTGAGACAGTCTCAGCCCTCCAGCTCCCCGAGGGTCCACAGCACTTGCCAGGACCTATCGGTGAAGCAGAGAGAACTCACTTTTCAGGCTCACAGAACTGGATCGGGATTTTGTTTCACCCCAACTTGCTCTGTGACCCTGCACACGGTACCCCATCTCCCAAAGCCTCAGTTTCCCATCTGCAAGAATGACCACTTCCCAGATTCAAGCAATAATCCATGTGAGCCTGCCTCGGGCAGAGTGTGGCAGGAGACGGATGCTGGGTCAATGGAGCTTTTATCCTCCCTTTCCTACAAAATACAAGTTTTATGGGTGAGCTACATATATTTTGGCTCAAGAAAGGCTCACTACCCACAAGATGGAAAAACAAACATTCGGTGTTGAAGAAAACTGCATGATCCAGGGACCACATTGGCTTCCCTGTCTAAAAGTACAACGCAAGCCCAGTGATTACCCATGCCACTGGCCCCAGAAATGTTGATTGACCAAAGTACAATTTCATTAGTGGTTTTAGAGATATACTCACGCCAAAGTGGCTAATGCAGACTTTTCCAGCACATAGCCTTACGAATTAAGCTCCTCTTGCAATCTGAGATTTAGCAGTGGATGTGGTCAACTCCCCTCACCTACCCCAACCCCGCGTTTATCCCTGAATTTCCGCTTATAAATCCACTTTGGGATTTGGCCTCTCTATCTGTCCATCTCCTGCACACTGGGCTGATAGAATTCATTAGGGAATCCACAGGCTGCCCACTATGCAGCAGGGGCCGGTAACAAGGGGCCGGGGTGGATGATCACAGGGCCAGTCACTCTGAGCAGGGCCCTGAGTGCACCCAGCTCCTAGTCCTGGCATTAATCATGATTACCCAGGGAACCCATGGGGATGGATAGGAAGCCTCAAATTGTTGTTTCAAGGCCCACCAAGCCCAAGCAAAGCACTTTTGAGGGAGGGTGGATCTGATCCTGGTGGAGCACCTTCAAGGCCCAGGTATCCATCCTCACCGCCCCCGATCCTCTGATCCACACTGCACCATCAGGGCTCAGAGCGGTTTGGGTTCTTACTCGAAGTCAGGGTCTCACTGTGATGCTTTAGTGCATGGGCTCTGGAGCCAAATTACCTGGATTCAAATCGCAGCTCCACCCTTCCTTGATGACATAGGGCTATCTGCTTTATCATTCAGGGCCTCAGTTTCCCCATCTGTAAAATGGTAATAATGAGGATAGCTTTGTGACAGGGCTGCCGTGAGAACTAGAGGAGCTGTAAGGGCTCGGAACAGGGCCCACACCGGTAAGTGTTCTGCTGCAACTTCACATCATCCTCAATCGACACAGTGTAAGAATGGCATTCAAAAGTCCCTCAGACATAAACAACATGGTTTTATGTATTTATGTAGAGATTGGGGTTGCTGGGGTTTTGCTGTGATGCCCAGGCTGGAGTGCAGAGGTACGATGAAGAATCGCAGCCTTGACCCCATGGGCCCAACTGGTCCTCCCACCTCAGCCTCCCAAGTAGCTGGGACCACAGGTACGCCCACCACACTTGGCTAATTTTTTTTTATTTTTGTAGAGACAAGGTCTCCCTATGTTGCCTAGGCTGGCCTTGAACTCCTGGGCTGAAATGATCCTCCTGCCTCAGCCAACCAAGGTGCTGGGATTACAGGTGTAAGCACCCAGCCTGGCTTTAATTTTTATTGAGGTAAAACTCACCTAGCATAAAAGTAACCACTCTAAAATGCACAATTCAATGGCATTTAGTACGTTACACTCACATGCTATGCAGCCATCACCGCTATTTAGTTCCAGCACATTTCCATCACCCCAAATGGAAACCCCATACCTATTCACCAGTCACTTTCCTTCTTCCCTCTCCCAAGTCCCTGTAAACCACTCATCAGCTCTCTTCCACTATGGATTTTCTTGGACAAATTCTGAACGTTTCATATAAATGGAATTATACAGTGTTTGCCCATTTGTGTCTGCCTTCTTTCCCTTAGCACAGTGTCTTCAAGGTTCACCCACACTGTAGATCCTCATTCTTTTTTATGTCTGAATAGTATTGCATTGCCTTAACAGACTACATTTTATTTATCCATTCATCAGTGATGGACATCTGTTTCTACCTCTTGGCAATGGAGAGTAGTATTGCTATGGACATTCATGTGCAAGTCTTCATGTTGACATCGCTTTTCCTTTCTCTTGGGAATATACGTAGGAGTGGAATTGCTGGGTCATATGGTAGCTTTATGTGTAACTTTTTAAGAAATCACCAAACTGTTTTTTACAGTGGATGCACCATTTTACATTCCCACCAACAATACCCAAGGGTTTCCGATTTCTCCACATTCTCACCAACATTTATTTTCCATTTTTTAAATTAGCCAGCCTAGTGGGTGTGAATGGATAACAACATGGTTTTCAAATGAAGGTAGGATGTGACTTTTTTTTTTTTTTTTTTTAACACAAGCATTGACCCCACAGCCTTGACCCGTTATAAGCTCAACAAGGAGACTCAAGGAACAAACTGTGGCCAGGATTTCCTCTCTCTGGGCCTCAGTTTTCCCCTCTGTATCATGATCCGGTTGGTTTAGATTAGTGTGTCTCAAATGAGCTCTGTGGAAATGGCAGAGAGAAGAGGATGGAGATATTTTGCTACGGAAATGGAATAGTGCAGATGCTTTCTGGAGTCCCAGGGGAAGAAAAGATGAGTCATTCAGATAGATTCCCCTTCGTCTGGAGTTTCTCATCTACTCCGAGGTGAGGGGTCTGGCCCTGATGATCGAGTCAGCTCTTTGGGGCTGTTGCGTCAATGTCTTAAGAAAGAGTACCCAGCCCTCACAGCCACCAAAAAGCTCTCAGGTCAGATCAGAAACATAGGAAGTCTCCTTCATCCAGCATTCAGGCTTCTCCAACCCAACCCTGAGTGGGGCCCCAGAGACCCCGAGGCCACATGGAACATTCCAGGACCCCTCTGTTACTCAGGAGGAAAAGCATTCCCACGTCAACTGCTTGTCTATTTCTCACTGCATGTTTTGCTCACCCTCTGCTCAGAACACCCTCCCCCGCTTCTCCATTCAACCAGCTCCTGCAGCTCTGCGAATGCCCAGCACAGCACTGCTTCCTACAGGAAGCCTTCTCTGATGCTCTGCCTGGAGTCAGGGGTCCCACCCCTGTGCCCCCTCTGTCACAGCACTCTTTACCTTGTTTTGAGCACTTTCTACTTAACTAGCCTCCTCCACTGGGCTGTGAGGTCCTTGAGCAGGCACTGTGGGACCCACCTAGGGGTCTAGCACTCATCAAGGTCACATCTGGGATAAAGAGCCCATCAGGGATGACCCGTGTCTGGGCTGCCAGAAGCCTTGCGAGGTGTTTTCCTCCAGGAGCCAGCTCCTTCCTGTCGCAAGTGGTCTTGGCGGAGGGTCAGTCGTGGTGTCTGACCCTTTTTGAGCATGTGACCCAAGCTGAATTAATTTTGTGCTCCCTGCTGAGAACTTCAGGCATGAGAGAGTAACGCCAGGCGGGATAAGAGTTGACACCAAGTTTTTCTGACCTCCCCTTACTTCCTGCTCTGTAGAAGCCCAGAGCTACCCAATTCCTGTCTTCCTGCGGCCTGATGGTTCAACTTCTCTTGACTTTTGTGAGCTACTCCAAATCTTGGAAATAGCGTCTTTTGTTGCATGAGGTTTGCTGGCGTCCATCTGTGTTGCTTTTCTCCAGAAAACCCTGGCAGATACAGCATATCCATTATTCTTTAGTGCACAGATCACACAGATTGGTGAACAAATGAGCTGACTCTTGAGGTCTCCCCTCAAGATGGCCAATCAGATGGGAAGGACTGAAGAAAGAAAAGCCCTCACAGCAGAGGGATCTGCACTGGCAAAGATCCCTGGCAAGAATGTACACAAGGCTGCAATGCTGGGGTGAAGGTGGGTGGGAGGGGTCCTAATTGCAGGACCATCTTCTGTCATCTTGGCCTCCTTTACTTTGTGTGTATCGTGGTTGAATACAAAACAGAGAGAAGATGTCCAAACCTATGCAGCAGTTTATGGAAGTGGAGAAGGTGGCTGGGAAATGAGACTTTAAGTGATGTTCCCCTCCCCAAGACATTGCTGGGGAGCCTAGGGTGCAGGACAGGGCCCCAGAGCAAGCTGAGGTCCCTGCTGGGAAATCAAAGGTCCAGTTCAGCCAACAGCACGCTGCATCAGACAGAGCTGTCTTACTTCAATAAAAATGGATAATCTCTTCCTTAAGCTTTTCAAAAGGTGGGCTCCAGATGGATTAAAGGCCTAAATGTGAATGTTAAAATAATAAAGCCAATCAAAAAAGCTTAAGGAGATATCTTTGTGCCTAAAAAGGAATGATTCTACTCCAAAGACCCTAAGAGCACAAGACAGAGGAGATAAATATGAAGAATTGGACTGTGTGAAAACTAAGGATTCCTGTCCACCCAAGGCACCGCCGGCCACGGCAGCAGACAGAGGACACACGGGATGATGCCGCAAAGAGTCAAACTGATGAACGGTGACTACTTGGAATATACACCGAACTCTTATCAAACAATAAGAAAAACATCAAAGATCTGATAGAAAAATAACCACAGGTTGTGAGAGGCAGAAGAGAGGTCTAAATGGTTAACAAGGATAACGAGATGTTCAAACTCAGCAAAAATGACTGGTAGTTTTTAAAGCAGCGGCTTCTCTTTAGACTTACTATGAAAAAGGCAAATTTCCGTAAGTGGATGAAGTAACATTGCCTGGAATGTCTTGGAGAGCTGTGCACTCTCATGTACTGTAAACCCGAGAGTCTTTCTGAAGGCGTGCTGGTCAGTCCGGACAGAAGCTAGGCCTAGGTACAGCCCACATCCGAGACCCTACTCTGGGCTGTGGAGGTATGGATGCCGGGGAGTTGTTACATAGGCCCCTAGAAGGGCAGAACACAGACACCTAAGTAGCATTGGTCATGGGAGCAGAGGACTGGGGACATCCTGGTGTCCACCCCTCACTAGGAAACACTGGAATTCAATGCAATGAGCTCCAGGTATAGCACACCATGGGGTGGGCCAGGAAGCAAGGGGAACAAAGGTGCCCAGTCCATAGTAAGTGCTCAGCAAATATTATTACCAACTCTTGCAAACATGGCATCCGTTCACAGTAAGGCAAGCCGTGCTCAGAGGAAATGGCCTGCCCTCACTCCTCTAGGAATGTTTAATACCCAGGCAGTGTCCCTGGGACCTTGTGGGCACCAAGTTCTTATTCATTTGCCTTTTTGCTGTCCCACCGAATCCTGTGACAGGAAATGCAGCAGGTCTAATCCTGAGGTCAGAGTGGCCCTCTGCGATGGCTGTTCTTTCCGGCCCACCCCCTTCGCCCCCCTCCCATTCTTGGGACCCTGATTAGCCTGAGTATTGGATGACCCCTGCTCTTCTTCCCCTGCCTCGCAAGGGTTAATCAGCCTTCCTGCGGGGCGGCAGGGTGGCTAGGAAGGAGGCAGCAGGGCGGCCTGGCGGCAGGCGGCTTTCATTACTTTGATGGGATACATGTGCTCGGCTTTATCTCCGGCCCTTTCTCCGTAATTCAGCGCTTGAACGTCTCAGCTGTCGGCCGATCTGCAGACAATTGCTCAGGGTAATACTATCCGGAAAAAGCTGATAAAACGCAGATGTGATGAGGCCTCTGAAATTTGCGGTTTGCTAAGTGGTTTGCTGCGATGCTTGCCCCTGGCCAGGGCGGCTTCCCTTCGAGGCTGGGAACCAAGGGGGTGGGAGTTGCATTTTTTTTTTTTTTTAAGTGAAAGGTTGAATAGAGGAAGTGAGTGTAGAATTTTTTTCTCTAATTAGGAAGATGGGCAAATAGAAAGTAGAGGGGGAGGGGACAATACCGGAGGACGTGGCAGTTCTGGCCTCCCCTTGGGTCCCCATCTAACCAGCCTCTCCAGGGGGTACCTTCAGAAATGGACACCTTGGGCTTCCTCTGTGCAGCCTGGAGGGGGTGTGTGGTGCAGGGGCCCCTTGGAAGGAGGCCACTCACCGGCTGTGTGACCCTGGGCAAGTCACTCAATCTCTTGCTCCACTGACTCAACCAAAAGACCAAATGACTCACAATCTCAGTTACTTACCAGGTGCGCTGTGCCCAGCAGGATGCCTGAACGTGGTAGGTGCTCAATGAATGATGCAGAGGTTTCCTTTACCACACTTGGGATCCCACGTGACCCTAGAGAGTAAAGCTGCGTGACACTGATGTAAACACAATGAGTCCCAGTTGGGTGGTGGGCAAGGGGCTGGCCAGGCTGTTAGTCTCAAAAATCACAACTTCCAAGGCCAAAGTCACCGGGCTGGATCCCCTGAGGAAACAACCATCACTGTATTTTCCTGGGCCAGAGAAGTGTTGGGGCAGAGCTCCTCCACTTTACTGTGCACCCCAATCACCAGGGATCATTCCAAATGCAGATTCCCATTCAGGAGGCCGGGGCAGCCTGTGAGCGTGCATCTCTCACAAGGTCCTAGAGACGCTGAGGCCACAAGCCAGGTGAAGACCCCGAGGCGTCAGGCTGGGGAGGAGGCTTTGGGCATGCTTAGGCCTTGCCCTCTCAGTCCCAGGAGAACCCTGCTGATCAGAGAGGACAGGCGGCATGGTTGGTGTTGCTCAGCACGTTGGGAACAGAGCCAGGCTGGGAGGGTGACTGCACCTGGGGCTTGGTGCTTTTCCCATAGGGCCTCTGGTGACCAACCTTCCATAGCCAGACCTGGTTTCAGACCCGTGGGTGAATCCACGTCACAGCATCCCAAAGAGAGCTCGCCTCATTACGCCCTTCCCAACTTGCTTTTATGACAAAGGAAAACTATTAATACATGAATTGATGCTGTTATGTGCTGCCATTGAGGCCATGTAACACAGTTCTTAAAACAGCCATGGGTCTGACCTGCACCTGTCTGTGGACCTCATGCCCCAATCTGTGTGCCAACATCTCAAATAATCAATAAGCCATAAAGACAGCTTGTGAAAACATGGCTTCAGTTTCAGGGGATGCCTTTTCACCCTCTTATATGTTTACGCTAAGGTAAAAATAGCCAGCACATTGAGCTTCTCCTGCCGTCCTTACCTCTGATCCTCGAAAACATCCCTGGGAGGTGACTTGATCACACTCATTTTCAGATGAGGGAAACTGAGGCCCAGAAGGTTAAGTCACTTGCTCTAAGGCTCCTCGCTGGCAGGATCAGAGCTGGGGTTCAAACCCAAACGTGGTTGGGAGTATCCAGCTTCAAAGCACACACAGCTGGGTTGGTGCCACGCTGCCTCTGGACAAACAGGACCCCAGGGTCGGTGCGAGGACGTGGAGTGCTAATGCAGCCGATTGCAAAATTCAGGGCAGGGCTTGGGTATTTCCCTTGAAAAGGCCAGTCTGCAATTAGAGGGGCTGTTTGCAGTTCTTGCCTTTCAAAGAAAGAGGGCGTCTCTCCCCCTGCTGGGGTGTGGGCAGAGCTGGTAGCAATTTTCCCACAATGTGTAAATTAGTCAATCTCCGAGTCTGTAAACGGGGGCCTTTGAAGCGATCTTAATGAAGCACTCCATTAGGGCTTAGTGATGGCTGCCTCCAGCATTACTGGACCCAGCTCCTTTTGATGTCTTGGGGCCACGGGTTGGAGGCTCAACTTATCTAAATGCCCCTGCAGGCTTTAAAAAAAAAAAAAAAAAAAAAAGGCAAAAAGCTCCCTTAGAGAAGCTGAAAAATTTTTAATGAAAAAAGTTAGTCCTGGCCTGACTGATGTTGGCACTTCAAAGCCGGTACAGACTAAATTGCTGTAGACTGCTTAATTCAAAAGTGCTCCTTCGCGGGTGACAGTCCAATGGTGACAAAATACAATTGGCAACAGGAGACGGGCAAGATCAAAGGCTGGCTATTGTAATAGTTTTGTTCCATGAAGAATTGCTCATTGTCAGGCATTTTTAAGCCTTTCTCTCTCTCTCTCTCTTTTTTTTCTCTTGTTTTGGCTCCAGCGCCATCCCGGGATTCTCTGGTTCAGAATCAGTGTACATAAATACTTGTAATTACATCCTTCTGATAATACATTTCAGTTCACAGAGGTTGCGACAGCCTTCCCGTCTCTCTCAAGGTTCACGGAGCTGATGGTTGGTTGGATGGTAAAAATCATTTCTGTGTTTTGTTAGAAAAGATCTTTCGAGGCACCTGGAGGGCGAATTACAGCTGGGATGGGCTCATCTTCTTGAGGACTATTTTAGGATTTGCTTCAGATTAAACTGCTGCCTGCAGAGGCCCTTGAGGGGTGATGGGGTGGAGGGAGTGTCAGATGACTGGCCATAGGGTTCTGGCTCTTCTTTATGATGTTACCTGGTTTCTCCTGGCCTCAATTTCCCCAGTTATAACCTGGGGCTCGTTTACTCACACTGCAAGTATTTATTGAGCTCTGATCTGGGTGAATGCATGCCTTGCAGGGTCATTTAAAAGGCCATTAGGATAAAGTGGGCATGAAAGCACTCTGTCATCTGGACACTGCCTCCTTCACTCTGCTCTGCGGTTCGGTTCGGAGGGGCTGTTTCCGGGATCTGTGGGTTACCTGACTTCTTTGGCCCCATCATTTCCTAGGAACATAGAACCCAGAATGAGATATTCTGGTGAGTTCTTCACAAGCCTCTACTTGGAGAGAGGGAACAGATGAAAGGAAAGCGTGTCCCCAGGCCGAGAATCCAGTTCTCACTTCTCTTCCCGCAGTGTGGCTCCACCAACTCACTTTACTCCCAGAACCTCAGTTCCCTTCCCTGTATCATGGGAATCATATTCCCCCGCCCTGCCAAATCTCCTGTTTTTTACCAGACTTGACACAAGACTCAGACAAGGGAAAAGATGCCAATGCACTTTGTAAATGACCGGAAAGCCAGAAGCATCCCAAAGTTAGTCCATGCTATTTTCTGACCCAAGCCAGAGGAGGCTGGGGCTGTGTGGGTCTGGGTCGAGGGTAGGGACGACTGGAGACCATTAAGAAGCAGGAATGCTCTGGCTCCTTTTATTGCTTCAAATATTAGTCACCAGGAAGTTGCCCTGTGAAGCCTATGAGGCCTCGTATCATTTACTTGTCTTGAATTAATTAAGAAGACTCGTATGGGGACAATTAGAGGACCCTCAGGCTGATGATATCTCATCTTGTTGGGATGGAATTTGCTTCTGCATCCCGTTCGCCTCCCTGCATGCCCCCAGATATCAGCAGGTTCTTTTTTTCCCAAAGTATCTTAGGTACATGTTAGGGCTGGATTCGTGGTTCTACAGGTGCGTGGACAGACAGTCATCCCCATGAGGGATGAGCTGAGGGTCTATCTAGTTGACGGGTGTCTGTTTGCATTGACTCCACGTCTTGCTTTCCTACTTTCTTTTCCTTTGAACCCAACTCCCCTGCCCTTCCCCACCCTTTGCCAATGTTTCTGTCCGTCTTTTGTTTTTAAATTCCATTAGCACCAAGAATTCTAATTTCCCAAACATTTTAAGCAAACACTCAAGGGTGGCACCATTCTAAAGCCAATAAGCTAAGGGGCTCCATCCCAACTTTCTGAGGGTGCCGTCCAAGTGTCCGCAAGGTCATGTGAGACCCCCAGAGACTCCAGATCCACCCGCTAATCAGAAAGGGATACATCATCCTCTACAGACTGGCCTGTTCACCATAATCACGCACAAGTATGCATAAGCCCAGCTGAGCAATTATGAATAATTAAATCAATTAGAGACAGTCTAGCACCAGGGATTATGACCGTTCGGGTGTGGGCCTCTGTAATATTTTAACAGTAAATGCAAGAGCCCCAGAGAGGCCTGGCGGGGAGAAGGGAACAAAAGCGTGTCCAAATGCCAAGCCATGTTGCTCGGTGACCCTCCTCCACAGCACCGGCGGCCTTCCCAAGGAAAACAATGGCCATGAAATGCCAAGAAAATATTTTGGGGGCAAGTATGAAAGCTTCAAAATGAGTTAATTAAAAACGGATAAAACACGAGCCTTCGAAAGTATGTTGAGGAAATCTAGTGCTTGAAATTTGACAGAAGGGAAAGGTTTTCCAGCATGAAGCAGACCTTAAAAGTGGCAGAGCTGGACCACTGGGTTGTTTTCTTCTAAAACCAACCTCCTCCAGCTTCTTCATACCACAACGGCAGCTCAGGGAGGCCTTGGAAAGCACCTAAGCCTTCCAAGGTTGCAGAGATCAGCCAGGGCACCTGTAGGGTTGTTTCGGGAGCAGGCGACTGAGAAACCTGTTTCAAATCATGGGCGGGCGCGAGGTGAGCGGTTCTGAAATGAGCGATTGAATATTTAAGGCATTTGCAGAACGAAATCTTGACTCCATTTACACTTGCTTAACATTCAATGAATCCAGAAGAAGTGACGACCTGCGAGAATTAACACTGTGTGACTCAGTTCCCTAGAAAGGGACTCACTGGTCCAGATGCATGAAGGGGGTCCAGAAGAGGGAAGCATCCTTGCATGTCTTCTTACGGAGATGGGATTCATCTCACAGCCCAGCCAATTTGAGAGCAGCTGTTGAAGATGCCAGCTTCCCAGATTCCACCATCCCCATGGTCTGGGAAGGGCTGAGATCTCACTGCTTCATTGTGGACAGTCAGAGGACACCAGGAATATGATGGGTTTGATGAAATCAACAGGAACATAATCAATTTTCTGTTTCTTCCATGTCTGAGCCAAAGGCATAAATATGGCTTGCTTTGGCCCAGCAGAGAGACTTGAATCGAACCCTTCTGGCAACAAAGGACCAGTGTGCCTTTTAAGTGACACTTTGTCCAGAATCATTAACTAGGCCCTGAAGGTTATGCAAGAAAAGAACAGAAATTCCCACTATTCTTTCCAACAGGCCAAATCCAGTCCTGTCCTTACGAGTGTGAGAAAAAGCCTGGCCTCCCAGGCTGCACTCTACTCTTCCAAGGTTCCATTGGACACTTTGCATTTGTTTATCTCTGTGCTGGGTTTGAGACATTAGATATCAACATTCTGTGTGGTGGAGGAGGCTACTGATGCTCAGAGAGGTCAAGGAACTTGCTCAAGGCCCCACAGTAACAAGTGGCTGCTGAGATTCAATCCTGCAAACACCTGTGCTGCTGCCTTGCGCTGCTTCTCAGAGCATGCATGGTGCACGTCGTGCTAACACTACGAGGTATCAAGATGTCCCAGTGAGTCCTGCCCCAAATGGAGAAGCTCAAGATCCTCATCTGTGATTTTGTAGGGTTGCTGCATGGATTAGCCATCATGCCCCAATGCAAACCTGATTTCCCCCAAGTCTCAATGATCTAGAGACATGATTTCCCCAAGTCTTGATCCTGTGGGGTGAGGGACTCACACCCTTACTAACCGTAGCATGTCACTAGCTCCTCACCCCTGCCCAGTTCAAGATGTCCCCTGAGATTCCCACCCCCACCCTCGGCCTTGAAAGGAAGCCTCCAGCGCTGTTAAGAGCCTGCAGGGGAGATCTGAGGTTAAGTCCTTTCCTTCCAGGTGTTGCTGAAATTCACTTCCCCACATTTGCTTGGCATCTCTGTGTCCATGGTGACTCCAGCTCATCCACCAAGTTCTCAGGGTGCTAAGGCAGACTATGCCCCATTGTAAGAGCTGGGGAATAGTGTCCTTGCCCCTCCTTGGGTTACACTGCTATAGGGTTCCTGTCTGTGCTGCTCAGGTCCTAGTGGGCACAGAGGCAAGTGCTGCCATTTTTCTTTCTAGAGGCTGTCTTCCTTCTAGAGCCACATGTGGGTCTGTCCAGGGGATGGATTTGAGTGAGTTGTCACCTGAGCCCTGGGTCACTGTCCTCTAATGACTGGGCTTAGTCACTGGGTGGTTTTCTCCAACGGCCATGCATGCAGAAGCAAACAGTGCATCCCAACCCCTGTTTGCTAAGATTGTGTTCCTCCTCAGGGGACCCTCAGCTGTCCAGATTCAACCTGGGTGTGTTCCTCTGCAAGCAGCCAGGTGTGCCCAGAAATCTTTGCCCATGAGCAGTGGATGCCAGCTCGGCCCATGCTGAGATCCCCTCTCCATGTGTACCACAGTCCTGGCTCCTATTAAACATAGCAATAGAAAGAGACCCTGACTCCTATAAAGAAGAATAGAAGGTTACTGGATGCTAGAGTGAAATCTAGGGTGGGATGAGAAGATTGACATCCATCCAGGCCACCCTCTGATGACAATGAGTAAGGTCAAAACACTGATGGTGGAAGTGGATCCACTGGATCATTTGACTCGGCAGGTTCTCATGAAAGCCCTGGCAGAAGGGGGCACAGACAGCACTTACAGAATGGCTCCCGGAAGTGCAGGCACCTGCAGAGGGTTGGGGCTGCCTGCTCTCTTCCACATTTTCATGGCAACCAGTAGAACGAAAGCGGCCAGGAGGCGACCCCAGGCTGGCCTCTGCCCTCAGAGGCAAAGCTACTTCCCCACGGCAGGTGGAGGTCGCTGCTCTTCTGCTGGCAGTGAGTCCCGCCTGGAGTCTTGCTAAGCCCTTCCTAACAGCCAGCAGCCTAGAGATCAACTAACACTGGGAACAACATGGTAAAAATGGGGTTTAGATGAGGGGCATGGCTGTGAATAGGGGAGGGGCACAGAAGCCCGAATCTTCTCTATTTGCAGCTTTGTCTAGGACTGACCCTCTACTGACCCCACACCTCCTCATTTATCCCCTGCTGGGGGCCATCACAAGCCACTCTGTCCCCAGCTAGGGATAGCTGCACAGATGATAGTACAACCACGTGGGAATCTGAGCTTGCAGGCCCTCAGGTCACCCTTCCGAGCCTCAGTTTCCTCATCCACGAAATGGGAGCAACCCTAAAGCTGGCCTGGGTATCTCATAGGAATGTGGGAAGCAGGAAATTAGATGATGGGTAAAAGTGAAGGGCAAACTGTAAAGTGCATGTCCATCAAAGGCATCCCAATTGCATAGGAATACTGTGGAATGAGAGAATTTAAGGCAACATATCTTTACATGGCTCCTCTGGTATGATAGCAAGGGGTGAGCAAATCCCAAGTCCAAATTTTTCCAAATTCAGTGAGTTTCCCGCAGCACCCCAGAGAGCTGGAGGAGCCTGGGGACATCCCTTAAGGGTCACCTCTAGGGGAAGGCAAAGAGGGAGGCCAAGAAGGGCAGAGGTTGGGGTCTACCAATTCAGCTCTGCTCTTTTTGGCCTGGTAAATTGTGAGGTTTCAGTGTAAGAGAGTTCTAGTTCTTGACGCAGAAATTTAAAAGCCAAAACTCAACAATGCACAGTGCCTCTGGTGGACTTACTGGGGACACAGATCCCCTAAACAGCCCTAGGCAGAGCTGCTGAACAGGAGTTAGCAGGGGAAGAACCCAAGCTCCTTGATGAATAATAAGGATGAAACAAATCCTGTTTCCCCAGCATGTGACGATGCCACATGGACCTCCTGAGGCTCCCAAGACAGCAATGGCTCCAGGAGCAGAAATACTCCTTGTGTCTGATTTGCTCAAATTGCTGCACGTTCTCAGGTCCCTGGATTATCTTGGTCACCTCACTTCCCCTCTGGGCCCCATCTGTGCCTCAGTTTCCCCATCTGCACCACCAGGGGTGAACTGGATGGTCTGAAGCATCCCATGAGCTCTGCTATCCTACTCCTAAATTCACCAGGGTCCTCTCCCTGCCACCCGCTTTTCACCCTGTCAGCCCTGCCTCTGTCTCCAGGAGTATCCAGTGCCCCCATCCCAGATCCATACTTCCCCTCCTCCCCTGCCAAGTTCTCTACAAGGCCACCGCAGAAAGCAGCAATTTGGATAGAAAGCAGCAATGTTTTAATTTTACTCGATTAAATCACCATGTGGACAGAGGCTTGTGAAGGAATCTGCTCTACAGAACTTTTCATTTAATAGAATTAGTTGAAACCAGATCAGCCAAGCCCCCGTTCCTGCAGGCCATCTGCCCAGACAGGGAAACAGCTTCCCTAAATAGAACCCCATGCTGCTGGGAGCCTCCTCTGAAGGGCCGGCAGGGAGCTGCCCCCTGCACCGGCCTGTCTGTTCGAAATGGGTTCAAAGTCCTTCCCTTTGGGGCCAGCGGGGTGAGCAAAGCTCACGTCCACTTTCAGCTAGGAGCTGGGGACTATAATCAGATTCACATTGAGGTCCACCTGCAGAGGCATCGTGCCAAGACGAGGGACTGCAGAAAAGAGATGCCAACACAGAGCCTTTTAATTCAGAAAAGAGGTCTGTCAAGTCATCTGCCCAGACTCTTTAAGAAAATTAGATAAACTAACATTTACTCAGCGTTTTAGAGTTTCCCAGGAACTTTCCCACGTGTTTTGCTTAATCCTTGTTACGATCTTGCAGTACGGCTCTTCTACATCCTTTTGCAGATGAGGGTCAGAGAGGTTTAGTAACTGCTCAAGCCTACACAGCTAGGAGCGAGGACCCGTCAACTCCAAAAGAGCAGTTACGACAGATGCATAAGATGTAAGTGTGGGGATGTGGTGACAGCCAGGAGGAGGGCTGACGATGGGAGACCTGAGAGCTTGCAGGGATTTGAGAAAACCAGACACAATATGCCAAGCACGTTGTTCTGGGGCTAATGAAGTGGTGTCACTGTAGTGCCTCACATATGGTCACTGCTACTTCCTTGCCCTTCTCTTGAGCACATGAGCCCAGAGCTACCACTCGAATCGTGTCGTGATCCACGCTAGTTTTATGGCTTTGGGAAAACCACGTAACCTCTCTGGATCTCAGTTTTCTTATCTGTGGGATAGGAGGAGGCAATGACACCTCCTTCTCCATGTCAAATGAGATGAGGTGTGGAGCCCTTGCTGGGTGTCAGGAGCCCTTGCTGGGAATCCCAGCTGCTGACCTGAATTCTGCAGGCTGGCCCCCTTATCACTCAGAGGGCAAGTTGCCAGTGATGAGGATGTTAAGGATGAGGATGTACCATTTAGAGCAGAGGTTAGCAAACGCCAACCCGAGGGCCAAATCCTGCCTACTTATTTTTGTAAATAAAGTTTTATTGGCACAGAACCATACCCGCTAGTTTACACATTGTCTATGCTTGTTCTCATCCGACAACAGCAGAGTTGGCAGTTATGACAGACACCAGAAACCGAATGGCCCAAGAAGCCTAAAATATCTAGTGTCTGTCCCTTTACAGAAAACATTTTCCAAATCCTGATCTAGAGGGCCATATAGCAGTAGCAACACTGCCCTCACACCCAAAGAGGCTGAAGACAGGCAGGGGGAAGAGAGAGGAAGTTGCCTAGAGAACATTTTATCCCAGTTGTTAATGAGCTTGCTTAATCTCTTGGGCCCCTACTCCCTGATCCTAGAGACCAGTTTGGGTCTTGTGTGTTTTGATGTGGCATTCCTGTTTCAGGAGGAATTATGAACGTGCCCTGATTAGTCTGTCTTGGGGAGTTTTAAAGAGGGGAGGTGGGGTGGGAGTAAACTCTTCTGTTATCAACGGCCACTTTATAAGTATGCGGCTTCCACTGCAGGGAGTGGCTGTTGTATGGAATTGATACACTTGGAGATTTATAAGGTCAAGTTTTATGAGCCTACAGATTCTCGTGGTGTATTACCACATCCTTATTACAAGCTCATGCTGCTGTCCAGTTAAACCAACGGAGCTAATATATTACTCCTTGCCTGCCTGGGCCACAGACTTGAAGGAAACAGTGCAAATAAAATACGGCCTTTGGGAATCAATCGTGTCCTGGTTTTTTCCGCCCAAGTGGCTTTGGTTGTTTTTCTCCTCTCTCTAACCCGCACACTGAGTGAGAGACTGCTGTTCAGTTGGTACACACAGAACAAGCCCTTGGGAGTGACCCGAGACCCCCAAAGTTAACTGGGAGCAGGGGGAGCAAGCCTGAGTGGGACATTTCTCCAATAGGAGGGGAGACCTACAGGGAGCCCTCTGCAGAACGTGGCCCAGAAGGAATGCCTGGCTGAGCTGCTGTCGTGCTAACAGGACCATAAATTCAGGATGCTTGTTTGTCTTTAGGCCGAGACTGTTTTAATGGAGACGGGGAAGTCAGCCTGAAGCAGGATGTGCTGAGCTGGTCGGGATGTCTGTTGGTGTCTGTCCTCTCTCTCCGGGCCTTTCAAGGCTTGCACTGGGGAGGGCCCAGCCAGGAAAGGGTTCTGAGCCAGCTCAGGGGAGCAGAGGCAAGGGTGCACCATGACCATTCCAGGTGGGGCTGCGGGGACCTCGTGGCCAGGGCAGGGGAGTGGGAGGGGCTTCAGGTCCCACCCCAGTCACCAGAGCTATGATAGTGGTGATTTCCAAGCCTTCTCTGGTGTGGATGACACTGAGATGAGTCTTTGCACAAGTCTGCTTGTCCACCCATCTTTTGAGGAAATGAACTGATCTGCACACATCCACACACACACCTGGTTCTGGAGCCAAAGAGAATGTTGAAAATGACTGGCTCAGACGATGCCCGAGAGTCTTTAGTCCCCACAGCATAAGGCCCTGTCAGCTCCCCGCAATCTCCCCTGGCTGCATCCCACCCCACCCCAGGCTCTGTCATCACCCAAGCCCCCCAGCAAAATCCTGGGTTCTCTTGCTGGCAGACGCCAGCTGCCTTCCTGCCCACACTGCCCAGACTTGTTTTATGAGTCCAGGCAGCTTGCCCCTCCCTGGGCCCCATGTCTGTAGCCCTGTAATAAAGGCTCATTTCTAGCAGCAAATTCGACTGTCCATACAACGAGTCTCAAATAATTTTGATTTGGGAATTCCACTTCTAGAAACCTATCATATGGAAAGAACCAGATATTTGAATAAAAATCAGGAACAAAAACTTCCACCGTGGTGTTAATTATAGTAGAGGATTGGAAATAACAGAAACGTCCAACCATGGGGGACTAGTTAAATAAACTCAGGGTCATCTAGTCAGTGGACCGCTAAGCAACCATTCAATATTTATCTTTGTAAATCTTTGTAAAGAATTTGTGATGACATGAGAAAGGCATGCCACAGTGCTAAAGGGGCACCCCCACCCCCGGCCCTGTAGCAGGAACAGCAGCAAGGGTGGCAAAGTTGGCAAGGAGGGATTCAACCCTCCCTTGGCTGTCTCCATGATGCCCTGGGGCCAGGGGTCACCCTTGCACTCAGGGTTCAGCAGAGCTGCAGGAGTCTTAGGGGAAGAGGGAATTTCGTACAGAAATTAGCCTGCACACAGATGAAGGCCGCCTGGAAGGGGAGGTCTGGAGGAGCAGCCTGAGGACCTGAGAGGGATATCACTCAGGGCCTTGCCACACAGGTATGGCACTAGCAGGGCTGGACAGGCCAAGGTTTGCAGGAAAATCCAGGAAGCGGCATGCATCAGAAGAAGGGCACCCGAGGGGCAGACGCCTGGAGAACCTGGCTCCTCTGGGAGCTGCCACCTTCCAAGCTGCCTGCAACCAAGCTCCTAGTGGCAGGCTTGGGCTGATGTTCGCTAGCAGGACTATCACTTGGGAAGATGAGCTAGACGCAGACAGCAGGACAGTAGGGACCCGCGGAAGCCCACCACACACCTCCGAGTCTGCCACCAAGTGTGACCAACATGATCTTCTGGGATCAATGGCCTCAGCTTCCCTTTCACCTTCCACATCCCACTAGGAGCTTCCCTACTGGGCAACTCTACAGGACAATATAGGGGAGGGAGTTCTGGGAAATGGAGTACCCATCCCGCAGAAGGGAGCCAAGTTCACAACACACACTCTGGCACAACCATCATTCCACAGCTGAGAAGACTGCCATGCAGACATGTTGTGTGACTTACTCAAGGTCACACAGCACATCAGTGCAGCCTATGAGGGCACTTAGGACTGAACACCCTCTTGGGCTAGCTTTGTTTATTGTTCATCTTTGGCTCTTCCCCTCCATGCAGAATGAGATTAACAAGGTGAGGAAGGCTGGAGAAGTGGGGATGTTGGACTGGGAGCAGGGAGCTAGCAGTTGTGCCCAGCATCTTACATACACGTGTGAACTGAAGTGCTCGGCAGGTGCTGGGTGCCTACCTCTCCTGTCTCATGAGATCCTCTCAGCAGCCCTCTGGGCAGGGGCTATGATTATCCCCATTTACAGGTGGAGCAACTGAGGTGCCATTCCTTGCCCAAAGTAACAGCGTTAGTAGGGGGCAAAGCTGAGATTCAAACCCAAGCCGACAGGCTCCAGAGCATGCTGGAGCCCTCTCATTTAGTCCCCACAGCAATGGAGTGTGCTAAGATTTACTATCCTGTCTGCCTTGGCCCCCACCGTATCTGTGGCAGTAATAAACTAAGTGTTCAATCTTAAAGACACAAAGTCGGTTGGCCTGGTGGCTCTCCAAGCAGCCCTTTCAAGCGGTGATGTGGGGAGTCAGAAAGTGGGTGTGTGTCTGGTCAACTCCAGGCGTTCAGGTTACTGGGCCATCTGGTCCAAAACAGAGCACAGTAGGTGGGTCACACCTGACCAGGATGGGTGAGGCTTGGGAAGGGGCGTGGCTTCCTTCCACTCCTAATCCATTGGCCAGAACCAGTAATGTGACTCCATGGGACAAGGTAGGGAAGCACCACCGGGTTCTGCCGGCAGTGGAGGGAGGCAGGGGAGGAGGGGGCGAGTGGAAAGTGTGGGCTGCGAGTACATTCGTCCTCTCTTAACTGCCTTTCCCTTTCGCGGTTTCAGTTACCCATGGTCAACAGGGGTTTGAAAATATTAAATGAAGAATTCCAGAAATAAATAATTCAATTCGTAAGTTTTAAATTGCTCCTTTGATGAAATTTGCAGCCTTCAGGTATCCATGCTGTCTACACTATGCTGTTAGTCACTTAGTAGCTGCCTCAGTTTTCAGATCCACGGCCGCTTTATTCACAGTGGCTCCGAAGCACGGGGTGGTGATGCTGGCCATTTAGATGTGCCAAAGAGCACATAAAGTGTTTCCTCCAAGCAAAAAGATGAAGTTCCGGACTTTATAAGGAAAGAGAAAAAATTATGTGCTGAGGTTGCCAAGATCTTTTAAAGAATGAATCTTCTATCTGTGAAATTAGGAAGAAAAAACAGAAATTTGTGTATAGTATACGTAGGGTTCTGTACTACCCGCAGTTTCAGGCATCCACGGGGGGGTCTTCTGACATATCCCCCCCAGATAAGGGGGGACTCCTGTTCTGTGCTCACCAAGGAGAGGAAGTGACTCCACAGCCTGCCTTTTTGGACACTTAATATTCAGTAAACATCTAACCCCAAACTTAGAACAAACTCACCTCTTCCCCCAAGAAACAAAACCCCAAACTCACAGACCCCATTGCTTCTGCCTGCCTGGTGTCAGGGGGTTCATGGGAATTCCCCACCTAGAAGGCTCCAGAGAACCCCCTAATCTGCCCCTTCCTCCCCAGTGGGGCCAGGGTAGGCTTGGCCACCCACCTCCACCTTTGCCTCAAACATTTGCCCAGCCTTGAAAAAAAATGGTCTGGAAGCCATGCTTAAGCCACAGTGACCCCCAGGACAGGGTAGACTCTGCATCTGTGTGATTGATGATGCAGAGAGAGCCCCTTCCTTTGCCTCTCTCTGCTTCTCTGCTCCATGCCTTCCTCTTCCTTCAGTTGGCTTCACGCAATGTGCGGGACAGGCCTGAATCCTCAACCCTGTGGAGCTCAGCTGGGGAGGCTTGCTTTCTGAGGACATACAGGAAAAATTTCTTCACAGGTCTCTGTACTGGGAGCAGTTGAGCTTCGTTTGAGCAAACGTTTTCAAATGTTTGAGCAAATGTTTTTGTCCAAGAGTCTCTGTGAATCTTGCATTTGATCATTTTTACCTTCTGCTTTGGCCACAAGGAACCACAGAGACCGCCTCTCAGCATGGCTGTGGCAAATACACACTACCTATGGTATGCTTCCCTCCAAAGACCGAACTTCGCTTTGGCTCACTCTTATTTTCTTACCTCTGTTTTCCTATTGCACTAAATGCCCTTGATTTTGTTTCCATTCTTATGGCATTAAATACATCTTAACGTGATGTTTCAAATCTTATTTCTAAGAGTTGAGGTCTTGCTCCATCACCCAGGCTGGAATGTGGTGGTGCAATCACAGTTTACTGAAGCCTTGAGTTCCTAGGCTCAAGCAATCCTCCTGCCTCAGCCTCCCAAGTGGCTGGGACTACAGGTGGATGCCACCATGCCTGGCTAATCTTATATTTTTATTTTTTTAGAGATGGGGTCTTACTATGTTGCCAGGCTGGTCTTGAACTCCTAGCCTCAGGCAATCCTCCTGCCCAGCCTCCCAAAGTGCTGGGATTAGAGGCATGAGCCATCATGCCTGGCCTCAAATCCTTTTTAATGTGAGGCAGAAGTTTAAAAATAATAGAATGTAAGTAAGTCAATTAAACCTTCCTGTTCCAACATTCTGCTTCCCACCCCCATCCATCCCATTCAAAAACATTGCTCCAACGAATTTGCTAAAGTGATATATTAGGTTTTTATACAGTCAATATTAAGCCAGGCATTTAGGGAGACAGAGAGTGCAAAGAGCCACATTGCACGGTCATGACCATCCAGAGCCCTTGTGGTCATCTCATGGATTTCTCCACTTTTCACCTTAGCCTTAAAATGACACTAAGAGGTCTGGAAGAATTCCAGCCACCATCTAGTTTTCCTCCTGCCATTCCATTATGTTACAGCTGTATTAAGAGAAGAAGATCCCATCTATTACCAAAAATGGCTCCATCCCAGTGTTTCCCATGGTTTCTGCCAACATTGCCCTTCCCTGGCTCTGGCAGTTTCAGGAACCAGAGGGAGCTTGGCATGGTGTTCAGTGAGGGCTCCTGATCACATAGTTGTCATCACAGGAGAGAGGAATCAGGGCTCAGAAAAGTGCGTGTTAGCCTTATTGACTTGGGGGTGCCTGAGACATGCCCAGGGGCTTCACTGTGACAGTCTTGGAGATGTTGCAGATTAGAGTAGG